>NC_057806.1:94848181-95175440 GCF_018294505.1 Triticum aestivum | reverse complement strand
AGGCGAGCACGAGGCTGCAGCTAAGCCTCCGAGTGGAAGGCTGGCTTACCACTCGGTAGGATTTTCATAACTTAGGCGAAACGGATTCGCAGCTAAGCCTCCGAGTGAGAGGATTGCTCACCACTCGGTAGGATTTTTATAACTTAGGCGAGCACGAGGCTGTAGCTAAGCCTCCGAGTGGAAGGCTGGCTTACCACTCGATAGGATTTTCATAACTTAGGCGAAACGGATTCGCAGCTAAGCCTCCGAGTGAGAGTCTGGCTCACCACTTGACAGGATTTTTCCAAACTTAGGCGAAACGGATTCGCAGCTAAGCCACCCACTGAGGGGGAGTTTTTATGTGGACAAAAAGAAAAAGTGCTGACACGATTATTTCTAAACCCATGAATTACAGAAGTTCTTTATTGCAACTCATCCGAGTGATACAACTTAAGTGTAAAACGGGCGGAGTAGCTCCGCGTTCCAAGCTCGGGGCTCGTCGATATTATGCTCGACGTTGTAAAGACGGTATGCCCCGTTGTGGAGAACCTTGGTGACGATGAAAGGGCCTTCCCAAGAAGGAGCAAGCTTATGTGGTTTGTGCTGATCCACTCGGAGAACCAAATCCCCTTCCTGGAAGGCTCGACCTCTCACATTTCGGGCGTGGAAACGGCGCAGATCTTGTTGGTAGATGGTCGACCGGATCAGAGCCATCTCCCTTTCTTCCTCTAAAAGGTCGACTGCGTCCTGCCGCGCTTGTTCAGCTTCTGCTTCGTTGTAGATTTCGACTCGAGGAGCATTGTGGAGAAGATCACTCGGCAAGACTGCTTCGGCTCCATAGACCAAGAAGAATGGAGTTCTTCCGGTCGACCGATTGGGCGTGGTCCGCAGTCCCCAGAGCACAGATGGAAGTTCGTCGACCCAAGCTCCAGCCGCGTGTTTGAGATCACGCATCAGTCGCGGCTTCAGTCCCTTGAGAATCAGTCCATTAGCTCGCTCTGCTTGTCCATTCGACTGCGGATGGGCGACTGATGCGTAGTCGACCCGTGTGCCCTGGGAGTTGCAGAAGGTTCTGAATTCCTCTGAGTCAAAGTTCGACCCATTATCCGTGATGATGCTGTGCGGGACTCCATATCTGAATACTAGTTCCCTGATGAAGCTAACAGCAGTACCGGTGTCGAGGCTCTTGATTGGTTTAGCTTCGATCCACTTGGTGAACTTGTCGACTGCCACCAGTACATGCGTGAAGCCACTTCGTCCTGTTCTCAAAGGACCGATCATGTCCAGCCCCCAAACTGCAAAAGGCCAGACGAGTGGGATGGTCTTCAAAGCTGACGCAGGCTTGTGCGACATATTCGAGTAGAACTGACATCCTTCGCACTTATCTACTATCTCCTTTGCCATCTCATTCGCCTTGGGCCAGTAAAATCCGGCTCGGTATGCTTTGGCCACGATGGTCCGAGAGGACGCATGATGACCACAGGTCCCCGAGTGAATATCGTTGAGGATGAGTCGACCTTCTTCTGGTGTTATGCACTTCTGACCGACTCCAGTCGTGCTCTCTCTGTATAATTGTCCTTTGATGACGGTAAAAGCCTTAGATCGACGGACGATCTGTCGAGCCTCTTCCTCATCCTCCGGAAGTTCTTTCCTCAAGATATATGCGACATACGGAATCGTCCAGTCGGGAATGACTACCAAAACCTCCATGATCAAGTCGACCACCGCTGGGACTTCAACTTCAGTCGGATCTGTGGCACTCTTGGGCTGCGGAGTTTCTTCGGTGAAAGGATCTTCTTTGACTGATGGAGTATGTATATGCTCCAAGAACACACCACTCGGAATGGCTTCTCTCTTGGAACCTATCTTTGCTAGATCATCAGCTGCTTGATTCTTCAGTCGGGGTATATGATGGAGCTCCAACCCCTCGAACTTTTTCTCCAGCTTCCTCACTGCACTGCAGTATCCAGTCATGGCTGGGCTTCTTACGTCCCACTCTTTCATCACTTGATTGACCACTAAATCCGAGTCACCATAAACCATTAGGCGACGGACGCCGAGTGAAATGGCCATGCGCAACCCATATAGGAGGGCCTCATATTCTGCCTCATTGTTGGAGGAATCAAAGTGAATCTGGAGCACATATCTGAGCTTATCTCCTCTGGGGGAAACCAGGACAACCCCAGCACCGGAACCATTCAACATCTTAGAACCATCGAAAAACATGGTCCAATGCTCCGAGTGAACTTCAGTCGGCTGTTGCTGTTCGACCCACTCGGCTAGGAAATCTGCTATTGCCTGGGACTTAATGGCTTTCTTTGCCTCAAACTTGATATCAAGGGGAAGAAGTTCAATCGCCCATTTGGCCACTCGACCAGTTGCATCTCTGTTGTGCAAAATCTCTGATAGTGGAGCGTCGCTGACGACTGTGATTGAATGGTCAGAGAAATAATGAGCAACCTTCTTTGTGGTCATGTATATTCCATATACAAGCTTCTGATAATGAGGATATCTCTGCTTGGATGGAGTCAAGACTTCAGACAAATAATACACTGGGCGCTGAACTTTGAGAGCTTTTCCTTCTTCTTCCCGCTCGACCGTTAGCACAGTACTGACGACTTGTCCTGTGGCTGCGATGTAGAGCAACAGAGGCTCTTTGCTGATTGGAGCAGCAAGCACCGGCTGGGTGGAGAGCAGAGCTTTTAGCTCGGCAAACGCTGCATCAGCTTCTGGAGTCCACTCGAACTTGTCAGCCTTCTTCATCAGTCGGTAAAGAGGCAATGCCTTTTCACCGAGTCGTGAGATGAATCGACTTAATGCGGCCAAGCATCCAGTAAGCTTCTGGACATCGTGCACTCGCACAGGGCGTTTCATTCGGAGAATAGTGCCAATCTTTTCTGGGTTGGCGTCGATTCCCCGTTCGGAAACGAGAAAACCGAGTAACTTGCCACCAGGAACTCCAAATGTGCACTTTGATGGATTGAGCTTGATATCATACCTTCTGAGGTTGGCAAATGTTTCGGCGAGGTCAGCGAGCAGGTCGGAACCTTTTCGTGACTTGACAACAATATCATCCATATAAGCTTCCACATTCCGACTGATTTGAGTGAGTAGACACTTCTGAATCATTCGCATAAACGTGGCTCCGGCATTCTTGAGGCCGAACGGCATGGTGATATAGCAGAAGCACCCGAATGGAGTGATGAAAGCTGTTTTTACTTCATCGGGTCCATACAGACGGATCTGGTGGTACCCGGAGTAAGCATCTAAAAAAGACAACCTCTCGCATCCCGCGGTCGAGTCAACAATTTGATCTATGCGAGGGAGAGGAAAGTGATCTTTCGGGCAGGCCCGGTTTATGTGCTTGAAATCAATGCACATTCGGAGCGACTTGTCCTTCTTAGGAACCATGACGACGTTAGCGAGCCACTCGGAGTGGAATATCTCTCGGATAAATCCTGCCGCCAACAGTCGAGCCACTTCTTCACCGATGGCCTTTCTCTTCTGGACGGCGGACCGCCGAAGATGTTCTTTGACTGGCTTTGCAGACTTGTCGACTCTTAGGCGATGCTCAGCCAGTCCCCTGGGAACACCTGGCATGTCAGCGGGCTTCCATGCAAAAATGTCCCAGTTCTCACGGAGGAACTGGATGAGCGCTTCTTCCTATTTTGGGTCGAGTGTTGTGGAGATGCGGGTCGGAGCTGCTTCGGGGTCGGTCGGGTGAATGTGAACAGGCTTCGTCTCACCGGACGACTGGAATGCAGATTCTGTGGCGGGCTTCTTGGATCGCAGCAAGTCACTCGGATCTGCGTTTTGCTTGTATTCTTCGAACTCGACCGCTGTCACTTGGGAATCGGCAATTTTGGAGCCCTTCTGAAAGCACTCCTCTGCCTTTTTCCTATCTCCGGTGACAGTGATCACACCTTTGGGACCGGGCATCTTCAATTTGAGGTACACGTAACATGGTCGAGCCATGAACCGTGCATAGGCTGGCCTCCCCAAAATGGCATGATATGCACTTTGAAAATCCACGACCTCAAACGTCAACTTTTCTTTGCGGAAATGCTTTGAATCGCCAAATACTACGTCCAAAGCTATCTGGCCGAGAGACTCAGCCTTCTTCCCTGGTATAACTCCATGGAAGCTCATGTTACTCGTGCTCAATCGGGACATCGGAATGCCCATACCTTTCAGCGTGTCTGCATATAACAGATTCAGCCCACTTCCACCGTCCATCAGCACCTTTGTCAGTCGAGTGCCTTCGACAACTGGATCGACCACCAAAGCTTGCCTCCCAGGGGTGGCAATATGAGTTGGGTGATCAGATTGGTCGAATGTGATGGGTGTTTGAGACCACTTCAGATAATTTGCCTTCGCTGGGGCAACCATGTTAACCTCTCGGTTAATTACTTTCAGTCGACTTCTGCTTTCCACATCTGCGAAGATCATCAGAGTGGAGTTGATATGCGGGTATCCTCCCTCACTGTCCTCTTTGTCTTCGGCTTTGTCCGACTCCTTCTCCTTGTCCTTAGACTGTTTTCCCTGAAACTGCTGGATCAGGAGTCGACATTGGCGAGTGGTGTGCTTTGGGTAAATGATATTGCCCTCTTCATCTTTCTTCGTGTGAATATGACACGGCATATCCATCACGTCGTTCCCTTCTTTATCCTTCACCTTCTTGGGGTTCCAGGATCCTTTTGGTTTCCCCTTAGACTTTCCTTGAGTAACGGCCAGAGCCTCTCCAGGAGCTGCTGGTTCAGCCTTCCGCTTCTGTTTCCGACTGGAATTTCCTTTTTCCGACTGACTCGGCTTGTGCTTGCCGCTTCGGAGTCGGTCTTCTTCTTCGCCGTTGGCGTACTTGGTAGCAATCTCCATCATCCGACTCAAGGTCATGTCACCGGTTCGACCAAATTTCAAGCTGAGTTCTCTGTTCTTGACACCATCTTTGAAGGCGCACACTGCCTGATGGTCAGAGACATTTTCCACTGTGTGATGCAAAGTGATCCACCTCTGAATATACTCTCTGAGAGTCTCATTGGTTTTCTGCACGCAGACTTGCAACTCTGTCAATCCCGCTGGTCGCTTGCAAGTCCCTTCGAACGTTCTGACGAACACTCGGGACAGATCTTCCCAAGTGTAAATACTGCTAGGAGGTAATTGGGTCAACCATGCCCTGGCAGAACCTTCCAACATGAGGGGCAAATGCTTCATGGCCACCTCGTCGTTCCCACCACCGATCTGAACTGCCACTCGGTAGTCTTCAAGCCAAGTTTCAGGCTTAGACTCACCAGTGAACTTGCTGACTCCTGTTGCCAACCTGAAATTGGGGGGAATAACAGCGGCTCTGATAGCTCTGCTGAAACATTCAGGACCAGAAACATGTACTCGACTGCTCGTGGGCACTTCTCTGTCGAGTGCACCACGATGGGCTCTGTTCCGGTCGACCAACCCTTGCACGATAATGGATCGCGCGTCGAAGCCTGGCTCCCTGGGGTCAACTGGAACTCTACGCCCTGTACTGTACTGACGCCTATCATCTGGCTGCCGAGGAGCGTAAGACCCACCCCTCGGAGGGGAATAGGGCACTCGACGCCTATCATCTCGGTCGAGCCTGTCGCCATATTGATCTCGCCGATACTCACGCCCTTCGCGCCGCGGAGGCGATCTGGGGCTGTGAGCCGACTGTACCGTATTCACAGTGACAGATCGACTGTGAATTCTGTTGCGCGACTGAGACACGGCTGAATTCTGATCTCCTGCTGCCCGGAGCAGATCCCTGATCTGCAGCAAACCTCTGCCAGCTTCTGACTGCGAAGGCTGAATGGACTCTGCTATACGGGTCGCAGCTGCTAAATTCTGAATTGGGGTTCGATATACCTGAGTCGGCGGGAAGAGTTGACGTCGACTGGTGTCGGGAACTCGTTGCCGCGCGCGCTCGTCGAGTGCTCGCTGAAGGTTCTCCAGTCGAGTGCGCTCGGCCAAATTGGCCAGACGCGCCTCCTCCAAGGCACGAGCCTCGGGGGTTTCTCCTGCGATGGGAATACGCAGGGGATCCTCGTTCCTGCGGCGAAGCTCTTCTCTTTGCAGGGAGTCGAGTGGCTCGGGCTGGTACTCTTCGTAACCTCGAGCAGGGTCGCCGCCGTCACCTGCTCCACCACCGCGGGCGAAGCCAGGAGGGCTATGAGGCCCGTCGACCATCAAGATTTCCGCCGCTGGATCACTGCTTCCGCACTCGGATGCAGTCTCTCCGGAGCCAGTCGACTGATCGAACAAGCCGTAGAGAGATTCGTTGGGCTCGATTGCCGCAACTTGCGTAGTGGTCGACTGGCGAGCCACCGCGTGACTCACCCATCGCTGAAGCCTCGACCGGCCTGAGCGCTTGCGCTGGCGGGAGACCGGGAGGGTGGAAGATGGAAGATCCGACCGATACGGGGTCGATGGTTGCCGCAGCAGAACGCCGCGGACACATGCGCGAAAATGCGTCGCACCGCGGACGGGGAGCGCATCCACGTCGAGTGGAGCCTCTTGGAGCCATGCGGAGTCGTCGGCGATGAAGGTGAGAGTGCCGAGACGGATCTCTTGACCCTCGATCAAAACTCCAGCAGACACCATGATGAAAATACTCGGAAGAATCGCAACTTCTCCACAAAATCGCTAAAACACCTGCCCCACGGTGGGCGCCAACTGTCGTGGTTCTAAGCCTGACAGTAGAGTGGGGGGTAGGTATTGAGAGGCAAGGTCCTAGCTATGGAGAGGTTGTAAGCACAAAGGATGTACGAGTTCAGGCCCTTCTCGGAAGAAGTAACAGCCCTACGTCTCGGAGCCCGGAGGCGGTCGAGTGGATTATGAATGTATGGATTACAAGGTGCCGAACCCTTCTGCCTGTGGAGGGGGGTGGCTTATATAGAGTGCGCCAGGACCCCAGCCAGCCCACGTAGGAGAAGGTTTAAGGTGAGTTAAGTCTGGGGCGTTACTGGTAACGCCCCACATAAAGTGCCTTTACTATCATAAAGTCTACTTAATTACAGACCGTTGCGGTGCAGAGTGCCTCTTGACCTCCTGGTGGTCGAGTGCGTCTTCGTGGTCGAGTCCTTCAGGCCAGTCGAGTGTGTCCTCGTTGGTCGAGTGAGTCCTCGTTGGTCGACTGGAAGGCGACCTCTTCTAGGGATGTCTTAGGGTAAGTTACTTGGGACAGGTCCGTGACCCTACCCTAGGTACATAACCCCATCACCAGCTTTACTCCTTAAATGCCAACCCCCTTCCAGACCTTGAGGATGTTCCGGTAGTCCAAGACTTTCCGGATGTCTTTCCAGAAGAACTGCCAGGTGTTCCACCTGACAGGGATGTTGAGTTTGTGATAGACCTTGTTCCAGGAACCGTTCCAATTTCTAGAAGACCCTACAAGATGGCACTCTTAGAACTAGCCGAGCTTAAGAAACAACTCGACGAGTCCTTGAAAAAGGGTTTCATCCGTCCTAGTTCCTCTCCTTGGGCTTGCCTCGTCCTCTTCGTCAAGAAGAAGGATGGAACGGACCGAATGGTTGTGGATTATCGACCTGTCAATTTGGTCACCATCAAGAACAAATACCCGCTTCCTAGGATCAACGATCTGTATGATCAGCTCGCTGGATCCTCAGTCTTCTCCAAGATGGATTTGAGGTTGGGCTACCATCGAATCAAAATCAGAAATGGGGACATTCCCAAAACGGCCTTTGTTACTCGTTATGGCCAATACGAGTACACCGTTATGTCCTTCGGTTTAACCAATGCCCCTGCCACCTTCTCCCAGTTAATGAACTCGGTCTTCATGGAGTATTTGGATAAATTCGTCGTAGTATACCTCGATGACATACTCATCTACTCCAAGAATGAAGAGGAACATGCCGAACATCTAAGGCTGGTATTGATGAAACTCCGAGAGCATCGCCTTTATGCCAAATTCTCCAAGTGTGAATTTTGGTTGCCAGAAGTGACCTATCTAGGCCATGCAATCTCTGGTAAGGGTATTGCTGTCAATCCCGAGCGAGTTCATGCTGTCCTTGATTGGACTCCACCTGAAACGGTCAAGCAAGTTCGGAGCTTCCTTGGCTTAGCGAGCTATTGCCGCCGCTTCGTTGAGAATTTCTCCAAGGTTGCTAAACCTCTAACTGAACTCCTCAAGAAAGATAAAAAGTTTGAGTGGACTCCACAGTGCGAGTTCAGCTTTCAGGAACTGAAAAGACGCCTGACATCTGCTCCTGTACTGGTACCACCAGATTTCTCCAAGGACTTTATTATCTATTGCGACGCCTCGCGACAAGGACTAGGTTGCATACTCATGCAAGATCGTCAGGTAATTGCCTATGCTTCACGGCAATTACACCCACATGAGGAAAATTATCCCACACATGATCTAGAGATTGCAGCTGTAGTCCATGTACTTAAAACTTGGCGACATTACCTTCTCGGTAATCGTTGCGAGATCTTCACCGATCACCAAAGTTTGAAATATATCTTCACCCAACCAGATTTGAATCTCAGGCAAAGACATTGGGTTGAGTTGATCTCGGATTACGATTTAGGAATAACTTACACCCCGGGCAAAGCCAATGTCATGGCTGATGTGCAAAGCCATAAGTCCTATTGTAACAACCTGATGTTACAACAAAGTCAACCACTTCTCCATGAGGAATTTCGTAAGCTTAATCTTCACATTGTTCCTCGAGGTTTTCTATCCACCCTAGTAGCGAAACCTAAGCTTATGGATCAAATCATTACCGCCCAGCGGTATGATAAGGGCATATCCCGAATTAAGGAAAACATCGCTAGCGGAGTTGCTATATGTTTCTCCATGGATGAGCGAGGTGCTGTCTTCTTCGAGAACCGTTTGGTGGTTCCCAAGAAACAACATCTACGCCAGTTGATCCTTAAGGAAGCTCATGAATCCCCTCTCACCATTCATCCCGGTAGTACTAAAATGTATCAAGACCTACGCCAGAGGTTTTGGTGGACTAGGATGAAGAGAGAAATCGCTCAATACATTGCTAATTGCGACAGTTGTCGTCGTGTTAAAGCAGAGCATCAACGGCCTGCTGGCACCCTTCAACCTTTGGCTATCCCTGAATGGAAATGGGATAAAATCAGTATGGATTTCATCACTGGGTTTTCCCAGAACCAAGAGAGGGAATAATGCCATCTTCGTCGTGATCGACCGACTTTCCAAAGTAGCCCATTTCCTACCTGTTCGTGAGAGTATCACCGCTAGCCAGCTAGCTGATTTACATCTCCCGAATAGTGTCTCTTGATGGTGTTCCATTGGAAATTAACTCAGACCATGGGAGTCTCTTCACCTCTCGATTTTGGGAAAGTTTCCAAAATGCTATGGGAACTCGTCTCTCTTTTAGTACCGCCTTCCATCCTCAATCAAGTGGTCAAGTAGAGCGAGTCAATCAAATTCTGGAAGATATGCTCTGAGCTTCTGTCATCTCGTTCGGAATGAGTTGGGAGAAATGCCTTCCCTTCGCGGAGTTTGCTTATAACAATAATTATCAAGCTAGCTTAGGCAAGGCTCCTTTCGAAGTTCTTAATGGACGAAAATGTCGAACGCCTCTTAACTGGTCAGAAATCGGGGAAAGACAACTCTTTGGCCCGGATATGATTCAGGAAGCAGAAGAGCAGGTTCGTGTTATTCATGAGAAATTGAAAACAGCCCAATCTCGTTAAAAGAGTCAATATGATCGTAAACATAAACCTATGATTTATGAAGTCGACGAGAAGGCTTACCTTCGGGTTACTCCGTTAAAGGGAACCCATTGTTTCGGTATCAAAGGCAAATTGGCTCCTCGTTACATTGGACCATTTCGCATTCTTTCCAAACGAGGAGAAGTTGCCTACCAATTGGAACTACCTCCGCATCTTTCCAGAGTTCATGATGTCTTCCATGTTTCACAACTCAGGCGTTGCTTCGCGGATCCTATCCGTGGAGTGGACCACGAAACACTTGATCTACAAGATAACCTCTCCTATCGGGAATATCCCGTTCGTATCCTTGATCAAGCCGAGCGTACCACTCGACGTCATAATATCAAGTTTCTCAAGGTTCAATGGTCACACCATTCCGAGAAATAAGCCACTTGGGAAAGGGAGGATCGTCTTCGACTCGAGTACCCCACCTTCTTCCCGGAGGATCCTAAATCTCGGGACGAGATTCTTTTGAGTGGGGGTGAGTTGTCACACCCAAGCTAGTTCAAGCATTAGAGTGTGCATCATGTTTAGATTTCTCCTAAATTTGAAATGGGGAAAGCAGAAACCCCCAACACCCCCCTGGAAACAACTAGGGTTTACTAAAATTATTTTCAATGAACCTGAAATGCCCTTCTAAAAAGTTCATCCTCTTTGTCTTGGGTTAAAACCTCTGGCAAAATTGGTGCACAATTTTCTAGGTCAATAGAAGGTCATTGAGTTAAATCATAAGTATTTGAATTTGGGCATTTAAATGCTATAAAATAATTTAAATGCTCAAATAATTCTGGAAATAAATGTTTGCTGTAGGAAATATTCTAAACAGAGCCCAAAATTATTTTCAGGATTTTTGGAAATGTTTTAGTATTTTAATTAAAGCCCAACATTTGTAGTTAAATAGAAAAATGGAAACAAATAAAAATAAAAGAGAGAGAGAGAGGGAAGCTACCTGGGCCTTACCTGTGCTGGCCCAGCCACCTGGCTCGGCCCAGCCGACTGGCTTGCCAGTCGTCATCCACCTCCCGCCAGGAGGACGCGGAGCGCGTGGCCGGCGCCCACGGCCACACGCCGGCCACCTCCTGCTTCTGCCGACGTCCTCGAGACGTCCAGGGATGCCACACGACCCCCACGTCCCCATCTCATCCTCGCTCACTCTCCCCCTCGTCTCCCTCACTCTCTCCCACGATGCCCGAGCGCGTTCCTCGCCGCCGTTCGCCGTAGACGACGCCAGAGCCACCCCCTCGCCCCTCCGACAAGCCAAATCGCTCTGCCACGACGCCCTCGCCCTCCCCACCGAGCCACGCTTCACCGGAGGCCCTGCATCGCCGCCATCGGGCCGTCTTCAACCTCGGTACCCGCCAGACGCCGTTCATCGATTCGCCTCGCTCCGGTCGCCCCCGAGCCCACTGATCTGCTCATCGACTTCCCTGTGAGCTCCGCCGCTTTTCCTCTCTTCTTTCCCACGTATTTGCACCCTCTAGGCTATAGTTCCACCATGGCCGAAGCTCGTCTCCGCTTGAGCTTGTCGCCGGCGTCGTTCCGGCGACCATTTGGTCCTCCCGTGCTACGCAACATGCTTGCCGCATCGTGTAGTGCCTCGCTAGCGCCTTAGTTTTCGCGTTTGCACGTCGCAGCCCACACCCCGCACATGGCCGAACTCCGGCTGCCGCCTTGGAGCTCGCCGTCGTCGTCTCCGGCCACCGTAGGCCCGGCCTCCACCACCACTAGATGCGCGACTGCAAGAGCTCTCCAACGAGCCCAAGAACGGCGTCGCCTGTGCCCTGTGGGCGTTTTCCGAGCCGCACCACCATCTCGGGCCTCGTCGGCGTCGAGTCGCCGGCGAGTTTGACCCAGTTTGACTCCTGGGTGGGCCCAGGTAGACCCCCCCTGAGTCTATGACAGGTGGGGCCGGTCTGCTAACTAATCTAGGATTAGTTTTAACTAATTTTAATTAAATCAGTCACTGACATGTGGGCCCAGGCCCCACTGATAGCTAATTAGTGTTAATCTAATCCTGTTAATTAGCTGAGAGGCTGACAGAAGGGGCCCACCAGTCAGGTTTGACCTGGGATGGCGCCTTTGACCTGCTGAGGTCAGCATGACGCAATGCTGATGCAGTAATGCATTTTCTGGATTTATTTTTATTCAGGAAATTCCGGAAAATAGTCAAAACTTCTAAAAATCATAGAAAATCAACCATAGCTCCAAATGCAAAGATTTATATATGAAAAATGATCATAAAAATTCAATATATCCATCTGTAATGGTTTTATGCATGACAAAACAAGTTTACCTTGCTGTTTAAGCAGAATAAGGAAATGCACTATTAAAGCCATGTTTAATAATCTAATAATTGAATCTTTGATTCAAATAAGCACATTCCTTTTTGTTATAGCTTGCATTAGGCCAAGACACATTCATATTGCCATGTCATAGCATGCATCATATTGTTGCATATCGTCATGTGTTGATTGTGTTCCGATGTGTTCTTCGTGGTAGGTTCTGCCTCGGAGGATATTGACGAGTATCCAACTGAAGGGCAGTATCCCACTACCACTCCATCAGGCAAGCAACCCATTGATCATTCTGATACAAACCCATGTTCTCGCTTCTGCTCTTGTTTACTGCATTAAGACAATGCGATTCAAACTGCTGTGTGCTACAGAAGTTGAACCCTTATCCTCTGCATGACTTGTCATTGCCACATGAACTAGATGAAACCCACTAGCATGTGTAGGAGTTGATTGAGCCATGTATGTGATTCCTACCTTGCTATGCCTGCTATGCTTAGAGTTGTGCCAGGTCTGGTTCATCTGGGTGATGGGCTAGAGTGAAATGCTTATGTCGGTAGTATGAGGGATGCGTTGAACATGTTTTGGTAAAGGTATCGATGAGAGGCCATGTAGGAGTACATGGTGGGTTGTTTCATTGAGATCGTCCCTAAGAACTGAGATCCGTATGTGTGATTTAAGATTCATCTACTACCATGCATTGGGATCCTTAATTGACCCTCTCGGCTTCTTAATCACCCTAGTACTCTGTCCAGGAGTTGCAAATAGTTTCTGGTGTTTGTAGGTTATGTGTTGGCGGCCATGTGTAGCGCTGACCCTAGGGGTGGGCTATGTTGCGGTAGGTACACCATGGCACGGTGTACCGAGTCACCCGTTTGGTGTCTCGGGAACCCTGTTCACATCGTTCGGGGCTGTATGTGGAAACCTCGGCCGGACTCCCTGCGGATGGAACGTGGATAGGTGATAAACCTGGACTAGAGACTTAAGTGTTTAGGTAGGCCGTGGCCGACACCCTCCCTGGGCTTCCGCTTGAAGGTTGCCGAGTACATGTCGTGTAAACGACGGTAAGTGGTGAAAGTGTGTATGACGAAGTACACCCCTGCAGGGTATAAAACTATTCGAATAGCCGCGTCCGCGGTAAAGGACTACTTGGTTGCCTATATAGTTCATAGACAAGTTAATGGATACTACTAAAAGACTCAAGATAAGTGTGAGTACCGAGGATGGCCCTCTCGTAGGATGACGAGGGAGGATCCACGGTGGAGTATTGTGTTGGTGAGTAGTGGACTCGTGTGCGAAAACTATTTTACTGGTGAAGTTCCGTAGGATAGCTTAGCCAAGAGTCAAAGCTGGCTTGCTGCAATAACCCCACCACCTTCTTGAGAATGAGCATGTATATTAGGTTCTGATGTAAGACTTGCTGAGTACCTTGTACTCATGTTTGCTTATTTATTGTTTTCAGATGACAACACTGCCCCCTCCGATGGGTTTTATGTAGACCTTGACGTCGACGAGTGACTAGCCACCCAGGTGGTGATCCTGGCCATGGAGGGCCCTATGTAGATAGACAGGCTTCGAGAAGCCTTCTTTCTTTCTAGTGTCTGTACTCAGACCGGTTGCTTCCGCATGTGCTTGTATGATTGTATGACTTGAGTGTCGGGTCATGTGACCCCTATCTGTATGAACATGTTATGTATGGCTCCCTGGAGCCTTTTAAATAAAGTACTTGGGTTGTAGAGTTTTGTTGTGATGCCATGTTGTATGTACTCATATCGGGCATATTGTGTGTATGATTGAAATGCTTGGTATGAGTGGGATCCGACAATCTAGTTGTTTATCCTTGGCAGCCTTTCTTATGGGGAAATGTAGTCTAGTGTTCCTCGAGCCATAGTAGTCCGCTATAGCCCGGTTCACCGGAGTCCTGCTAACCCAGCACTACTGTTTAGAACACTTGACTGGCCGGCATGTGTTTCACTTCGTTCCTATGTCTGTCCCTTCAGGGAAATGTCACGCGGTGACTTCCGGAGTCCTGCCTAGCCTGCTACAGCCCGGGTCCCCCGAAGTCCTGTTAGCCCAGTGCTACAGCCTGGAATCACTCGCTGATGACCGACATGCTCGATGTGATTCATGTATGCCTGTCTCCATAGGTCTGTGCCGCTTTGGGTTCACGACTAGCCATGTCGGCCCAGGTTCTCTGTCATATGGATGCTAGCGACACTATCATATACGTGAGCCAAAAGGCGCAAACGGTCCCGGGCCATGGTAAGGCGACACCCATGGGATACCGTGCGTGAGGCCGCAAAGTGATATGAGGTGTTATCGGCTAGATCGATGTGACCTGGAATCGGGGTCCTGACAGTTCAGTTAACAGCCATCGATCGATCGCTCGGGTTCAGTAACGCGTAGCCTGCAGTGCAATCGCTCGGGTTCAATTAGAGCCCAACGCCTCGCTCGGGTTCAGTTAGAGCCAACGCCTCACACACACGCGCGTACGTGTACGAGAGAAACACGCATCGCTCGGCCCCTGACCTCCCACCGTAACTGGGAACTCCCTGAAATTTTCCTCGCCCTCGCTTCTACCATGGTTCTTTCCGTCATGGATGGCCCAAAGAATGTCATGCAGCTGCATCTCCGGCCCGCCTAGGACGAAAAGCCCATTTTATGTCATGTTTTTTGTCATAGAAGTAGGAGCCCACCACATCTATGATGATATCAGGTTTTGTCACAATTATCGTCATAGAAGTGTTTCGTTCGGCCCAAAATGTAACGGATGTGTCTTTTTTTGTAGTGTGATGCCTATCTTTGCTGGACTTGTCACTGGCTCGGCCAGTGACCTGACTAGCTATTTGTCTTTTGGTGCTCACGGGATGGTGGTTCATGTAAAAAAATATCTTTCCTTATCTTAATGACTTCGGCCTTTCGAATACAAGCTGGACACCATCACTACTAGGAAAAGGCCTACTAATGGCACACCAGTTTTGCCTACTAATGGCGCATCACTGGTGCGCCATTAGTATCACGCCACTAGTATTTTTACTAATGGCGCACCACTAGTGCGCCATTAGTATCTGGTATACTAATGGCGCACCACCAAGTGCGCCATTAGTATATAACACCATGCGCCATTAGTATGCCTCCCAGGGGCCATATTTAACCATGTGCTTTGGCACACTAATGGCGCACTACGGATAGATGCGCCATTAGTATACTTGGCATACTAATGGCGCACTCTGTCTTGATGGGCCATTAGTATCCTTTGGCATACTAATGGCGCACCTTGTGGTGATGCACCATTAGTATGAATATTTGTTTTTTTTACTTTTCTGATTTTTGCACAGGTTACAAAATATATTATTTGATTGAATATAGACAGTAGCACACAACAATAGCAGATTCATCGAATACAATAGAAGATTAGTCTCCGAATACAATTCATCATATTAGTCTCCGAATTCAAAAGACCGAACAAAGATAAAACATTACAAGTCTCGAGACCGCGAGTATCGAGTTTGTCTTCACATTACAAGTCGATATCAATCATCTAAACTACCATCACATAGAAGAGAGCTGCGTTCATCACGGTGAGCATCATCGCGATCAAACTGGTTTTCATCTGATTCCTCCAACGCTCCCTCCTCTCTCCCGCTAGATAGTGGGCGTATCTAGATTCGGCCTCCGCCCTAGTGGTGTACCCTTTGTAATTGTTACCGCTGAAACGGTGAACCTGTCTCCGACACTCCTCCCAGTCGTCGTAGACTCCGGGAACCTTACCCTTGTACATGACATACGAAGGCATCTCTATGCACAAGCGAAACAACAGACAATACATACATAAGCAATATATAAGTATGCAACAAAAGGATCGGAAGAGAAAAGCAAGACATTAATAGCACGATTCATGGTCCTACTAATAAATAGCATCGATGACATCTAAGTTGAATGACTGTCCAAACCAAAGAGACATACAATTCATTAAATTTAATTACAACATGAGCCAATCAATGTTTCAGAACTACACATCACTACTTTCGACTCGACTCATGGACAGGAGCGTGGATGAAGCCGCCGTGTGTCGTGATGGTCATGAAATCGCGGGCGTTGTCAGCCTGCATTTGTAGCATTCCGTCTATCTCAATGTTGGACGGTTGATATCTGAGGAAGAACTGCCCCAAGGTATGATGGACATCTTGATGGATGATGTCCGCAAACTCCGACTGGATGCGAAAGAATTCTTGTCTGATGTCCGCGTCCTGGATTGCCGACAAGCTCGAGGCCCAATCTTTGAGATTATTTGGTAGCAAAAGGTGATGATGGTCCCTTACGATCGCCCACATGTGATGGAGGGCGTAGTAGGCATCCTTCTGACCGCCAGGCGGCTGCTTGACGCAGCAGAATGTCGTATTGTGGGCGAACACGTGCTTGCCGTACTTACGAACTGCCCTGATGAAGGTGCCTCCAGATTTGGCGTAGCCAGGGAGAACATCATCAAGAACTTTCTTGATATTTGTGTAGTCTATGTTGGAGTTACGGTTCGGGTCGAAATACGTGGCCATGGAATATTTCGGGCTTAAGAGGATGAGTGTGCAATGTGTGTCACTACACAGAACACGGAATGTTAGAAAAAAAAGAACGATCGAAATCTAAGAAATCATATGTTACGGGGTGGTTAAGGGATGACTTACTCTGGAAAGTAAGGCACAAGGAAGTTATCCTTATGTGGGTTTGCCAGAATGATGTCTTCGAGGTGTGAACTCGCGACTTGGCGGTCCCCATCGCTGCTCAAGAGCTTGGCACACATGTAGAACGGGTCGACGATCACGATGTCCAGGGTCTTGTCTCTAATGATCCGCATCTCCATACTCAGCGAAAACAGCCGAACGAAGGTGTAGTGCAGCGAATGAAGGTTGAACATAGTAAAGATGTCATCAAACCGTAGGACGATCGTACCCCCGATGGCGCGATCCACAAAGCCCTTGCCCTCTGGCACCTTGGCCACGAAAACCAGGTATGCCACATCATTCTCTCTGAGACACCGCTTCTCCAAAGAAAGAACATTGTCGTGCAGACTCCGCATAGCACCGGTTGCAGCATTGAGCATATTTGTCGGTAGCATCGCCCTACCCGCCACATGCACCCTCCTCAATATATCCTTAGGTGAAGGTGGGCCATCCTAAGCACGGATCATACTCGGTGCCGGCTGGCTCGCACCGGCGGCCTTTTTAGTCGGCCGTTTCCGGCCCTTCTTCTTGATCTGCTATAATGGGACCGAGTTCTGCTCACAGACCGCCTTCTTGACCGTGTTGGGGCTGATAATATTTGGCACCTCCGCTGTCTGAGGCTCGGTGAAGGCGGCAGCTGGAGGCGTCTCCTGAGAACTGAACGCCAGACGACGCCTGTTGCAATTGGGTTTCTCGGCCGTACCAGCTAGATCGCGGTCGTCTTGTTTGGGTTCTTGAGAAGGAGGTCCGCAGAACTCGTCACCGTACCCATGTTTGGCAAAGTACTTATCGACGTTGGTAAATGTACCATCGTCGTTGTCGTCGTCGTCCGGATCCTGTGCCATATGCATGTCCGGATCCTGT
The DNA here is from genome assembly GCF_018294505.1 of Triticum aestivum. Taxonomy (NCBI): domain Eukaryota; kingdom Viridiplantae; phylum Streptophyta; class Magnoliopsida; order Poales; family Poaceae; genus Triticum; species Triticum aestivum. The sequence goes on along the minus strand of NC_057806.1, from coordinate 95,157,868 downwards.
GCCGTAGGGATGTCCGGCATGTCCGGTAGCGTTGCGGCGTTCTTGCCATGGCTTGGCGCCGGCATGACTGGTGGTCTTATCTGTGGGGTGGTGTCCCCAGCCCCCAAACAAATCTGGCTCTTCGGCCAAAGCAGGGGCCAGCTTACGCAGGCGCTGAGGGTCATCTCATCTTCTTCGGCGGCCCAGTGGGTCTAATCGCAGGTAACAGCTCGTCGCAGCCTGGCAGCATCCGAACCACTTCAACCCTATACATTGTGGGTGGCATCGGATTACCGTGGAACACGGGGTTGTCCGGTTGAACGATTCTGCCCTTGGCGACATCGACCAACTCGCCGCCCACGAAGTGCAGGAGAGTGCAAGGAACATTGGTGGCGCCCTGCGAAAACATGTAGGGCGTCAGGGATGCCCAGTCAAAGGCAAGGAGATGAAGTCCTCGGCCGAGTGGCTTAGTTACCGTGATGCCGTCGAGCTCGGCTAATGTCAAGGCACCGCCAAGGGCGGGCGTGCAACTGACGGAGGGGCCGCTTGCTGGCGAGGTGCCGGCCGGCGTACACCTGGGTGCATTAAGCTCCAATGCCGGCGTCGGAGACACCAATACCGCCGCCGCCGGAGACACCAATGGTGCCGCCGCCGTAGACACCAATACCGCCGCCGCCGAAGACACCAATGGCGCCGCCTGCCCGTTGTGTGAGTTGCTAGCCGTGAAGCTGGGAATCGGGGGCGGCCCCTGTTGGCCACCCGCAATCCACGTCGTTATCCCATGAATCAAGGTAGGCATAATGCCGGTAAGCGTCGATCCCAGTTGTTGTTGCACTTGCTCTTGGACCATCTCCAGAATCCGCGCCACTTGCGCCTTGAGTGCTTGAACCTCGCGCGACTGGCTTTCCGAGCTGGTCTTTTTCTCCTTTCGCCCACCAGCGCCATAGTATGACGACCATTTTGTGGACAAGCCTTTGCCGGCCCCACGACCAGCTGACGTCGGCTTATTGAGCTTATCCCTGTTTTTCATTACGTTCAATGCCCTATTCAAAGGGGTGTCGAAAGGGGAGCTCTGAGACGACCCCGCGCTACTGCATTCTTTGTCCTGCGGAAGGAACGTGAACCATTTAGAAATATTGGGGATTAATTAGAATGCAACCATATGGAGCTAATTACGTGGGGGTGTATTCCTTACCAGAAAAAGCTCAAGCTCCTTGTCTTTGGATCCGTGGTAAGCTCCTTTGTTACTGGGTCCTCCTTGTACCGGGCCCTGAGAAAGTTCCTGGTCTGCTTGTCATTGTATTTAGCGAAGTGGGGCGGTAGGCCTTGCTCGGCACACTCCGCGTCCTCCTTGTCCCATACAGGCTCCGCCACTCTGTAACCGCCGGGACCAAGTTGGTGGACCCCTATGTTCAACTGCCGCATTTCCTTCCCCCACTGACTTGATTCGGAGGTTGCGAGGCTCTCGCACTTGATCTTGAACTCCTTGTAGTCATCTTCGCTCATCAAAGGATATTTCACCTTGATCTTCTCATAACTATCACCTTTGTCAATCATTGCCTTCACCGTGCTTTTCCAAGTAGAAAGGGCCGTGCTCATCGTTGTGAGGGTGGCACCGTTCACTTTATTACCCGAGAGGCGTGTCTTTGCGAACTCAGCGGGGAACTTGTATCGTTCGTGTAGCTTCGTGAAGAGGAGGCTGCGCAAATTCCCTTGGTCCTTATGCCTTAGGTTCTCGGTGTTGATCGAGGCGGTGCTCCGGAGAATGCACCCGAGCTGAATCGAGTACCCCTTGACTACGTGTTTGGGCCCCATCGGATGCCCGTCGGATTTCACTTCAGTAAATTCCTCCCTGACGGTGCCGAGCACGTTTGGGTGCCGGTCCTTCCGTTGCCTCTTCGGTTGGCTGCCATCTGTGCATGCGCCGCCATCATCAGTGGTGGCATCCGCGGCGCCATCATCAGTGATGTCATCCCCGACGCCACTAGGGGTTGTGTAGTCAGGATCAGTGTCTTCCGTGGCGTCCTCATAGCGGTGAGGTTCTTCCTCCAACTCCTGGGACAGCTCCCAGAATTGCTTGCCGCCCGAACTGCCGGACTCATCGTTGTGGGCCATGTTTCACTCTAAATAGGAAAAAAGTTTGGTCAAAAAGTTGGTTATTGTCAAGGAACAAGATCATGGTCTCATCATTTAGGGTTTGTCGACACCGAGGCATCCTAAAAGCTAAGCTTTTATCATTTAGGGTTTGTCGACGCCGAGGCACCCTAAAAGCCTAAGCGTACATCATTTAGGTTCTCATCGACACCGAGGCACCCTAAATGCTAAGTTTTCATCATTTAGGGTTTATTGATGCCGAGGCACCCTAGGTTGGGCCTAATCACTTGGCACTAATCAGTTGTCTCTATTGCCACCTATGTTGGGTTTATCATCTAGTGTTTATCGATGCTGAGGAGAATTTCTAAGTTGGGCCTAATCACTTGGCTCTATTGCCACCTATGGTTTAATGCAGCAAGAATAAAGGGGTAGTTGATCCTACTTAATTAAGTATTAAGATACCCCGGCCCATGCATTAGTAGCAAGTACCTCATATGTCCGATTTTTAGCAAAGTCATGCTAAAATTCACTGAAAATTTCAGCATGACCTTTGCTGAAAATAGGACATATGGAGTACCCGAATTTGCCGAAACGGAAGTTAATCGACATTCTGGCAAACTCAAGGGCCTCTCAGGGTACCTGCAAAATCATCACGACACGAAGGGCCTCTCAAGGGCCTCAAGCAGCAGCGGCGTCTCCCAGGACCCCATTTTTTGCTAAATTTCTTTGAGCAACAATCAGAGCAGAAAATTCAGCATATTTCTATACAATTTTTTGGTATATATCAGGTTTTGGCTGCATTTGCAAATGCATTCCATGTACTACAACCCTCGAGAATTCCTAGCATGAGGTTTGTCCATCACTTTTGGCTCACTTATTAATCTACTCATCCTATGTCAATATCCACATGCTATGTCATCTGATGTTCCTGAATCATTGTAGTTTAGGCACCATACAAGATTGTTAGTTCAATGTGCTTTATATCCTAGTTATACTACTGCAGGAAAGGAGGATCATCATACACACATATATATATATAGCAATTGACAGGAGCTTCATCATTTTTAGTAACAACAATACATATATAGCAATTGGAAGCAAACAGATGTACACATAAGATAGAAATGTAGTGCTGAAAGTTTAATGCTTAGAAAAGACTTGCTGAAATAGTGAAAAATATGGAGTCACCAAGCTGGCTAAGAAACTCCCAAAGTCCACTAGCGAATCCAAGATCTAATCCTGTTACACACATCATAACAATTTAAGATAATTAGGATAAGGATAGTAGGAAATGAAAAAGAAAGAGCTCAAAAAAAATCACAACAGAAAAATAATAAAAACCTAGTCCTAGAAGAAAATAAATCCTAAAAGAAAAGAAAACCTAAAATCTGGAGCAAGTCCTAGCAGTAGTAGTCCAACTAGATGGCCACCACTACTACTCCTATCTCTGTTCAGCATCATCAATGCAGGCTTTGTACACACACGCACACAAAGTCCATATGGCTTTGTACACACACGCACACAAAGTCCATATGGCTTTGTACACACACGCACACAAAGTCCATATGGCTTTGTACACACACGCACACAAAGCACATGGCCATGGCCATGGCCATGACCGCCAGTAGCTGCAGTGCTAGCAACATTAGCAAGCAGCGGCCGCGGTGCAGCTAGCAACAGGCGGTGGCAATAGAGCAGCAGCGGTGACGGGCGCAGGTGACTGCAGGAGGACGCGGGCGAAGCGGCCAGAGGGCGCGGGGGCGGAGCGAGTTCGGGTCAGGCGGGCAGCAGCGTCTACGGCGATGGATCCATGCGAAGGAAGAAGGGGATCGACAGATGGGCTCACAGGGGGGGCGTAGGCGAACTCGGCGAGGTCAGGGGCGGTCGAGGCAGCGCGGATCGAGGTGAAATCGACGACGGCAGAAGGAAGAAGACGATCTCGATCCCGTCGTTCGGCGGTGCCCTGGCTCGATCTGGACTTGTAGACGACGTGGAAGACGACGGTGAAGCCGGGGGACACACTATCTTGGCGTGGGGACGACGGTGGCCTCGACAATGACAACGGCGAGTGCGGTCACCGCACGAGCTCTCGCGCTCGAGTACGAGCCGGGGAGGAGGCGGCTCGATGGGGAAAGAGGGGGAATCGGGCGAGGGGTGGTCTCTCTGGAGGCGGCGGGGGTGGGGGCGCGGGGGCATGGGGGCGGCGGGGGTGGAGTCTGGTGAGGGTCGGGGTGGCGGCGGCGTGGGTCAGGGCAGCGCGCGGGTGGATCTGGTGGCGAGGGAGAGAGGGTCGAAGGGGATCTGGCGAAAGAGAGGGAGGATAGCTAGGGGAAGCTTACTAATGGCGCACCACACCTCGGTGCGCCATTAGAAATCTTTTTTTTAGATAGCAATGGCGCACCCCGTAGTGGTGCGCCATTAGAATGTTTTTTATTACAGTTTGAGCACAGGTTATATTGCACCTAACCCAATCAACATCAGAACCCGCCCACTAGCCCGACTGGTCAGCACGCAGCACCCACACCAGGAGGTCCTGGGTTTGATTTCCAGGCTCCGCAATATTTTTTTTGCATTTCAAATGTTGTTTAATATTTATTTGTGTTTAAATATGTTCAAACTTGTTTAAATCATAAGAGTAATATTTTTTTATAAAAACAGTAATAATTTTTTAAAAAATATGTTCAAATTTGTTACTTGAAAATATCATCGGCGGCGGCGGTGGAGCGGGGGAGGGTGCGGGGGGCCGGGTGCTCGTCGGTGGTGGTGGAGGGGGGGTCGAGATCAAGTGTCCTCATGAATTCAAAAAGTGCCCGTGAAATTTAAAAATATTCATGATATCAAAAAGTTCCCATGAAATACAATCGAGAAATGAAGACTACGATTTAAATACAATCGATCTTAGCTAGCTATCTATTCACAATCTTCTTGCCCTTCTTTTTCGCAAATGGAGTTCTTTTGTGGAACAGACGTCCTTTAGGTAGGGTGGTCCTGCTTCTTCTTGTGGTGTGTGCTGCTACTTCATCGTCGTCATCATGTTTGATCTTCGGGCCACCATACTTGTCGAAGTCTTGCTCATTGGCTACTCCATCCATTCCGATGATCTTCCTTTTGCCTCTCCTCATGACAACACGACTGGGCTTTGACGGGTCGGTAATGAAGAAGCATTGGTCCACTTGGGAAGCCAGTACCCATGGCTCATTTTTCACAATGACGTTTGCGCCCGCGGTCTTGGATTTGGCTTCGGGTATAACCATGGTGGTGAAATACCGGTCTTCTTTTAGGACGCTCTTGGCCCATCTGACATGGAACATCAGGACCTTCTCTCCAGCGTAGCTCAGCTCCCAGATCTCCTCGATCCTTCCGTAGTATCTGTCCTTGTCGTTACTGGTGTAGGATTCCATCATTACCTCGGAGTTCTGATAACCATCGCTCTTCATGTCCTTGTTCTCGGTGTAGAATGTGTAGTCGTTGATATCGTACGCCTCATAGGTCATCAGGTTGTGCTCGGCGCCCTGTGACAAAGCGAATATGAGTTGTTCTTCTGCGGAAGAATCCTCATGTAAAGGGTACGACAGAAGCTTCTGCTTGAACCAACGCGTGAAACATGAGTTGTGCTCTTTGATTATATCTCCGCCCGTCCTCTGTTGGCCTCGGTCATTGCACGTCTTCTCAATAAAGGTTTTGTGCTCTACCATGCAAGGATCGACCACGTCTATGTGTTGTAGCGCGACTAGGTTTGCTCTTTCAAAGTCGGCGAGTCGACCCTCAAAGTCGACATGCATTTCGCGGCGACCCTCACGGTGACCCCATCCAGCGAGCCTGCCGAGGTGCCTGTTGATGGGCAGACCAACGGGGTTCTCGATGCCTAGATAATTCGTGCAGTAGGAGATGCACTCTTCGGTCAGAAAGCCCCTGGCTATACTTCCCTCTGGACGTGACATGTTGCGAACGTATCCTTTGATGACACCATTCATCCTTTCGAACGGCATCATACTGTGCAGGAACGTCGGCCCGAGTTGGATGATATCCTCCATGATATGGACCAGCAGATGCACCATAACGTCGAAGAATGCGGGCGGGAAGTACATCTCAAGCTCGCATAGTATCACCACGATCTCTTCCTGTAGCCTTCTGAGTTGCCTCACGCCAATCGACTTCCGAGAGATGGCGTCGAAAAAGTTGCATAGGCCAACTAGCGTTTCACGGACGTGCGCGTCCATGATCCCACGGATTGCAACTGGAAGTATCTGCGTCATCAACACGTGACAGTCGTGAGACTTCAACCCGCTGAACTTCTGCTTCGCCGGGTCTAGGTATCTGCTTATCTTCCCCGCGTAACTGTAAGGAAGTTTTACTCCTACGAGGCAGGTGAAAAACTGCTCGATCTCCTCCTGACTTAGAGTGAAGCACGCGGGAGGGTAGTCACTTCCGGTCTTCTTGGCCTTTTTGCCTTTGCGACGAGTTTCTGTGTCCTGCTTCGCCTCATCATCATCATCATCATCATTAGCGTGAAGCTCCTGCCTGATGCCCATTGATTTCAAGTCTGCCCTTGCTTTCAGCCCATCTTTGGTCCTCTCTAGCATGTTGAGCAGGGTACCAAGCAGACTCTTGCACACGTTCTTCGTGATATGCATGGCATCAAGGCTGTGAGGCACACGGTGGATCTTCCAGTATGGCAAGTCCCAGAAAACAGACCTCGTTTTCCATACCTTCAGCAGCGGCTGTGGCGCCTTTCGCTTCTTTCCCGGCTCTGGCACCTTTTGCTTCTTTCCCGGCAGTGGGCAATCTTTCCAATTTTTCAACAGCTCGTCTATTTCCTCGCCGCACCTCATACGCGGGCGTTTTCGGGTTTCTGTTTCACCATCTAACAGATCCTTGCGTTTCCTCCACGGGTCATCGTCGCGAAGCCACCTTCGATATCCCATGAACACGGTTTTCGAAGACCCGGGATATCTATCTAGCTGGCGATACATTGTGTCATCCATGCACCTTACGCATCCAAAAAATCCGTGGACTACCTGCCCCGCGAGATATCCGTAACCGAGATAGTCGTGCACCATCGTGAGCAGTGCAGCTCTCATAGGGAAATATTCTTTCTCTGTGGCGTCCCACGTATTGGCTGGCGTTTTCCACAGTGTGTCTAGCTCCTCTTTCAGCAGCCCCAGATACAGATTGATGTCGTTCCCTGGTTGTTTCGGCCCTTCAATTAGCATACTCAAGTGAATGTACTTCCTCTTCATGCACAACCAGGGGTGAAGGTTGTACATCCACACAAACACAGGCCAGGTGCTATGTGTGCTTCTCTGGCTGCCAAACGGATTGACTCCATCGGTGCTCGCGCCCAGCACGATGTTCCTTGGATCCGTCCCAAATTTTGGGTATTCGAAGTTCAACGCTTGCCACTGGCTCGCATCCTTAGGGTGACTCAACATCTTGTCTTTCTTATTTATCTCCAGATCATTTCCGTCATCTTCCCGCTTCTTCTCCTCCCTATCCGCGTGCCAACGCAGGAGCTTTGCTACCTTAGGGTCCGCGAAATACCGCTGCAGACAAGGAGTGATCGGAAAGTACCACACCAATTTTCGAGGAGCTTTCTTCCTCTTCTTGTATTGAGTGACGCCGCACACCGGACATATGGTAGACTCCGCGTGCTCGTCCCAATAAATGATTCAATTGTTCATGCACACATGGTATTTCACATGCGGTGAATCCAGAGGACACACGATTTTCTTCGCCTCCTCGAAACTGGTCGGGCACTTGTTCCCCTTGGGAAGACATTCGTGCCAGAATGACATGTTCTCGTCGAAGCATGCGTCGGTCATTTTCTATTTTACCTTCATCTCCAGAGCCATGAGCGTTACTTTCAGGCGGGTATCCTCGGGCCTGCATCCTTCATACAATGGAGTAACCGCGCCTATCTCTAGTTGATCCAGCTTGGCTTTCTCTCGGGCGGCAGCTCTTGCGTTATCCATCTGCTTGAGAAGCAGCTCTTGAATATGAGGGTCATGCACCCAGCCTCCATCGTCGTCTGCTCCGGCATCTTCATCTTCATGATCATGCCCTTCGTCTTGATCTTCCTCATCATCATGTACGACATCTTCTACATGATGACTGTGTACAGCATCACCGTCGTGATCATGTCCTGGAGATTCTTCGTCTTCTCGCCCGCCCTCGCCGCGGTGGTACTTGCCTTGTTGCCCTTCCTCATTTCTTGCCCGGCCCCCATGGACGACTTCATAGTCATCTTCACCACCTTGCCACCGATAGCCATCCATGAAACCATGCAAGAGCAGGTGGTCCCGCACCTGCCCGGAATCCGGGTCCGCAATAAGGCTCTTCAGCTTGCATCTTCGACACGGACATCTTATCTCCATCTCGTTCTTTTGAAGCATCTCGGCCTTTGCGGAGCTCAAAAACCTATTCACGATGCCTTCGGTCATCGTGCGGACCATGGTCGCCTGCGGGGTAGAGAAAACGATATTTTAGAACCAAGAAAAAATTTGGCATGACCTTCCCTAAAAATAGGACCAAAAAGAATGCATAATGCCAAAATTCTCGCCGAAACAGAAATGAATCAACATTCCGGCAAAATATTGGCAACTATCGCATTTCAAATACCGGTACCTGCAAACACAAACATATATGCAACACCACAAACACATGCAACACCACAAACATACATAGATCTAGCTAGGCCACAAAAAGTGCATGTGCACGTTGTTACGTTCGAGCGAGCTAGGGAGAAAAAAAGTAGATCTACATCATGAAGATAGCTTTCCCCTTACTTACCTATCAAAAAAAGGTAATTTCACCACTTAATTTTGATGAATCTATGGTGGAAATGAGGTGAGGAGGAGGAGGCTGCCGAAAGCTTGGAGAAGGAGGTGGAGGGAATGAAGTGGGGAAAGTGAGTGGGTAGGTGTGGTTGTCCAAAATATCTTGTTGGGGTCCCAGGTTACTAATGGCGCACCTGCAGGTGGTGCGCCATTAGTAATTTTGCAGAAAAGTAATATATATATATATATATATATATATATATATATATATATATACTAATGGTGCACTTTTACAGGGTGCGCCATTAGTAGTTTAAACTAGTAATGGCGCACTATGAGGCGGTGCGCCATTAGTAGTTTTGCAAAAAAAAGAATAAAAAAAATTCAGTACTGGCGCACTCCCTGTCTGGTGCGCCATTACTAGTTAGAACTAGTAATGGCGCACTTCGGTAGGATGCGCCATTAGTATGTATGTAAAAATGAAAAAAATTATCACTAGTGGCGCACCTATTTTCTGGTGCGCCATTAGTGTCTTCCACACTAATGGTGCATCACCAACTGGTGTGCCATTAGTATATAGTAGTGGCACACTACTTCCCTGGTGCGCCATTAGTGTCAATCCTCTCTATAGCCCTTTTCCTAGTAGTGCATATGGAACATGCAACCACATATGACGCCGCAAAGTTAAAGCAAGCACCTAGGATGGTGGTTCATTGCGAGCGAGGTCATCAACTCCAGAGCTACGTTCCCCGTCTCCATCTGCTGACACTAGACCATTTAAAGCGTTGAAACGTGTCTTGCCTAGCCGCACACCTAACTGGAGCGACTTCTCTCTTTTCTTTTTGGCTTCTCTCATGGCAGCAGAGTCTGAAATACCCTTGCATAAAAACACAACAGTGAGAGTAAGGGTGAAGTGTGTGCAGAACTAGTGCATTGTAAAAGTAGCAGATAGCAGGTGGATGAAAAATAAATGACAGGAGACATATGATAGCTCTACAACATTGCATGGCAAACAAAATTAGATTCTACTATGTATGATTTTGTAATATATGAGCACAGGAAATGCAGGTACTCCTCCAGCACACCACCACATGTGGTCATATCTAAGATAACAGTCGACTGAAAATAAATAGGTAAGTCGATTTTTTTTAATGAACCGTCCGATCTATAAGGAACGGGCAGATGGCCTTCGTCTACCTCCCGCCAGTCACTGTTGACGATCTTTCTCGAACCGCCAGCGACCACCGGCCCAGACCCCTGCCTCCGCCGCCCCGCCCTCCCATCGACCTCACACCACCGCCGTGCTTGGCAGCGCCACCAGGCCATCCCTTTAATCCCGGCCAACCTCCAGATCGGGCGCCAGTAGCTCTAGGCCGCACACGCCCCTAAGATAAACACCAAGGCGCTGCTTCCCCAGCGTAATAGGCGTACTAGCGCTTGTTACACCGGGGAATGCTTCCATTAATTGGGAATCAAGTGGCCAGAAATTGAAATTCAGGGGGGCGACGGACCTCTAGCTAAGGTGAAATAGTATATGAGGAGAAACCTTGTGCATCGTGAGTTACTAGGAACATCTAGTATCAAGAAGAAGCGGTCAACTAGTTTCTTCTGTGGGATGAATACCGTGCAAGCTGAGACGTAAGATTTGCACGAATAAGGGAAGAGGAGTACCTTTTTCGGTTCCCGGTGTGGTCACCTCCACAAGTCGCACTGATTTTCTTCTTTTTACAGGGGAAACCGATGTTCTGGAGGGTGCAGGCTTGGACGAACCCATGGCCAAATTGTTGACTATGTTGCCGTAGCCGTATGTCGGCGGAGGGGAAGCAGATCCGAGGCGGCGAAGGACGGCGTAGCAGGAACAACTCCAGCGCGGTGGAGGGTGGCGAAGTTGGAGCGGCAGCGGTGAGGCGCAGGACGGCGTGGTTGAACTGGCTCGGGTACGGACGGCTTGGCCTCGGCTTCAACTACTAGCTGTGGAGGGCGTTGCGGTTGAGGTTGCGGTGGATGACGACATCGGCGTATCGGCTCCGGCATGATGGAGGAGGGTGGCGGTTGATGGGTGGGATGGGGTGGCGGACGGAGGACGCCGGGGTTTCGCGGCTGGTGGAGAGGTAGTTTTGGCGCCCACGGAGTACGAATGGGGAATTAGACGGGTGGGGGGAACCATGTTTCGGTCTGGGAGGTGCTTGTTTTTGGCTTTTTTGAACAGAAGATGGGACGCGCTTGTTTGAAATTTGGGGAAAGTACAAACTTTGCCCCCCTCCTAAATTTCGGACCTACTGCGGGTCGGGGGTAGGATGGTAATCCCAGGTGTCCTAAATAGTGGGCGGGAGCGATTTCGGCCGTGCGCATGTGTGCTAAGGCAGCCATTGTGTATGAATGTTTTTCGGATGAAGTTGCGTGGCGTCTAGATGAAGCTACAAACCTACCCCGGTTTATACCTTTGGACGTCGGGCCGGTAGGTTTCACGGGTCGGAGTTATTAGAAAAGTAATTTCCTTGTACTACCAAACATTGGTCTCACGCGGTTTCGGGCGAGTAGAGGCTCTTTTGGCGCTTCGTTCGAAATTTTGAAACACAAGCATTCACGTTTAGAGTACTCTTGAACTATGAGGATTGACCTAAATATACAACGTTATATTTGACCTTGTATGTTTGAAAACCTCATTAAATTATCCGCTTCTTTTTGAAATTTTGACACTTGAAAATCCGGTAATCTATTTTGGAATGGAGGAGCTAAATTTGAATCTATTTTGTACACGACTACATATGCTATTATGTACAAAATCAGAGCAAAGATTGGTGCCCCCATAATTTAGGTATGGTTTACAAATGCCATGATATCAAATTCAAATAATTGAATGGACTTCATGTTGAATTCGATTTTTTTAAACCACCTTAAGTTGAATTCAAATGTATGCTAGTTCATAGGTAGCTATTTATAATGTCCATTGTGTAACTTTCGTATGTATAATGTGCTTTACACACACAACATGAACTATACTCACGTTTATATTCGATTGCTAAAGCGATGCATTGTCTGGAGTTCAAAATACTAACTATGTGGATCAATTGTGTCGAATAATAACATAGACATGCTCAAATTCGATAGAATCTAGATGTCTGATGGATCAATGACCGCTCCTTACGCGAATTGCAAATATCATGATCCCATCCTAATATTTGGATACAATTTATATCTTTAATCAATGTGTAGAGCAGTCTTTTACGTGTAGTTTCACTCTCCATCGGTGGTCTCTCACACATGCTCACACACTCTCTCCTGAGGTGTCTTTCTCGCACACATGCTCTAGATATAACCCTCCCTCCCTCTCGTAACCATTTACAACTGTTTTCACTAACCTTTATCACAAGCACTCTTCCTCTCGCAAACATACACACGCACAATCCTCATCGACCCTTTCTATATACATGGACCTGCCTACGTGTCTCATGTACGCACATTATCTTTACGCCTGTCTCTCACGCATTGTCTCACACCTCTCTTCCTAATCGACGAGTATGATTCTAGCAGAGCATTCTGTAGGATGCCCCTTAAAGTTAGGTTGGATGAATAGTAATATCAGAGATAAAGGGGTTACCTTAGTCCGAGAACCTAGGGTTACAAATCCTAGCCGGCTTTGTCAGTGGACACAGAGTCCTTCACAATTCTGCTATCTTTGTCTTGTACGACTAGTCATCCATGGGTCTTCCTAAATGCGTCACGGGCCGACCAATGTGGCGCAGGACGGAACAGAACGAAGGGCCTCACCTCGACCCACCGGACCTCACGCGGTGACACACCCTCTGCCCCCACGTCTCATTATCTTCTCACACCCACACATACCAACACAAACACCACACACATAGAAAATTTCTCCTGGTGCCTCTATTCCCTCCCCCCTTGCATATACACACTCAAGGGAATGGAATCTCTTGTCGTGACGTCATATTCGTCTCTCTCTCTCTAGACCACTCTCATTTCTCGTGCTATCTCTCCCACGCCCCCCCCCCCCGTCGGCCCTCTATCCATGCCTCTCTCGAATACGTAATACACACACATACCTCTCTAGGCCCCGCCAAATGCATCAACTACACATTCACACATGTTACATCACGTACCCCATTGATCTAAAAAGCCCTCTCTTCACGTTTATTTCGCATACAACATTCCTTTTGAATAAAGTGTGGCCAAAAAATTATTTTAGAGTTTCTACATATATACAACATTACAAAGTTATATGGAGGAGTACGAACGCTAATTTGCATTGCATGGTGCCCACAATGATATTTATTCCGCACTATGAATTTGTATATTTTTATACTATATACAAAGTTAGTCATAATAAAGAGAAACGAAGAGCATCTCTCTCTCCATCGCATACCCCCCTGTACGCCCCTTTCACGTATGCACACAAAACTATCTCCAGGTCCTCTAAAAGTAAGCCCCCAGAAAATTCACGCATGTTTCATCTTTCTCTCGCGATATATGCAATGACGATCATTGTATTTGAAGCGAAAGCACGATACGTACATTGGACTTCAGAATCCACTCATTACGGTCACCATTTACGTTTAGTGGTTATTATACAGTCACGGGCTCACCGTACAACTCTGTATTTGCTCATGACATGACTAGTTGACCAGTTAAACGCTCCACGTGGCACCTCTAGTGTTGCATCACATTATCTCACTACCATCGTGCCCACCTGTCGACTTGTATCTACTCTACATCTACACTCTTATAAAATACATAAAATACACTCTTATAAAAAACAGAGTTGGTGATGATGGTGTGCCTGCCATCCTGCAATATAGGCCGTCCGATTTATATCTGACGGATAGGAAAGAAACTATGGCAATTTTGCAAAAAGGTACCCACACACCTCTCCACATTTGCAAATAAGGCCTTCCCTCATTCATCCTTTTCTCTCACAAGATAAACAAGTCATACAAATGCATCTTGATGTTACATGCAACGCACGGGCATCTTGCTAGTAAGAATGAAAACAAACGACAAAAAATATTTGGACGGTGGTTCGAAGTCATGACCGCGGGCACAACGGACAAGGTGGCCTTGTATTGGTATGCTGAGCCGTCTGTTTTAACACACAGGAGCTGGTGTGGTGATTATACACACACGCACGCATGCACACGAACTGCATCCACGCAACACTCACACAAACACATGCACCCACGCACGCACGCAACACTCACACGTACACACGTAGCCACGCATGCACGCAACACTCACACGCACGCATGCAACACTCACACGCACACATGCACGCATGCATGCACACACCAGTACACCACACGACCAACACACACTCTCACGCTCAAGTGCTCAACCTACACGTGCATGCGCACACATCAGGCCCTGACAGACACATACACAACCAGGTGATTCCCGCGCACGGGTTGGAGCCTTGTCGCGCCTGCGTAAATTTGTGTTTATCTGACCTTTTGCCTATGCGAACTGACAGGTGGGACCCACAACGAACGTGGTCAATTTAACTAGTCAACATGGCGCCACACAGACTATTTGGTCGGTCAGCAGAGTGCAATCCGATGCTGAGCTGTGAGCAAGTGACCGTATAATCACCGCAAAACGTATATAGTGACCGTAATCAGCTTATTCTGAAGTTCGGTGACCGTATTACGCTTTTCTCTCTGTAGGCCCTCCAAAACTACATCTCTACATGTTCTCGCATGTTACATCTAACAACTATGCAATACAACACTACTACTACACTCTAACACAATAAATCATATGTGTTTTTAGTTTTACTAGATATCATATTGTTACTTATAATTATTCAGTTTGCATACATTAAAATTGCCTTTGAAATGTATGGCCAGTATCATCTACCGCGCGGGAAAAATCCCGCCCTTTCCTGTTTAATCGGGTTTGTATCGATGGATCGTGCGAAACAGCAAAACTATAGTACTATACAGTACAAGTGACAGTTCACTGGGCCGTCGTGTCGTCTACTCCTCCGTCGTAAGAGTGGAGCACTCGCTTTCATAAATCTTCTAGTCCCTTTCGCCGACATGTGGGACATCAAGCTACCGGGTCCACGTGCCATACCGGAATACAGTGCAGAGCAGCCGGGGTGAAGCACCCCAGTCATGGCGCCGGCGTAGTAATGAGCAATGAGGCGTCAAATCACAAAGCTGCACCTTTCCCGCAGTTAAGTTGGAGGGACGAAGCAACCATCATTTCACTCGTTGCTGAATCCGCTTCTCCCTCATCTTCTTCAACTTAACCACGTGTTGCTTCTGCCGTTGTTCTGCCTCATGTGGGATGCGGATCGGCTTGGTAAAGCACTGACACGTGGGACCGCATGTTAGCAAACCGCCAGGACAACGTCCTCCGAAAATAAGAAGCCTAATCCTAGACTTACAAAGGGCTACGTAGCTGCTACGTATACTTTCCATCTAATCTATATATGCCCCCCTGATTTTCAGGTGGGGTGGGCCTAATCCTCTCCTTTAATCCAATCAAATAGTCCCACATCACATCAGTTCGTAACTTTACGTAAACCATTATGTGGATGTAGCATTGCTCAAATAAGAAACCTCCCCCGCCATCCACGTGGCAAAATCACCTCATTTTTACTCATCTCGATTCTATAATTTTTTAGATCAATATAATTGAGATTTGTATAGATAGCACACAGGAGCAAAACCAAGTGGTACAGTTAAGGGCATCCACAATGTGTAGCCAAATGTGAAAATAGGTTTTGGCATCGTGGGAACCATTGTGGACGGTGTTGCCAAAGCCAAAAAGATGGAACCGAAGCTCCCTGATTGATTGATTGAAGGAATAGAAAAATGCAACATCTCTCCTCTTTCTCCCATGCTTGGATGCATGTAGTACAGTATAGAGCACAGAGTCTACTCCCCAGTCCCTTCTATCACAAATCACAAAGCAGTGAGGCGTCAAACCATCATTTCACTCTTCGCTGACTCCGCTTCTCCATCGTCTTCTTCGAGAAGCCATCTCACCGCATTAGTTACTCCTAGTAGTACTAGTAAATGACTTCCTGGATGCAAATAAGGCGGTTGTCTCGGCTTGTAGGCGACACTTGCGAACGACTTACCGTGGTCTCCCTCAATGGTGTTCTCCGTCGAACGCACTTCGCCAAACCACCCAAAAAAATATCGTCGACATCACCGCAATGGGGAAGGAAGTCAAATATAGTTACTACCTCCATTTTTTTGTACACAAGGCCAGTATATCAAAATTACAATTTGCAAAGGGCCACTAACACTAATCGAGGCAAAATTGATGGGGTTAGCAACCAAGGACATTAATATCCCCTGCATGCATGCGGAAGTGAGAAGGTTGGCTTGCATGGCGCTGCATTAATCAAGCGATGAGGAGTGAGATGGTTAGCTCTTTTGTCTTTGGAGAAAAAAATACGCATTAATTGACATGTGAAACGAGGATTTGTATCGATTAAATCCCGCGAAGGAAAATCCATCCTTTCTTTTTTAACACTAGTACTCCTAGTACATACATACTTATCCGGTTTGGGTCTAGGCCTTGCATTGCCAAACTTCACCACACATTTTTGCCAAGCTTGCCTAAAGTTTTCAAAATGAGAAGGAGGTACACTTGCGCACGGCTATCGCGGTCGCACCGCACCCTCACACGGTCGCTCCTACACGCCGCGGTCGCACTGCACCCTCACACAGTCGCTCCTGCATGCCGCAAACCCAACCAAGGGAACGCACCCTCACTAACACGTGATGTCGCATGTGAACACACCAAACTCAGCCATCCTATCGCTGACACATAATTTTCGTTCATAGAATATGTTTATCCAACCGCATGTTGGGGAGTATCCGTACGGCCCATGCAGTGGTCTGTTGGGGAAGAAGAAGAGGTGAGGAAGAAGGAAAGAAGGTTTAGGAGACGTAGGATATTCACCCAACCGCCGGAAATGGTAGACTGACCCAAGTCAGGTGACTTGCATAACAAATATATGTTTTTACACAGCAAAAGATCCATAAAAACAACAACATAAAGAAGAACTATCACTGCTGGCGGAAAGAGACGACCTCGTCGTCTATGGCTGCCGGCGTGAACCAGCCGTCGCTGCCGACGTGTGTCTCTGCACCATGGTTGTCCTCGGCCTCCAGCTACTCGTTCAAGCGGAGCGTGCGGGCGCTCTGCACGGACGAGAGCACATCCCGGTTCAAGTCAAGGACGTCCAGTTCCGCCTGTAGGAGGGCCTCGATGGTAGCGGCATCCGCGCGCTCCGCGTCGAGTCGAGCCTCCGCCGCCCGATTCAAGTCCAGGACGTCCGGTTCCGCCTGCAGGAGGGCGTCGATGAGAGCGGCATCCGCGCACTATGTGTCGAGTCGAGCCTCTGCCGCCCGGTTCAAGTCCAGGACGTCCGGTTCCGCCTGCAGGAGGGCCTCGATGGCAGCGGCATCCGCGCGCTCTGCCTCAAGTTGAGCCTTCGCCGCCCGGTTCACATCCACGACATCCGGTTCCGCCTGCAGGAGAACCTCGATGGCAGCGGCATGCACGCGCTCTACGTCAAGTTGAGCCTCTGCCTCCCGGTCCTCCTTTAGTATCGCCATGTTGAACCGCTGGTTCGCCTGCACCATGTGGGACTCGGACGCCGGCACGAAGTCGACGTCCATCGTCTCATACCCATCGGGGGCCTTCTGCGCCGCGACCGCCGCCATGAACATTGGATCGGCTTCCTCCTCCTCATAGCTTGGCTCCAGAGAACTCGGGGATTGGCCCGCCGCAAAGCGAGCTTGGGAACGGAGGTCTGTGGCGCCGACCACCACCGCGATTTCTGCGCGGTGCTCCGGCATCAGCATCTTGTAGTAAGTGATCTTGCGGCACACCATGGCTTTCCGGCAAACTAGGGTACTCTTGATGCGGGCTAGGGGATCTAAAGGTGGGGGAATGGGCTGGAGATTTGGTGTGGTTTTAGGGCAGTGACTGGCGTAGGCCGAGCAACGAAGGTTCTGGTGTGAATAGTGGTTCCGGTGACGACCGGTCAATCGGGTTTGACTGTACATCGCGCTTGTCGCGTTCGTGTTGCAGCCTGGCACGCTGGACCCTCCACATCGCTCATTGAATGGAATGCGTTTCGTCTTGCGTTTTCGCTCGCTTGTGGGACCGTAGTTGAGAGCAAACCAACATCCCTCCCCCTCCTCTGCCCGCATAATTTATTATACCACCACTCCCTCCATTGTATGCGGAGTAAATAAAAACAGAGGGAGTATACTACGGATGAGGATCCCCTGACGTGGACGAACCCATTTAGTAACTGACATGCGGGGCCTAGCAAGCATGTGGTCCGCCAGTAAGTGACCGAAAGGGAGGGTAAGGCAGGGATACCTACGTCAGAGGATCCACTTCCACTATACTTGACAATTAGTAATATGACATGCAACTAAAATGTTAGAGTAATAATATATGACATGCAACTTACACAAAGCATACAGGGTCTAATGCGTTTTTCGAGGCTAACTTTGACGAAATGTCAGAGTAATAATATATGACATGCAACTTACACAAAGCATACGATAAAATTCGTATGTGAAAGGAGTTTCCAATGATATAATTTTCACATTATACATCTCATGTACTATTAATCTTGTCAATAGTCAAATTGGAAACCATCTCAAGTACAAATCTAGGAGTACGTACGAATCTTACAATATTGATTGGGCGTTGTTGAATGTTGATACCTTTTTGATCAAAGTAGATATACTTTGACTACACATAAAACTTATATGTAAACTAGAAAGGATAGGAGGGAGTATATTGTACATTCAAAAACGAAACGAACATTGAATACCCTTTGTATATGATTTGCGGATGCTATGATCACCGGTTCAAAATTTTGAATCCGCCTTAGGTATCACGTGCCCCCACTCGTTCCCTCTCGATTTCATCTCGGGGTCCGGAGATCTATTGAAAGAGGACTAGGGTGGGTACATGCGAATGATACTCGGCGGAATGTTCAAATGAGGCATGCAGGAGGATGGACTCGACTGGAGGGTGACATGATCGATGGAGAAGAGGGTTGGAGAGGAATGAGAAATAAGCAAACGCCACATGATTATACTCGAACGACTCAAATAAACAATAAGTTGTCTCACTTGGCCTACATAGTGAATGGCCTAATGCGCAACGCGGAGCACTGACGCTCGAATATGGCCGGGAAAACAGGGAAACAGACATGTGGGGCACACCCGTCGGGACGACGTAGCGCAGACTAGTCCAATGGAGGAGCT
Source organism: Triticum aestivum (assembly GCF_018294505.1). Classification (NCBI taxonomy): domain Eukaryota; kingdom Viridiplantae; phylum Streptophyta; class Magnoliopsida; order Poales; family Poaceae; genus Triticum; species Triticum aestivum. Next base: position 95,138,745 of record NC_057806.1, on the reverse strand, counting down.
GGCCCATGACCTCCTCGCCACCGACAACCGTTCATGTGGGTCGTTGGGGCCAACAACGGGGCGCAGCTCCAGCACCGCCTCTGGACACGGCGACTGCGGTGAGCGACACGCTCATATCGTCGCTAGACACAGTTTGTGTCAGGTTGCCGAGGGTGGCGTTAGTGTTGTGGTACGACCAACGGTATGTTTGGTTTGTGCCCAAGGTTGCCCCATCAAAGTATTGGGTAGCCAAAATTTTGTTTGAGGTATTGGTTGCCCATGATTTGGTCGACATTTGCAAGAAAAATGAACTTCAGTTGGCTAGAGTTCATTCGCATGCCAAAGAAATGGCAACCATCCAAACAAAGACCAATCTTTGGGTCATGACCAAAATTTTGGCTGAGGTATTGGTTGCCCATGATTTGGCCGACATTGGCAAGAAAAATGAACTAGAGTTGGCTAGAGTTCATTGGCATGCCGAAAAAATGGCAACCATCCAAACAAAGACCAATCTTTTGGTCATGACCAAAATTTTGGCAAGGTGCACTTTGGCCACAATCCAAACACACCCCAACACCCGGCTCGTCGAGGATGCACGGGGCACCGCGACGCATCCTCGGAGTGGTGTAGCACGGCCAACTGCATCCTCTGGACCTAAGACCATGCCGGGTTATCTTGTTTTTTCAATGACATGCGGGGATCGCATGTGAGCAAAGGGCATCTCCAACGTTGCCACGACCGCAACAGACTACCCTGGCACACCAAAACCCTCGTCCCTCGCGCCGTCGCGCGGTGCGTTCCCAGCCGGCGCCAGCTGCCCGCATTCATGCCGTCCATTCGTATGTCGTCATTAAGAGGCTCAGTGCCCGCGGAACCAACTCCAGCGACTTAATGATGCACCCGGACGCTTGGCCTCACCGGAATGCGCCTACATAAAGCGGCAACGCCCAGCTAACCTCCATACCATAGCACATCATCCTCCTACCTGGAACCACATTCGCCATGACCGCAAGCGCGAACGCTCTGCGAGAGAGCTTGTCTTCGTGGATGGAGCTCGAGGTCGCCGCCCTCGCTCAAGTCGTCGCACAAGCAGTGGCCACGCTGGCGGACGACGACGGGAGCACCGTCAGCCACGTGTCCTACTTGCTGCCGTCCAACGTCCGGCACCGCCGAGGTCGGGGACTCCTCCGAGGATGAGTAGGGCATGGGAGGCAGCAGGGCATGGTGTGCCAACTGGCCGGTCCGTCTCCCGTGTTCTACTTTTCCTCGCCGGAGACCGCACCTTCACTTCACGAGTCTTGAACCCCGCCCCCGTACATGGAGATCATAGATGGAGGACGTCGGTCGCCACCGTAGAATAGGTTTATGGTCGGGTTTATTTTATTTTTTGTCCTATAAAAGTTCGGAATGTAATGAAAATCTGTCGTGTTTGCATTAATCTCGGCCAGTGTATATGAACTTTCACAATAATATACATATTGTAGGAGTACTATCAAGATGCCCGTGCGTTGCACGGAAGATCAAGATCTTGTGGGAGAAAAGGATGAACGAGGGAAAGCCTTATCTACAAATGTGGAGAGGAGTCGGGTAAATTGTCATAGTTTCCTTCCTATCCGTTAGATATAGATTGGACGGCCTATATTGCAGGATCGGACACATCTTTCTATATCTACGGGAACCTATGAAAGGGTTAACGTAAATTGCCTCTCTCTCTCCTCCCCTGATTTTCATGGTGGTGGGCCCCTCCCTCCCCCCAATCTACAATCAACAGCTCAGACGTTTCACATTACGTTAATTACATAACTGGGATTACCTAGGTGTAGCATTACTCATCCTAAAAAACCCAACTAAGCCAACCTCCCAGCATATTGCGCGGGAAAAGACCCGGCCGCGCCGTTTTAGTCGGGATTACCGGATTACTACTAGTAGTATCGATGGATCGCGTGAAGCAACAGATTTTTTTTGAGGGGGCGAAGCACCTAGTTTAAAAGGAAAAAATGCGATACACTCACATCACTCCTGTCGCGGTCGCATTGCACCCCACACATGTTCGGTCCTGCACACGGCTCACGCAAACGGAACGCGCCTCGGCTTGCCTCTTCACTGACACGTGGGACTGCACTTGGAGAAACCGACCATGCGCCAAAGTCCCCCCGCCCACCGTGCGAAAATCCTCCCCCCCACACACACCCAAATTTCCCCCCCAAATCCGATTCAACCGCCCTTCGGCCAACTAGCCAATAATATTCCCCAAACCCCCTCCCCCTGTCCCCCTCCACTCCATTCGCTCCGCCAAAGCTGCCCTCCCCGCTGCGCCAATACGTCGGCGCCATGGTTCGGCGATCCTCTCGCTCCCACAGTACGCTCTTGTAAACTGTCGTCCTCTAGCCGCGCCGCCACCTCTGGGTACGTTCTTGTGGAGGCGCACGACGGTCAGCGCCGCCACCGCTGGCGACGTTCATGTGGAGACGCACGGCGGTCAGCTTCTCCCACGGTACGCGCATTCTAGACTGAGGCCCCGTTCATGTCGGTGTAGCGCTGAATGTTAGCTGATAGACGTTGTTAATCTTGCTGTTTGCCGAAGTAGTTTACTATCAGTATGCTCTACTTAAGAAGCTTCCTTGCCCTGTTCTGCACTCAATCTGCTTAGCTGAGATGGCATGCCAAGGCCGATTAGTTGCTAAAATATCCTGCCATATATTTATTGTGACGTAGATTGCCATGGTCTAGTAGCCAATCTGTTAGCTGAAATAGCTCTACACCGTTTTATACTCGATGTTTGTTGCTGCGATGGCCTTCGATAGTTTGATGGCTATGTGCTCGGCCTCATTGACTGCTGAAACAGCCTTCCATAATTTGGCACTCAAATATGTTTGCTGAATTAGCTTTACATATATTTCGTTACTTAGATCTGCTCGTCCAAATATCTTGCCATAGCTTTAGACATCGACCTACTTCAAAGGGTTTTACCTGTTATCCTTAGAGGATTGGGCCGCCCTGACTTATACAGAGCAGTTGCAGAGTTGGGACAATTCTTTAGGGAACTCTGCAGTAGGAATATCAAGATAGATGCTTTGGAGCGTCTTAGAGACAAGATACCAACTATCCTATGCGACCTTGAGAAGATATATCCTCTAGCCTTCTTTGATGTGATGGTGCATTTGGCTGTTCATCTACCTGATGAGGCACTACTTAGAGGTCCAGTACAGTATGGCTGGATGTACCCTATTGAAAGGCGGCTAGGCACTTTCAAGGGCTATGTTAGGAACAGAGCTAGACCCGAGGGTTCCATTGCAGAGGCCTACATTTCTACAGAAGCGTTGACATTCTGCTCAAAATACATTGAAACAGCTGATCAGCTTAGCAAAGAGGTGAGTGAAGACAATCCCGGGCTCAATGTTTTTGATTATTCTGTTCGAGTTACAGGGAAGAGTCGACAAGAGGACAAACCTAAAGATTTGGACAAAATGGTTTGGTATGTGTTGAATAACTGTCCTGAGATACTACCTTATATCAAGTAAGTGCAGTATTGCAGCTTATACATCGTAATCTACTAAACTTGCAGCACATTTTTATATATTTAGATGTTTGATGCGGTCACTATGTTGTGCAGCATCTACAAAGAGGAGTTACTGCCGCAAAATCCAAGAAACATTGACAAATTGGTTATGGCAGGATTTGCGAAATGGTTCAAGAACCATGTAAGCTTTTGAAGTGCACTGTCAGTCTTTTAATATATTGAGTACATAAGATGATCAGCTTGTCTATTTTCTAACCATAGGTTAAGAAGATGCGGGAGGATGGGCAGGCAGTTGATGATGCCCTTTACTCTCTAGAATGGGTCATGATACTCGGGTAAGACATTATGAATCTTGCGTTGTTGGAATGTGCGCTACAACACCCTTGCGCGAGACGAAGGCAGGAAGACACAAACAGTGCCACCATGAGCACGGATACGTATGACAAAGAGACAACTGAAATGTATGCTAACATAACAGACATTATTTAGTTGCAATATATCTCTAGTTTTGAGGATCATCAGTGTGTGGTTCTGTTGTGCTGTTGTTGGTATAACCTGTTTTCCAGGATCGCAAAACCTAGAGCTGATGATTATTTCAAATCCATCAATGTCAAGGCGGCGTACCAGACCAACGAGCCTTTTATTTTGGCAAATCAAGCAACACAGATATTTTCTTGGAAGACACATTTGCATGTAGCGATGACTGGATAGTATTTCAAAGGTTTGAGCAGAGGAATTCGTTTAATGAAGTTGCACAAGAAGATGATGCTTACACTGCTCCTGATGTACAATATAACACAGATGTTCCTAATATCTTTGAGAACCATCACGTCAATGATGCCGGCGAAAAGATTGCCTGTCATGCTATGGACATACCAGAGTTGATCAAGAAGAAGCCAACATTTGAGGACGTTGAGGACGAAGAAGAAGATGACACCATGGGGAATTACGATTCAGACTGATACACATGGCGAAGATGTTGACGCTGCTGTTGCGGATGATGATTACATTGCTTTTGTCGTATTTGCCTGTCAGAAGACGTTTTTTTATCTACTATGTGAAATTGTGTTTGCTATGACAACTGAAACCTGATGAACATGTTGTTTAGTATTTTGCTGTGAGAACATCACTTGTTATGTATGCTGATTTGTGTTTGGTGATTATATGACAACTAAAACATGATGACATTGTTGTTTAGTTGTACTCATATTTGGCTGTGAAACTTGAATTTGATGACATAGTTTGTTGTTGGACTGCAATTTGCTCGACGTCTTCGAATGAGAACAAAGCTGACCCGATAGGGCCTCTGCTATTTATTTATTTATATGAGCAAAAAGGGATACCCCCTGATTTCGGTTAATAGAAATCATTAGATGTTCACAACACTACACAGGTTTCATTCATTACTAGTTTCAGCAAAGTGCTCATGTCGTAGCCACTGAATACATCACGAGTGCTACATACACTGCAAATAAAGAGACAATCATCCTACAGAGCACATCAATTTTGCCCATTATCTTCACAAGCTCTTTCATTTCCTCGTTGCTGTCAAGGCCGTTTAGCAGCTGTTGCTTGGCCATGATCAGAGGAACTACATCTTTAACCTTCTGCTCTGCATCTTCCTCTTTTGCCGTTCCTTCAGTTACTTGTCCAACACCCCAACCTGCTGGTATTGGGATTCCTCGGCTAACCAAATAATCAGCGTAGTTGCATTCCCCCACATCAGCAACTTCCCAGAAATACAAATCACACGAATCTTCCCTTTTTTGCACGAATCAAATTGGTAGATCATCAACCAAACTATTAAAAAAGTCAGCAACTGAAAGCAGCAGAACAACACTTAAACATATTATTACCCCATGATTCGGGCATTTGTAGAAGATTCGGCCAGGGTTGCAGATTGTGGTTGAGACGCGACGAATGACTCTGCGTGATTTGCAGCAGTGGCACCACACCAACGACAGCGGGTTGCGATGAGCAATCGGCTGCGGTATGCATGCCAGCGAGGGTGTGATGAGACCCACAGGCGATGGTATGGGTTGCGACTTGGCGCATATCTGGTTGTTGCCTGCTAAAGAGCAGGTGGACGAGCAGCCAGTGGACATGGTTGCTGCGGCTAGAGCTTCTAATGCTAGGCAGAGTAAGTAGAGAAGAGGAGAAGAGAACGTTGGATATGTCAGTTTCATTATCGCAGAGTAGCATAGCACCATATATAGTCATAGTCTAGGTTTGGATTCGAACCAGCTACAGGAGCACGTCTTTCTTTTTTCTAAAACTCGCCAACGTCTCTTTCCTGCTACACTAGCTTGTTCTGTACGCCTTCCCAAGTCTTTGATTTTCTTTCCCTTTTTTTGCGAGGAAGGAAGGAGGACAAAATTGAGAGTTCCTGGGACTCGAACCCAAGACCTCTCGGTTGAAAACCAAGGGTGCTAGTCACTTATGTGGCAAACATTCCCTGTGAGGAGGACGGCAGACGAACGCATTTTCCTCGCAGTTTTCTTCCTATATATAAAAAAGTATGCTACTTGGTGTCGCTTAGTCAACAAACGATTGTGCCAACCTTGACCGTTGGATTAACATTCAACGCCTGTCGCGTTTCTTCAGTCTCTTCTTCCTCGAGCCGCCAAAGCCAAACCAGCGCCGGCGGGACCGCCTGCTCCCGCCTCCCACAGCTGGCTATGATCTGCCCCGGCTCCTGTTCGTTCCCGTCCGAGGCCTCACCATCGTCCTCTGCCTTGGTTCGCTCGCCGCGGCGCCGCCCTCCGATGTTGTCAACATGGTCAACAACCGAGAGGAATAAGGAGATGACTGTACGTCGTGAGGATGATAGTAGGGACCCAGCAGCGCGCGCAGTAATTTTGTTTTTTTGGGACGGAGAAGGGTATCAATTGGGTTGTGTGGGACCCGTGGCCCATCTAGCCCAGGCTTTTATTTCATATGTTTAGCACATGACCAGCCCAGTTTGTTTTTTTCCTTTCTGAAAATTGCTAGCCAGCTATTTTGTTTTTTGCAGAATAACCAATGTAGGCCTACTTGCTTTTCTACGCCCTGTTGGGCCGGAAATCTTTCAAGACGAGGAGGGATGCATTTTGCCCAGAAAATGGGCTATAAGTAATAAGAAATGGGCTATAAGTAATAAGAAATGGGCTATAAGTAATAATAAATGGGCTGTAAAATGAAAAAATACAGCAAACAGACAATTAGTTCTAAAATATTGTTTTCTTTCGGATTTTGATATTTTAAATTTCATTGTTTTTGTGCGGGTAAAATTTCATTGAATTTAAATTAAGGTATTTTTAGATTTAAAGTTAATTTGAATCTGGCTAGAAATTTCAGGTTGTATGCTATTTGGGATAGATTTGGAGGCTGACTTGTGGGTCTACTAGGTTGACGTGTACTTTGGCTTTGTCAACTTAGTCCACAAACAATTCTAGCAGCAGTGACCGTTGGATGTTAATCCAACGGCCGTGCTGCTTCTTCAATATCTGATCTTCTTGCTCCAGCCGCCCAAACCAGCTCTAGTGGGACTGCCTACTCCCGCCTCCCGTGGCCGGTTGTGCTGCCGCACAGGCCGCACCGCCCCACCCTACATGTCGGACCCACCAGCTATATCTTCGCACACAACGAAGTGCCTCCTTATTATGCACAAAAAAATGAATACCCCCTGCTAGCTGGGACCCACCATAGTGGGAGGATGACTTGTGGGCCAACAAAGTTGGCGGGGACGGAGGGCTTTGTCAACTTAGTCAATATGAACGATTCTAGCTCCAGTGACTGTACGATGTCCATCCAACGGCCGTAGTGCTTCTTCAACCTCTAGTCTTCTTGCTCCAGCCGCCCAATGTTGCGCCAGTCGTGTCGCATGCTCCTGCCTCCCGTGGCCGGCTGTGCTGCCGCGGAGGCCTCACCGCCCCCTACTATTCCCACCGCTGGCCAGGCCCTACGGCGACGGCAGCCTCACACCGCAGCCGAACCAGTGAACCCTCGTACGCCTCTCTGCGCGGGCTTCCACTGCCATGTCTTCCCTGGCTCCGCGTCGTCCCCTTCCTAGGCATCGCCGTCGTCCACCGCCGTGGTGCTCTCCGTGCAGCGTGGTAAACGTGGTCAAGGACCGACTTCCATCGGAAGAGTATTGTACGTGGAGAGGCTAACAGCTGGGTCCATGGCCACAACCTAGTTTTTTTGTGATTTTCCAAGTAAGTCGCTTTGTCAGGCCTGTCGGGCTGCAAATCTTTCAAGACGAGGAGAGCTTTCATTCGGCTAGCCGAGAAAATGGCCCATCAGTAATGAGAAATGGGTTGTACATTTCTAAAACACATCAAACCGGCAATTAGTTTCAAATATCTTTTTTTCATTTCAAGATTTTAAATTACATTAATTTTTATGCATGGAGAATTTGTTGGATTTTATATTGATATACATTTATTTTTAAAATCAGTTTGAATGTGAGTATAAATTTCGGGATTAAAAACAGTTCGGACCGCACTGAAATATGCAAAATTTCCTATAATTTTTTAACCGTGGCCACAGTTTGGGCTGTAATGCTAACAAAAATAATATGGGCTCCAAAAAACCTTAAGAATTAGCAAATGGGCTGAAAATTATTAGAAATAATGGCAGATGGGCTATATGGTGTTTTCCACAGATTTGAGGCTTTCCTAAAAAAAAGGTTGGCGCACAAGCAGTGACTATTGGATGTCCATCCAACGGCCGTCGTGCTTCTTCAATCTCTGCTCTTCCTGCTCCAGCCGCTCAAACAAGCGCCGGCGGGACTGCCTGCTCCCTCCTCCCCGTGGCCGGCTGTGCTGCCGTGTAGGCCTCACCTCCCCACCGTACTCCCATCGCTGGCCTAGCCATCCCTCTACTCACCCACACCTTCTGTTATTCTCCGGCGACGGCAGACGAACTAGTAAACCCTCATACAGTCATACTCCCCTCCGCATGGGAAACAACTGTCGAGTCTTCCCCGCCTCTGTGTCGTTCCCTTCCTAGGCTGTCAGGACCCCGGCTCGATGTCACATCGATCTAGCCGGTAACACTTCATATCACTTTGCGGCCTCACGCACGGTGTTCCCACGGGTGTCGCCTTACCTTTGCCCGGGACCGTTTGCGCCTTTTGGCTCACGTATATGATAGTGTCGCTAGCATCTATATGATAAAGAGCCCGGGCTGACATGACTAGTCGTAAACCCAAAGTGGCACAGACTTACAGGGACAGGCATCCATGACCCAGCTTCGAACGTGTCGGTCATCAGCAAGTGGGTCCGGGCTGTAGCACTGGGCTAGCAGGACTCCGGTAAACCGGGCTGTAGCGGGCTAACAGGACTCCGGTACTCAAAGCGTGACATTTCCCCGAAGGGACAGACACAGGAACGAAGAAGGACACATGCCGGCCAGCCTAAGTGTTCCGGAGCAGTAGCAAGCTACCATGGCTCAGTGAAACACTAGGAGACATTTCCCGGTAAGAGAGGCTACTAAAGATAAACAACTAGATGGTCAGATCCCACACATACCAAGCATTTCAATAACATACACACAATATGCTCGATATGTGCAATACAACATGGCATCGCAAAATGACTCTACGACTCAAGTAGTTTATTCAATAGGCTCCGAGGAGCGAGATATTACAAACATGGGTCTCATGACCCAACACTCAGAGCATACAAGTCAAAGCACAAGCGGAAGCTATCATGTCTGAGTACAGACAACTATAAATGAAAAAGGCTGAGAAGCCTGACTATCTATCAGATCCTGCCGAGGGCACAAGATCGTAGCTGAGGTATCAAGCTAAACGTCGAAGTCCACGTGAAACTACTAGCGAGACCGAAGTCTCTCTGCAAAACATAAAATAGGCAAACGTGAGTACAAATGTACCCAGCAAGACTTACATCAGAACTATCTACATATGCATCATTATCAACAAAGGGGTGGTGGGGTTTAACTGCAGCAAGCCAGCTTTGACTCGGTGGCTATCCTGAACTACGACTGCAAGTAACTCTTTTGAGGTGGCGCACACGAGTCCACATATTCACCATATCAATACACCACTATGGATCCGCTCCCGTCTCCCTACGAGAACGCCATCCATAGCACTCACGCTTATCTTGCGTATTTTAGAGTATCCACTTTCACTTGTCTATGAACTGATATAAGCAACCCAGAAGTCCTTTACCGCGGACACGGCTATTCGAATAGATCATATTAACCCTGCAGGGGTGTACTTCTTCACACACGCTCTCACCACTTACCGCCGTTTACACGACATGTACTCGGCAACCTTCAAGCGGAAGCCCAACGTGGGTGTCGGCCACGGCCTACCTAAACACCTAAGTCTCTAGTCCAGGTTTATCGCCTATTCGGGTTCCATCCATGAGGAGATCCGGCCGGAGTTTCGCTCACAGCCCCAAACGATGTGAACAGGGTTCCCGAGACACCAAACGGGCGCCCGGTAACACCGTGCCACGTGCCTACCGCATCACAGCCCACCCCTACGGTCAGCACTGCGCACGGCCTCCAGCATACTACAAACACCAGAAACTACTTGCAACTCCTGGACAGAGAACAAGGGTGATCAAGAAGCCGAGAGGGTCCATTGGTTTCGGGCCCAATGCGTGGTAGTAGCTGAATCATGGATCACAAACACAGAACTCAGTTCCTGAGGACGGCTGCAATGAGACAACCCACCATGTACTCCTACATGGCCTCTCACCGCTACCTTTACCAAATCGTGTTCACACGCTTAGCTCACACACCGTAGGACATGTTCACACACCTCTGATTCATCCCCGATGATTCAGACCCGACTCAACTCTAAGCAGTAGCAGGCATGACAAACAAGCATGAATGAGTAGGCACAACAGGGCTCAAACAACTCCTACTCATGCTAGTGGGTTTCATCTATTTACTGTGGAATGACAGGTCATGCAGAGGATAAAGGGGTTCAGCTACCGCAGCAAGTAACAGATGAATCGGTGTTGTCCTAATGCAGTAAAAGAGAGCAGGAGCGAGAGAGTAGGATTGTATCGGAATGAACAAGGGGGTTTTGCTTGCCTGGCACTTCTGAAGATAACATTGAGTCTTCATCAGTGTCAACGATCACGTCATCGGTATCACGTCTATCGAGAGGGGACAAATACCGGCAACACAGAAAGGAACACAATCAATGCAATGCACAATATGATGCATGATCATGACATGGCAAAATGAATGTGTTTTGAGCTAATGCAACTAAAACCAGATTAAATGAAGTTGGTTTGAATCCAAGATTCAAATTCAAACTCCATATATGATTATTTAAATGCCCTTTAATTGATTTGTGCTAAACAGCAGCTATAAGTTGTTCTAACATGCATGAAAATGGTACAGATGGATTCCTTGAATTTTTCTGATAATTTTTCATATATAATTTATTAAATTTGGAGTTACGGTTAATTTTCTATGGATTTTGGAAGTTTATATAATTTTCTGGAATTTATAAATCATTTAATAATTATCTAAATTCCAGAAAGGAATTATTGCGTCAGCACTAGGTCATGCTGACCTCAGCATAGTCAACAGGGGCTGGTCCGGGTCAAACCTGACCAGTGGGGCCCACTGGTCAGTGACAGGGGGTTAACAGGGGTTTATTTAGTTTAATTAAAAGATTAGGACAAAAGGGCCCACATGTCATTGTCCGCAGGGGGGTTATTTAATTAAATTAAACTAACTAATTAACAGGGGGCTAGCCCCACCTGTCATCGACCCAGGGGGGGGGTTACGCCGTGGTCAGGTGGTCAACCCCACCGGCGGCTTGACGCCGGCGAGGCCAGCCGCGGTGGCGAGCCTCGGGTTTTGCCCCCAGGGCTCAGTTTGGCGCGCGGAGCACAGCTTCGGGATGCGGACGCTCGTCCGCATCCAACTGTGGTGGTGGCGCGGCCGGGGAGTGGCCGGAGTGGTGCCGGCGACGAGCTCGGCGGCGGCCGAAGCTCGGGTGCAAGTGGGGATGGGGCTGCGGTGCGCAAACGAGCGCGGCGAGGTTTCACGGAGGCTCTACGCGATGCGGGGAGCGCGTTGGGCGCATGCCCGGGACCAAATGGTCACCGGAGCTACGCCGACGTTGAGCTCAGGCGGCGGCGCGTTTCGGCCATAAAGGGGGCGACGGCTACGGCGATCAAATGAAGCGGGGAAGAGGGGGAAAGGGTGGAGGAGCTCACAGCGATCACGAAGAGGGGCTCGGCTTGCTCGGGGACGGCCGGAGTTCCACGAATTTGGACGACGGCGACCGGCGGTGCAGAGGAAGAAGATGGCGTCGGTGAGGATGTTCGGGGCTTCTGGAGGGGCGTGGCTCGGTGGAAAAGGAGGAGGGGGTCGAGACGAAGCTCGAGGGCGTATCGGAGAGGCTGCGGGATGGCTGCGGCCGCGGTAGCGGCGTCGGCGGCGACGAGCTCCGCTCGGTCGCGGGAGGGAGAGGGAGCAGAGGAGAGGATGGGGACGAGAGAGTGAGCGACGGGTTCCAGGAGGGGTGCGTGGCGTCGCTAGAGAGGCCGGGGGAGAAGCAGGAGGTGGCCGGAAGCAGGAGGTGGCCGGGGCGCGTGGCCGCGTGCGCCGGGCGCGTGCCCGTCCTCCTGGCAGAGGAGGAAGGCGACAGGGGAGGCGCTGGTGGGCTGGGCCGGCCAGGGGGGGGGAGCTGGGCCGGCTCGTGGCGCCAGGTAAGCTGGGCTTCTCTCTCTCTTTTTTTTATTTCTATTTTAGTTACTGTTTTCTATTTTCTGTAATTGTGTTTGGATTTATTAAAAATGCCAGAGCATTTCCAAAAATCATGCAACTGACTGTGACCACTGTTTGGAATATTTCCAGCAGTAAACATTTCAGTTTGTGATTATTTGAGCATTTAAAATATTATTAGCAATTAAATGCCCAAATGCAAATACTATATAATTTAATTCAAAAATCCAGGGATAGCCTATAATTATGTTCATCATTTTTTTGGAAGAGGTTTTCACCTCTAACAGAAATTATGAACATTTCCAAAGGGCATTCTGGGTTATTGAAAATATTTTTATTGAACCTAGTTAAATTTCATTTGGTACTAGGGTTTCAACAATCCCCATTTCAAATTTCTTTGGAATTTAAACATGATGGCATGATGAACAAGCAAGGTCAAGCAAGGGCTGAACTGGGGCTGTGACAACTCACCCCCACTAAACAAGAATCTCGTCTCGAGATTCAGGCGTAGGGTAAGGTGAAAGGTAAACGCAACTAGTATAATCTTCACGATCCAGGGTGCACTTCAGTTGAACGTTGATTCATTCACCATCATTGTCTTGATGTCTTGCTCTGAGAAATCCTGCCAACATGACATGGAGGGAAGAAGGAGACTCTAGAAGGGTCGATCTTCTCGAAGATCGAACAATTCACGGAATGAGATATAACAGTATCTCTCGAGCTGAGAGACGAAGCATACCTCTAGAGGGATGGAGTGGAGCAGGTGACGAGGTTCACTAGGTGGACAACAAATTCATACCTAAGAAGGTGGCAAACGATGGTCAACGTAGCGAGGAGTTGAGTTGCCATGATACCACGACGAAACATCCTGAAGGAGGGTGATTCGTAGATTATCCCCTTAAGTGGCAAAAGAATTACCTTTGATTCAGAGATCATTGAAACTCTTTAAACCAGCCTAAGACAAATCTCGAGCGATCGTTTGGAGGGGGTCGGCAGAATGGCATACTCAAACTTGGATGATGTGGATTACCTTGTTGAAGACAACGTAATGGATGATTTTTTTGCTTATCACCGGAAATGGAAGAGACCCGTGGTAGAATGGCACATTGGCGGTGCAAGCTGGGAGCAAAATGCAAATGCTGGGAATGATTCTGGTAACTGGGGAAAAACCCAACAATAGAGAGTGATTTCACTGTTTGAAGAGGTCATAGCATTTCCGAGGAAGTTGAGAGCAAACCTAGTTAGTGTCGACGGTAACACGTAGCGCTTGTGCGTGCTCTCAAGAACTTGAGCATTTCCACAATCATCAAGATTCTACCAATATCCGTGTCAAGGATTCTGGCAACACAACTTACTACCATGATGAATACCGGTGGAAGATGCCGATGCAAAGGAAGATAACACCTTCTCAGATTTCACCCTTGACGGGGCCAAGGAAATAAAATCTGGATGATCGACCGAGAGACATTTAGCACTCCGCTTCTAATGTTCTCCTTGATGTGCTAGTGTAACCCATTCATAGAAATGGTCTGGTATCTAGGACATCAAGTAAAAGGTCGGACTTCGGGATCTCAAAATCCATAGGGGCAACTAGGGAGTAAATCCTACGAAATCCCTATGGGGAGGTGGCCAACTTCATCAATCAAGATATTATAATAACAGGTCTTCCGGCTGGGTGTGTTGGCCACGACATCCACTTTACCGGTTATCGCGCGACCAATATTATAATTCTTGGGAAATATCCCAACCATCATATCTGCCTGAGATTCAGATCTGGTTGGTGTCAGGATATTCCAGACTCATCGAGTCTAGGAAGAAAAATAAAAGTTTGCAACACAAATCGACGAGAAGACGTTGCGAGATTCTCGGGAGACGAACTACGATAGCAAGCTCCAAAACATGAGCTGGTTCTGCTACAAACATGTGAACATGTTGTCCAAGACAAGCATGACCACGTGGTAGTCTTATAATAAAACACTACCGAGTTCAGGAGGGGAACCATCATCGAGGATATCGAAGTCCTTGCATAAGGTATACTCTTAAGAAGGAACTTCTTCTCCTTGAACAAATCAATCAGTGGCTTGGTGTGCTCGGAACACATATGGAATGAAGGTTGCAAGTCTCCAAACCATAGAATACTTCGCACATATGCATGACTGACTTGGGATGATTCCAGAGGAAGCAAAACTAACTTCCTCAAATTCACGGCGGCAACTTTCACCAAATGCACGTGTATACGAGGAAGTCACTCCTTTCATCAAACAAATACTTCATGAGCTAGCATGAAGAAAATGCTTCAAAAGTTTCCAACACTAACTTGTTGTCCAACAAGACCATGGAGGAGATAAGGATGCTGTCAATGGACTCAACAACAATTCATCTAGGTTTCCTTTTAAAAGGAATTCCATAGTTAAGTGAACACGGTGATAGCATTGGTCAGACCAAAGATGTAATGGTGTATGCTCGAGGGATCAACCACGAGTAAGACAACATTACGAACATCGTTGGTTCTGACTTGATTTGACGATAGCCCACACTCAAATCAAAAGATTGATAAGACAATAGGTCCAGCAACTGATCACAGGGACCAATCGATGAAGATATCATCTTTCTTCAACACACACTACACAAGAATATCCTTTGGAACGAACTAAGTCAGGCAAGCTTTTATCTTCCAACTCTCCAAGTTGTTGTCTAGCTTAACCAACTAGCTCAGGGATATCTAACACCGATTCTTGGAGAGAAGGTGGTTCACAAGAAACCAACTTGATCACGAACTCAACATAGCGGTCAGGTGACAACCCGGTAACACCTCCAAGAAGATATTTGGAAAGTCACGGACCACCGGTGTGTTACTAAGCTCGAGAACAATCTTGCTTTTGAGGGCAAGACGATATGATCAAATGAGTGAGGACTTGCCAAGACCCTAACTCATCAATCGAAGGGTGCATCGAAATAAGGACTAGGTAGCACGATCAGTCTTAGAAGGATGATTCGAAAACCAACATACTAAGAATGAAATTATTATCCTTTAACTACCAAGCAACAGAGTTGCTAGCAGTATTGATTTCACACACCATGATTCATTTGTCGGCATTCCGGTGACAATAACACAGGAACCGAGGAATGAACAATGATGGCAAGAAGTATCACTGTACCAAGAGTTCATAGGATGGTGTGCAATTCCTATAACAATCTCGATATAAAATATGTAATACTCCAAGGTAGAGCAGAACAAAAGCTGGAGTAGCAATTTGATCTGCGGAATACAACTACTTTGACCCAATCCTAGATATGGATGAGATACTGGAGTTTGTTTCTCCAAGTCATTCTGCGATAGAATGGCTTGACGGACCACAAGAGTAATAGGCATCGATAAACGAACGCACGCATACTCTTGGCTATCAATTGATAGACGAGGGTCAGAATGCAACTAAAGAGAGACAACTCAAGGAACATATGATTTTCTGAGTTGTGGATGCATGGTTTAGCATGTCGAACGAATTTCACATGTTTCTTCCGGATAACCCATGCAGAAAAGTAGAACTGGCAGAGTCACAATATATAA
This sequence comes from Triticum aestivum, assembly GCF_018294505.1. Taxonomy (NCBI): domain Eukaryota; kingdom Viridiplantae; phylum Streptophyta; class Magnoliopsida; order Poales; family Poaceae; genus Triticum; species Triticum aestivum. The sequence continues at coordinate 95,122,972 of NC_057806.1, read as the reverse complement.
CGGAGAACTCATCAAGAATAATCCTGTTGTGATATTTCAGTTCAACGAGGAACTTCTGCCATAAGTAGTTCATGGTATTTGGAAGAAGAAGATACCACGGACTTTAAGGACTATCGCAAAGGTTACTAATAACCTAAGGGAGCTAGCAATTCCTATCAACATGAAGTAAGTAGGGTGAATCTCGGGTTCAAAACCCAAGGAGTAGAATACCTACTACTAAGTGGCATCACGGGATGCTTTCGAGAATAAAAGCCAGAATCATCACACTGGGGATCACAAAACATTGCTAGATTACTAGGTGACTCCCTAAACACCTAGGGCCATAATAGTATCTCCAACATATATGTCAAGGTAACGGAGTACCTCAACTCACTGATTAGTGTGGTTAATCTGGCCCATGGGAACATTGAAACAGGAAGAAAGGTTTTGCAATTGCATCAGACTACTTAGAAACCTGGGATGACTCGGACAGCATAACGGCTGTAAATGCTCAGAAAAGATTTGAGACATTCACAAAAACGGTGGCATAACCACTCAGAAGCACAATATCAAGGTTTCGAGATCAACAATTAACATACGGAAGTAGTAGGAACTGAAACGAGGCTTAAGTCCAACAATCTTATAAGTCTACGGATTAGTAACACGTGATCCTAATAGAAAGAAGAGATAGCCTAGTTCTTAATCCCCGCAGGAAAGATAAGATGACTCAGATCAGAAGGGCATGAGGTATAAGGAGTAAAAAGAGCCTTACGTTCCATCCCACAATCAATTCCCTTATATAACTAAAGAATTTCTAGACTCAACTTCGACCAGTTTGGCTTGGTAATCCTACAGGCAGTCAAGCTCTGATACCAACGCTGTCAGGACCCCGACTCAATGCCACATCGATCTAGCATGTAACACCTCATATCACTTTGCGGCCTCACGCACGGTATTCCCACGGGTGTCGCCTTACCTTTGCCCGGGACCGTTTGCGCCTTTTGGCACACGTATATGACAGTGTCGCTAGCATCCATATGATAAGGAGCCCGGGCTGACATGGCTAGTCGTAAACCCAAAGTGGCACAGACTTACAGGGACAGGCATCCATGACCCAGCATCGAACGTGTCGGTCATCAGCAAGTGGATCCGGGCTGTAGCACTGGGCTAGCAGGACTCCGGTGAACCGGGCTGTAGCGGGCTAACAGGACTCCGGTACTCAACGCGTGACATTTCCCCGAAGGGACAGACACAGGAACGAAGAAGGACACATGCCGGCCAGCCTAAGTGTTCCGGAGCAGTAGCAAGCTACCATGGCTCAGTGGAAACACTAGGAGACATTTCCCGGTAAGAGAGGCTACTAAAGATAAACAACTAGATGGTCAGATCCCACACATACCAAGCATTTCAATAACATACACACAATATGCTCGATATGTGCAATACAACATGGCATCACAAAATGACTCTACGACTCAAGTAGTTTATTCAATAGGCTCCGAGGAGCGAGATATTACAAACATGGGTCTCATGACCCAACACTCAGAGCATACAAGTCAAAGCACAAGCGGAAGCTATCATGTCTGAGTACAGACAACTATAAATGAAAAAGGCTGAGAAGCCTGACTATCTATCAGATCCTGCCGAGGGCACAAGATCGTAGCTGAGGTATCAAGCTAAACGTCGAAGTCCACGCGGAAACTACTAGTGAGACTGAAGTCTCTCTGCAAAACATAAAATAGGCAAACGTGAGTACAAATGTACCCAGCAAGACTTACATCAGAACTATCTACATATGCATCATTATCAACAAAGGGGATGGTGGGGTTTAACTGCAGCAAGCCAGCTTTGACTCGGTGGCTATCCTGAACTACGACTGCAATGTAACTCTTTTGAGGTGGCGCACACGAGTCCACATATTCACCATATCAATACACCACTATGGATCCGCTCCCGTCTCCCTACGAGAACGCCATCCATAGCACTCACGCTTATCTTGCGTATTTTAGAGTATCCACTTTCACTTGTCTATGAACTGATATAAGCAACCCAGAAGTCCTTTACCGCGGACACGGCTATTCGAATAGATCATATTAACCCTGCAGGGGTGTACTTCTTCACACACGCTCTCACCACTTACCGCCGTTTACACGACATGTACTCGGCAACCTTCAAGCGGAAGCCCAACGTGGGTGTCGGCCACGGCCTACCTAAACACCTAAGTCTCTAGTCCAGGTTTATCGCCTATTCGGGTTCCATCCATGAGGAGATCCGGCCGGAGTTTCGCTCACAGCCCCAAACGATGTGAACAGGGTTCCCGAGACACCAAACGGGCGCCCGGTACACCGTGCCACGTGCCTACCGCATCACAGCCCACCCCTACGGTCAGCGCTGCGCACGGCCTCCAGCATACTACAAACACCAGAAACTACTTGCAACTCCTGGACAGAGAACAAGGGTGATCAAGAAGCCGAGAGGGTCCATTGGTTTCGGGCCCAATGCGTGGTAGTAGCTGAATCATGGATCACAAACACAGAACTCAGTTCCTGAGGACGGCTGCAATGAGACAACCCACCATGTACTCCTACATGGCCTCTCACCGCTACCTTTACCAAATCGTGTTCACACGCTTAGCTCACACACCGTAGGACATGTTCACACACCTCTGATTCATCCCCGATGATTCAGACCCGACTCAACTCTAAGCAGTAGCAGGCATGACAAACAAGCATGAATGAGTAGGCACAACAGGGCTCAAACAACTCCTACTCATGCTAGTGGGTTTCATCTATTTACTGTGGAATGACAGGTCATGCAGAGGATAAAGGGGTTCAGCTACCGCAGCAAGTAACAGATGAATCGGTGTTGTCCTAATGCAGTAAAAGAGAGCAGGAGCGAGAGAGTAGGATTGTATCGGAATGAACAAGGGGGTTTTGCTTGCCTGGCACTTCTGAAGATAACATTGAGTCTTCATCAGTGTCAACGATCACATCATCGGTATCACGTCTATCGAGAGGGGACAAATACCGGCAACACAGAAAGGAACACAATCAATGCAATGCACAATATGATGCATGATCATGACATGGCAAAATGAATGTGTTTTGAGCTAATGCAACTAAAACCAGATTAAATGAAGTTGGTTTGAATCCAAGATTCAAATTCAAACTCCATATGTGATTATTTAAATGCCCTTTAATTGATTTGTGCTAAACAGCAGCTATAAGTTGTTCTAACATGCATGAAAATGGTACAGATGGATTCCTTGAATTTTTCTGATAATTTTTCATATATAATTTATTAAATTTGGAGTTACGGTTAATTTTCTATGGATTTTGGAAGTTTATATAATTTTCTGGAATTTATAAATCATTTAATAATTATCTAAATTCCAGAAAGGAATTATTGCGTCAGCACTAGGTCATGCTGACCTCAGCATAGTCAACAGGGGCTGGTCCGGGTCAAACCTGACCAGTGGGGCCCACTGGTCAGTGACAGGGGGTTAACAGGGGTTTATTTAGTTTAATTAAAAGATTAGGACAAAAGGGCCCACATGTCATTGTCCGCAGGGGGGTTATTTAATTAAATTAAACTAACTAATTAACAGGGGGCTGGCCCCACCTGTCATCGACCCAGGGGGGGGGGTTACGCCGTGGTCAGGTGGTCAACCCCACCGGCGGCTTGACGCCGGCGAGGCCAGCCGCGGTGGCGAGCCTCGGGTTTTGCCCCCAGGGCTCAGTTTGGCGCGCGGAGCACAGCTTCGGGATGCGGACGCTCGTCCGCATCCAACTGTGGTGGTGGCGCGGCCGGGGAGTGGCCGGAGTGGTGCCGGCGACGAGCTCGGCGGCGGCCGAAGCTCGGGTGCAAGTGGGGATGGGGCTGCGGTGCGCAAACGAGCGCGGCGAGGTTTCACGGAGGCTCTACGCGATGCGGGGAGCGCGTTGGGCGCATGCCCGGGACCAAATGGTCACCGGAGCTACGCCGACGTTGAGCTCAGGCGGCGGCGCGTTTCGGCCATAAAGGGGGCGACGGCTACGGCGATCAAATGAAGCGGGGAAGAGGGGGAAAGGGTGGAGGAGCTCACAGCGATCACGAAGAGGGGCTCGGCTTGCTCGGGGACGGCCGGAGTTCCACGAATTTGGACGACGGCGACCGGCGGTGCAGAGGAAGAAGATGGCGTCGGTGAGGATGTTCGGGGCTTCTGGAGGGGCGTGGCTCGGTGGAAAAGGAGGAGGGGGTCGAGACGAAGCTCGAGGGCGTATCGGAGAGGCTGCGGGATGGCTGCGGCCGCGGTAGCAGCGTCGGCGGCGACGAGCTCCGCTCGGTCGCGGGAGGGAGAGGGAGCAGAGGAGAGGATGGGGACGAGAGAGTGAGCGACGGGTTCCAGGAGGGGTGCGTGGCGTCGCTAGAGAGGCCGGGGGAGAAGCAGGAGGTGGCCGGAAGCAGGAGGTGGCCGGGGCGCGTGGCCGCGTGCGCCGGGCGCGTGCCCGTCCTCCTGGCAGAGGAGGAAGGCGACAGGGGAGGCGCTGGTGGGCTGGGCCGGCCAGGGGGGGGGAGCTGGGCCGGCTCGTGGCGCCAGGTAAGCTGGGCTTCTCTCTCTCTTTTTTTTATTTCTATTTTAGTTACTGTTTTCTATTTTCTGTAATTGTGTTTGGATTTATTAAAAATGCCAGAGCATTTCCAAAAATCATGCAACTGACTGTGACCACTGTTTGGAATATTTCCAGCAGTAAACATTTCAGTTTGTGATTATTTGAGCATTTAAAATATTATTAGCAATTAAATGACCAAATGCAAATACTATATAATTTAATTCAAAAATCCAGGGATAGCCTATAATTATGTTCATCATTTTTTTGGAAGAGGTTTTCACCTCTAACAGAAATTATGAACATTTCCAAAGGGCATTCTGGGTTATTGAAAATATTTTTATTGAACCTAGTTAAATTTCATTTGGTACTAGGGTTTCAACAATCCCCATTTCAAATTTCTTTGGAATTTAAACATGATGGCATGATGAACAAGCAAGGTCAAGCAAGGGCTGAACTGGGGCTGTGACATAGGCCTCGCCGTCGTCCACCGCCCTGGTGCTCTCGGCGGCCTAGTCAACGTGGTTAACGACCGACATGCATCTGAAGTGGACTGTACGTGGAGAGGCCGGCAGCTGGGTCCACGGCCACACGCAAGGAAATGCCTCCTTATTACGCACAAAATAATGATTCCTCCACCTGACATCAGGGACCCACCAAAAGGGCCTCTGTATTTCGTGAAAAAAACGTTACTGCCGCTGACAGCTCAGACCCACCAGCTATATCTTCGCACGCAAGGAAGTGCCTCCTTATTATGCACAAAAAAATGAATACTCCCCCTGTTAGCTGGGACCCAGTATAGTGGCAGGCTAACTTGTGGGGCTATTAAGTTGACGGGGACAGATGGCTTTGTCAACTTAGTAAATATGCACGATTCTAGCTCCAGTGACCGTACAATGTCCATCCAATGGTCGTAGTGCTTCTTCAACCTCTGGTCTTCTCCAGCCGCCCAAACCAGCGTCGGTCATGCCTCGTGATCCTGCCTCCCGTTGCCGGCTGCGATGCGGCGGAGGCCTCACCGCACCCTACTACTCCCACCGTTGGCCAGGCCATCCCTCTACTCACCCACACCCCCTGTTACTCTGCGGCGACGGAAGCCTCACACCGCAGCGAACTAGTGCCCTCATACTCCTCTACGCGTGGGCATCCACTGCCGCGTCTTCCCCGGCTCCGCGTCGTCCCCTTCCTAGGCCTTGCCGTCGTCCACCGCCCTGGTGCTCTCAGCGCGGCGTGGTCAACATGGTCAAGGAACGGCTTCCATCGGACGTGGACTGTGCGTGGAGAGGCTGACAGCTGGGTCCACGGCCGCAGCAAGGAAGTGCCTCCTTATTATGTGCAAAATAATTATTCCTCCACCTGACAGCAGGGACCCACCGGACGGGCCATCGTATTTTGCCCCCTGACTGTTGGGACCCACCAGCTACATCTTCGCACACAAGGAAGTGCCTGACAGTCGAGACCCACCTGGTCGAAGCATATGTAGTATTGTCATTCTGGTCGCGAATGTGTACATACATATATACTGGTGGATGTAGAGGCACGCACGTGTCGTAGTAGAGGCGGCCAGGGTGCAAGAAAGAAAATACGGCCACATATGTGTACATACGGGCGGGGTCTCAAACGCCTACTCGCGCATATGTACGGCGAGGGCTCGTTGACATGGCTGGGTCGGAACGGAGAAACAGCATCGTCGTCGTGTTAATGGGGAGGCAACGGAATGCGTCGTGTTCATGGGGAGGCAACGGAATGTGTCGTGTTCATGGGGAGGCAACGGAATGCGTCGTGTTCATCGGGAGGCAACGAAACGCATGGGAGCCAACTGGCTGGGTCGGAATGGAATGCGTGGTCGTGTTCATCGGGAGGGCTTGGACGGAACAGGCGATGGAAAAGAGGCCTAGCGTACCGCACAATGGAGGAAACGGACCTCCTACGTTCGGAACGGGGTCCTGTTGATCGGGAGGGGTCTGGCGTACCGCAAAACGGAGGAAACGGACCTCCTACGGTCGTAATGGGGGTCCTGTTAATCGGGAGGGGTGTGGCGTACCGCAAAATGGAGGAAACAGACTTGTGTTGGAGCGCTACGGTCTAAACGAGGGTCCTGTTCATCGGGAGGGGTGTGGCGTACCGCAAAACGGGACTCCACGGGATACTGTTCATCTCCACCGTCGACCCCCTCCAGCCTCCACGAGCTACTGTTCATCCACCGTCGACCCCCTCCAGCCTCCACTTGCGACTGTTCATCCACGGGCTCTTGCTCATCCAGCCTCCACCGCGCGCTACTCCACCGGTTACTGTTCAACCAGCCCTCTCCACGGGATCCTGTTCAACCACCCCTCCATGGGCTACTGTTCATCCTGCCCTCCACCGTCTACTGTTCATCCTGCCCTCCACGGGGTGGTCCTGTTCATCCAACTCTCCATGGGGTCCTGTTCATCCAGCCCCAACCAGGTCGATCGATCGGGGTCCTGTTCATCCAGAGGCAACACCACGGGGTCCTATTCATCCACCCCCACTAGGAACTGTTCATCCAAACCACCCGCAATGCTCACTGTTCATCCAGAGGCAGCATCGATTGGCTTCAGTTAGCAGTAGTAGCGAAGGAATCACTCGATCGGGTTCAGTTAACAGCCATCGATCGATCGCTCGGGTTCAGTAACGTGTAGCCTGTAGTGCAATCGCTCGGGTTCAGTTAGAGCCAATGCCTCGCACACACGCGCGTACGTGTACGAGAGAAACACGCATCACTCGACCCCCGACCTCCCACCGTAACCGGGAACTCCCCGAAATTTTCCTCGCCCTCACTTCTACCACGGTTTTTCCTTCATGGATGGCCCAAAGAATGTCATGCAGCTGCGCCTTCGGCCCGCCCAGGACGAAAAGCCCATTTTCTATCATGATTTTTTGTCATAGAAGTAGGAGCCCACCACATCTATGATGATACCAGGTTTTGTCACAATTATCGTCATAGAAGTGTCATATGTATGACAGAAAAAAAATTCATTCGGCCCAAAATGTCACGGATGTGTCTTTTTTTGTAGTGACTGTAGCAAGTGGCTTGGAGAGCATGGCAAGAAGGCCGGGAATGCTGCTTCAGGCAAAGGTACACTTGTTGCATATGTTATAGACATTTACCTTGCTGACATACCTAGCAGCTCTTGGGTATTTGATACCGGATCGGTTGTTCACATTTGCAACTCGATGCAAGGGCTGGTAAGAACTAGGCGTGTGGCACAAGGGGATATTGACATCAGGGTCGGCAACAAAGCAAGAGTTGCTGCGTTGGAGGTCGCCACGATGCAGCTCCAGCTTCCTTCTGGATTTATTTTGGAATTGAATAATTGTTATTACATTCCTGCACTTAGTCGGAACATTATTTCTGCCTCATGCTTGATGAGTCAGGGTTATGAATTAAATTTAAAGGACAATGGTTGTTCGATTTATTTGAATGGTATGTTCCACAACTATGCACCCATTGTTGATGGGTTATTTATATTGAATCTAGAACAGGAACCGGTCAATAACGTGAGTGTCAAGAGGCATAAGCCTAATGAGATAAACCTGACATACTTCTGGCATTGCCGGCTTGGACACATTAGTCTGAAATGCATGAAGAAGCTCCATGATGATGGACTCCTAACTTCGACCGACTTTGGGTCATTCGAGACATGCGAATCATGCTTGCTTGGCAACACGACCAAGTCTCCTTTCGCAAAGAGTTGTGATAGGGCATCCAAGTTGTTGGAACTAATACACAGTGATGTGTGTGGACCAATGAGCACAACTGCCGGAGCTGGCTATCAGTACTTCATGACTTTTACCGACGACTTGAGTAGATATGGATATATTTATTTGATGAGGCACAAGTTGGAAACTTTTGAAACATTCAAAGAGTGTCAAACGAGCTTGAGAATCAGCTCGGCAAGACTATAAACTTCTACGATCTGATCGTGGAGGTGAGTACATGAGCCAGGAGTTTGATGATCATCTGAAAAGCAGAGGTATAGTACCTCAGCTCACACCTCCAGGTACGCCACAGAGAAATGGTGTATCGTAACGGAGGAATCATACCTTGTTGGACATGGTTCGATCTATGATGAGCAAATGGGATTTACCCTTGTCATTCTGGGGATACGCTCTAGAAACTGCAGCTTTCACACTTAATTAACAGGGTACCATCAAAATCCGTAGACAAGGAAGGTGTGGACTAGGAAGAGTCCCAGTTTGTCTTTTCTAAAGATTTGGGGTTGTGAACTATTTGCCAAGAAACTTATGTCAGACAAGCTTACACCCAACTCGGATAAATGCATATTCGTGGGATATCCGAGGGAAACCTTGGGATATAGCTTCTACAACCGGGAAGAGAACAAAGTGTTTGTTGCTCGAAACGGGGTTTTCCTTGAGAAAGAGTTTCTCAGTCGGGAGGCTAGTGGGAGGACGGTCTGACTCGAAGAAATTCGAGGACCACTCGGGGACGTCTCGGCTGGTGATGAGATCATACCGGAGTCAATGAGGGTACCCGTAGTGGAAGCAGCACCAGAACCACGGAGGTCGGAAAGATTGCACAGAGGTCAGAAAGATTGCGCAAAGTGACGAGCCGACCACGTATGCGGAAGCGATGGTGAGCCCAGATTCCGAGGCATGGCTGGAGGCCATGAGATCCGAGTTAAAGTCCATGGATGAGAATCAAGTCTGGGACTTGGTTGATCTGCCGCCTGGCGTAACAGCCATTGGTTGCAAATGCGTCTTTAAGAAGAAAACCAATGTGGATGGAAATGTTCAGATCCACAAAGCTCGGCTTGTCTCTAAGGGTCATGGACAAGTTCAAGGAATTGAGTACGAAGAGACTTACTCGCCGGTAGCAATGCTGAAGTCGGTGAGGATCGTACTATCTATAGCTGCATATTTCGATTGCGAGATATGGCAGATGGATGTCAAGACGGCTTTCCTTCATGGAAATTTAACCAAGGACGTGTATATGATACAGCCCGAGGGTTTTGTCGATCCGACTAGCACTAGTAAGGTATGCAAGCTCAAGAGATCCATTTATGGATTGAGGCAAGCATCTCGGAGCTGGAACATTCGTTTTGATGAGGTCGTCACTGGTTTTGGCTTCATCAAAAGCAAAGAAGACTCTTGTTTATACAAGAAGTTAAGTGGGAGCTCAATAGTGTTTTTGATCTTGTATGTGGATGACATACTGCTGATCGAAAATGATATTTCGATGCTGAACTCAGACAAGGAGTCATTGAATGGCAAGTTTTCGATGAAGGACCTTGGTGAGGCAATGTACATTTTAGGCATAAAGATCTATAGAGATAGATCAAGGAGGCTGCTCGGCTTAAGCCAGAGCACGTACATAGATAAAGTGTTGAAGCGGTTCAACATGAGTGAGGCAAAGAAAGGGTTCTTGCCACTCTCACATGGTATAAGGCTAAGCGACACTTAGAGTCCTTCGACATCTGATGAGCGAAGCAGGATGAGTAGGATTCAGTATGCCTCGGCAATCAGATCCATCATCTATGCCATGATATCTACGCGGCCCGATGTTGCTTTTGCAATAAGCCTAATAAGTAGATACCGAGGCAACCCAGGTGAGAGTCACTGGGCAGCGGTAAAGACTATTTTGAGGTACCTAGAAAGGACTAAAGAGATGTTCCTAGTTTATGGAGGTGAGGAAGAGCTCGTTGTAAGGGGTTACACCGATGCTAGTTTCCAAACCGACAAAGATGATTGTCAATCATAGTTCGGATTCTTGTACATGTAACACCCCAAAAATTTAACCAGGTTTTAGTTATTAAAATTTTGCCAAGAGTTTAAATTTTTTGCATGCAAGTATATCTCTGTTGATTTCAAAACTTTTCTTTTATTATTAAGAAATTTTTCCCAAGTGGATCCTTCCAAAATATATTGGACTTATTTTTCCCTCTCATTTAAAAAAACATCTCTCAATCAGGAGATTTATTTATGAAATTATTTCACCCTGAGCTTTATTCATTAAATGACTTGTTTTAAAATTTGGAGCTCTTTTTGAACTACACCCATTTGATATATTTAACTAAAAATTTCACCAAAATTTGGAGATATCATGTGATGTCTCTAAATCACTTTTGTGCAATAATATAGTTCATTCATTGTATATTTTGAGTTCTACACCAAGTTTTCAAATCTGGTCCAGTGGGCAATTTTACACTACAACCTATTTAAATATTTCTTTAAAACTTCTACCAAAATTATGGGATATTGGTAGTAGCATATGATTCAACATTATGCAAAAACCTAGTGTTGTTCTTTGAAAATTTTGAGTCAATCAACCTCTTTTTCATTCTGGTCCAGCCTTGTGATTTCTACTGCAACCCTATTTAATTTTGCTCCAAAGATCTTGTGTTTTATCCTACTTGTAGACAGCCCTACCAAACCCCTAAATCCAGGAGCATGCACCCATTGGATTAATTTTGGTTCATGAAATAATGTCATTTATTTCCTGTCCAGAATTGTAGTTTTGCAAAACTTGCACTAACAAGTTTCTGCTTTTGGCAAACTAACCTCACCACCCTCTTGTACATCTAAAGAGACCACCATCTGGAGTTTTTGGCCACTCCAAGACCTGCCTAAGTGCCCTTAGCATTTTGTCAAACACCTTACGGGCATGATCTGTTTTGACATGAATTGTGGCATTGCACTGTGAACTTGCACCTCTGATCAAACAAGCATGTCCACTAGACTCCCCGTTACTCCTAACCTAGATCTGCTAAATGCCAGCCTCACCCAAGCTCTGTAGCATGCTCTGGCATTACGTCGAGCACATCCCGTGCACGCCCAGGGCGCGAGCAGAGCGTGCGTTTGGCACGCACGTGCGCCGAGCCGACACGCTGGCCCCCACGGTTTTGGCCTGCTCTGCAGCACCACGCCACGCGCTCCCCTTCTCACCGCAACACGCCAAGCCGCCCCTCGCCACGCCGGCAGGCCAAGAGCTAGCCGCCACAGCCGCCCGACAGCCTCTGCCCATGTCGGCGCCGCCAAAGCCACTCCCGCTCGCCATCTGGACCCTGGAACAGCGCGTGCTCATCCGCGAGTGTGTCCACTAGCGCTCGTCGCCGCCACGATGCCCTAGCTACAGAATGGCGGTCGCCGGCGACCTTATCCGCAGCCGCCGCGGAACCGCCTTGCCACGCCTATAAAAGGAGGCCCCGAGCTTCCCCGAGCACACAGGCAACCTTAGAATGCTCCCCTAGTTCTCCTGTGGCAGCCAATCGATCCGGGGAGGTCTCCTTCCTCATCTCCGACAACTCCTGCCGCCGCCACTGTCCCGTCCATTCCAGTGCCACCAGGGCCTCTCCCTCCCATTTATCTTCACCAAGAACACCTCCTTCCTTCCAGGAACTCAACCCCTACTTGATTTTTATCGGGAGCCATCGCCGCCACCAAATCACGTTACCACCGAAGCTTCCCTCCGCCGCGGAGCTCGCCGCCGGCGATTTCCTCCACCTTTGACGACCCTACGACTACCGGAGTGACCACCTCGGCCCCCTGAATCCGCTGGTGGCCTCAGCTTTCCGAACGGAGCCACCGTTCGCCGGCGATGATCGCCGGAGCCCCGCTCCACTCGGGCAGAGGAGGGAGACGATGCGGGCGACTGGTCAAACCTGACCAGTGGGCCAGGCGGGCCCACCGTCAGAGACCCAGCACCGGTCCACGTGGTTAAGTGGAGGCGTAAAGGGCGCAAATACGTTTTCTCTGCACCGAAAGCGTAATCTCGTTTGAAACGTTTTCCTTTTCCTGATTTTATTAAAAACAGATTTTGACCACAGCCTTGACTGTCTATAACTTTTTAAATACAACTCCAAATGAAATGATTCTTTTTCCTACCTCTCTCAAATTTCACCTAGTTTATTTTAAGATTTATTTGAAAAAATTTCAGAACAACTTTTGGTGCTGTTTTTATTTTGTGTGTTAATTCTTTTATATTGCTAAAATAGGATTTTTGAAGAGAGGAGAAATGTTTCAAGTTTTGGAGTGCACCCTGCCTTTCCACACATTGAAGACAAGCATTCTGAATCCCGGCATAATATTTTTGGTGTGATCGTTGATACATTTATAACACCACCGCATTTCGAAGGACTTGTTATTTCATGTAGTATGATCATATGCATGAGTGCATATTAGTGATTTCCATGCTGTTGGAAATGAACACACTTGTGATGATAATCACCCTCATGTGCCTTGCATGCATACCGGCAGGAACCCGGGAAAACCTCTGCCTTGGGTAGGCATGAGTTTATCACCGGTCTCCGTCGGGATGGTTATGTCTGGTATGGCATGGGAAGGTGATATGAGCGGTGACTCTGTTGGATGAAATATATTCGTTATACTAATCATGCAGGGAATACTTAAACCTCCTGAGTCGACCGTAGATCGAGTCTTGTTCCAGTAACCCCCATACTTGTTTCGTACTACCACTCGTCTCTACAGCAAGTAGAGTACGGTTCAGTAAGTTGTCAACCTCTTTCTAGCACACACCGTCCAGAGAGGCCATGGTGGAAGATACCGGTTGTAGCTGGTAGGCAGGCCACCTGGTCCGGGGGCATGGGTGTTTCCGGTTGGGACCGAGAGGGGAGGCCACCCCTTAGAGCGCGCGATATAAATTTGATCCCATGCTACGCGAGGTTGTAGCCTCCCCACTTAGAGTTTGCTTGACAGGTGTCGTGGGTGATTCCAGACATGTGTGAGTTAAGCTGGTGTGTGCAAGTTAGGTGTGTTTTCAACAAAAAGACTGTAGACGGAATTAGTCCCGATAGACTAAAGAAATCCGTTACTCGTGGGTAAAGAGTACACCCTCTGCAGAGAATAAACCTATTCGAATAGCCATGTCCATGGTTAAGGATTACAGTCTGGGATGGGTCAAGTGTCGGTCTTAGTGTCGGTCTTCGGAGGTGAAACTGTTAACCAGAAATGGAATTACTACTTGTGACTTGTGATAACTATGATTATTATTATTGTTGACTAACCCGTGATATTATTGTTATTATCGAGTATCTCTGGGATGGTTCTACCTCCGGGATATTCACTATGATTGTTTATTTTAAAGCCCTTTATGTGGTGTCGCTCAGACGCCCGACTGTGGCATTTCTTTTAAAGCTCTTTATGTGGTGTCGCTCAGACGCCCGACTGTGGCATTTCTTTTAAAGCCCTTTATGTGGTGTCGCTCAGACGCTCGACTGTGGCATTTCTTTTAAAGCCCTTTATGTGGTGTCGCTCAGATGCCCGACTGTGGCATTTCTTTTAAAGCCCTTTATGTGGTGTCGCTAAGACGCCCGATGGTGGCATTGCTTGTTATTTATTTCATAAATTTTAATACTACTATGTTATTGCATTTTTATAAATAACCGCCTGCACGCATCAGAATTTTGTTTACTATTTTTGACTGACGTCATGAGCATAAAATATTTTCAGCACATCATTGTTATATTATACCTGTGTTCATAATGTTTGCGAGTACATTCAAAGTACTCACTGGCTTGTCCCTGGCTATTGTCTTGGCCAGATTTTCTTGCACGAAGAGGAGCGACGCGATGACAGCCCCGGAACCTAAGCAATGGAGATAGCAGCATCGCGAAGATAGGAGTTAACCTGGTCAACTGTTCCCGTGGGAAATGGAGTCCCATAGACACTGATGTTTCACAACCCGCTTCCGCCATCAACCACTAGAAACCATTTGTTGTACTCACAGGCCAGAATGGTCTTGTACTACATATTTTGTATTCTGCTTGGAATTCCTATATCAAGTTGGAGCCTCATCAGCTAACAGTAATCCTGGGGCTGATGAGCACGACGGTCTTTTCTGGAAATTTATTACCCAGAAAACCGGTCGTGATAGTACGTCATAAACGGAGGAGCAGTGAGCTGGATGAGTTCCAAGCAAGATACGGTGGCCGATTCTACTACAGAAGCCGAATACATTGCGGCTTGTGATGCTGCAAAGGAAGGTGTTTGGATCCGGAACTTTCTGGATGATCTTGGTATTTTCCCAGCCTTGGTAAAACCGTTGGACCTTTATTGTGATAATTCTGGTGCCATCGCACAAGCCAAGGAGCCGAGGAATCACCAAAAGGTCAGACACATAGATCGGAAATATCACCAGATACGAAAGATCATAAAGAGTGGTGATGTAGAGTTATGCAAAATTCACACGGATGCAAATGTTGCGGATCCATTGACTAAGCCGCTTCCACAACCCAAGCATGAGGGGTACGTTAGAGCTATGGGCATTTGATGTCTATTTGATTGACTCTAGTGCAAGTGGAAGACTGTTGGGGATATGCCCTAGAGGTAATCATGTATGATGATATTTCCTATGTGTTTATGAATAAAGATAGTCCTTGGACATTATCAATGATGTGTATCAGCAAGTACGTGACTTGTTTGTGGGACTATGCATTGTATGATGACTGTCCTAAAAGGTCCCTAGTCGAAAGGGCTGTGTGGACGCGCAGCCGACTAGACTAGCATATGACACGGTCGATGGCTTAGTCTCACTAGCCATGGAGCATTGGATGCTAACCGGATAATATGGACTTGGAAGGATCTGGTCGGATTCGACGTAGTCGGATCCGAGTGGAGATAAGGTCCGAATCGGACAGGCCCAACTATGAGACGCAGCGATATGTCATTTGTGAGTCTCTAGTACAACATATGTTCGATGTCCTAAGACCTGAGCTGACGCATGTACTCGGGATGGTGACAGGCTTGCTTTGGGCCGACCAAACGCTACTCCGTAACTGGGTAGTTATGAAGGTAGGTTTCGGGTTTGTCCTGACCCATGCTGCAAGACGTGGTCGAGCAAGATGGGATTTGCCCCTCCGATCAGGAGAGATATACTCTGGGCCCCTCGTGTGATCCGACCAGGATAAGCATGGCCATGCGACAAGGATTATGAGATAATCCGGTTTATGTTCGGCATCACTAGAACGAGAAATAGGTCGGGCTAGCACAAGGATAACAAACTCGCCTTGAGCCCGACAACATATATCGTGTGGCAAAAGGAATGGAAGTATGATGTACAGGTTCGCCTAACCAGCTTCATAGTCTGTTTGGTGTTCGACATGCCTTGCTAGAGGCCGCTACCAACTGTGCAGTTCGGAGGTGATCCGAACTGCGACCAAGCCGACTTGAACCTAAGGGGTCGCGCGCTTAAGGGAAGGAACCTACGAGGTCGGATCCGAGGACACTGGTCGGATGTGATCCGAACTGTATTCGGATTGTGTCCGAGTAGACTGATGGGCTTTAGGGTCCGTGCGAGGCCCAAGTGTTGAGCCCGCGACGGACGCCAATATATAGTGGAGGTGCCGCACACTCACGGAGGTTGATCGCTTCGGCGCTGTCACTAGGGTTTGCATGTGTTGCGAATAGACACCTCCACTCACCGCCGGTTGTGTGATCGGACCTAGCAGTCCACCGCACGATGTTCCTCCTGCACGCGCAGATACCGTTAGACGCGGTGCACTTGCGCCGCTCCGGCGAACCTGTACATGATAACTGACCACCGGCTGTACGAGGGAGATCGCGCGAGGAGGAGATGATCCATGCGGACACGCTGCCCCAACTCTTCTTCCGCTGCACAGCACTACGTGTCTAGTGGTAACAAACTATGATCCATCTCCCGTAGCATGTTCTTGGTTGTTCTGCGTGTAGGAAAATTTTAATTTGCAGTCGACGCACCCTATCGTAGATCCCAACACCGGGCGCGCCTTCCTATGCGATGGAGGGAGGCGTCCCTGGAGCAGGCGCAGATCCTGATGAGGCCCCTGCCGCGACGCCGTCATCCTGAGGTTCTGCGGGGCACGACTGCTTCTTCTTGGGGATGGCCTCCGGATTGCCTTCACTCCTGCTCTTGGGGCCGTCGATTGCTGCGGCTTGAAAGGCGCGCTCGAGGGAGCACACCACATCCCTCTCTTCACACGAGACCGTGATGATTCCTCCGCTTCCTGGCATGTTGAGAACGTTGTAGCCGTGATGAGTGATTGCCATGAACTTGGCCAGGGTCGGATACCCGAGGATGGCATTGTATGGCAGGCGGATGTGCGTGACGTCAAAGTCGATGAGCTCAGTGCGGTAGTTCTTGCGCTCCTCGAAGGTGACAGGCAGGCGGACCTGCCCTATCGGTGTGGTGGAGCCGTCAGTCACTCCTGAGAAAGGCTTGGTGGGCTGGAGCTGTTCATAAGGCACTTGGAGGTTGTCAAACGTGTCGACGGACAGGACGTTGAGCCCTGCGCCGCTGTCGATGAGGGTCTTGGTGACCTGCAAATTGCTGATGACTAGGGAACACAGCATAGGGAGGGTGCCAGCGGTGGCTGCGCACTTGAGCTGATCCGCCGAGTTGAAAGTGATGGCGCATTGGGACCACCTAAACGGACGCGTGGCCTCGAGCTTGGGGAGTGCCACGTTAACCTCACGAGCAAACTGCTTGAAGATGCGCTGAGAGGCTGGGGCCTGGGCACCGCCCAAGATGCAGGCGATCGCGCGCGGCTCCTGGAAGCCCCCAGCCCCCTCGTCCTGGTGTTGTACGTCATTCCTTCTTGGTGGTGGCAGCGGGGGAAGACCAGCGTTGCCCTGGGGGCAATCCTCACGCGGCGGGTCCCTCCAAGCGCCCTCACGAGGTTGGTCCTACCAGCGGTCCTCACGAGGCCGGTCACGCCACTCCTGGCGTGGGCCACGGTCATCCCAGCGTCCGCCTCCACGTCCTCCTGCGCGGCGTAGCCCCGATCGTTGCGCTCGGGGCATCGACGTAGCGTCCTTCTCGTATGGCTCTGAGCTCTTTACAGTCGCTGGTGTTGTGGGTTTTCAGGTTGTCGAAGGCGCAGAATGGTCGGCCGTTCTTGGATGACTCAGGCTGATCTCTGCCCCGCTTGATGTCGGTCTCCACTGCGAGCACAACTACCTCCTTGCGCTTCACGTCCTTGGCCTTGGCCTTCTTCTCCTTCGCACCCACGGCTGGCAGCTCAAGGAGAGAGAGGCGCCCCTCCTCAGCTCTAGCGCACTTGGTCGCCAGGTTGAACAACTCCTGAGATGTGCTGAGCTCCTCGTGGATGGCGAGCTCTTCCTTCATCTTGACGTCACGGACGCCATCGGAAAATGCGGAGATGATGGCCTCGTCCATGACCTTGGGGATCTTGAGGCGGGTGTTGTTGAAGTGCTGCATGTACTTCTGGAGGGTCTCTCCTAGCTGCTGCCTGATGCGGCGTAGATCACCCGCGGCCGGTGGGCGGTCACGAGTGCCCTGGAAGTTGGCGACGAAGCGGTCGCGGATCTCGTCCTAGGAGGAGATCGAGCCGTGCTGCAGGTTCAGGAGCCAGGAGCGAGCTCCATCCTTGAGAGCCATGGGAAACCAGTTCGCCATGACCTTTTCGTCGCCGTTGGCCGCTTCGATGCTCAGCTCATAGAGCTGCAGGAACTCCGCAGGGTTGGCGGTACCGTCGTAGCGAGGAGGCAGATCCGGCTTGAACTTGCCCGGTCAGGCGATGCTACACATCTTGGGGGTGAAGGCACGGTAGCCAGCCGTGGTAGCCGGGGCCCGCTTCGAAGGTGGAGCTTCGTCTTGACGAGGTCTGCGCTGCACCGCTGCGGGCGGCGCGCAGTCTTAACAAGGTGGCGCGGGGAGCGTGGGTGCAGCTTCTTGCGGCCGTGGAATTTCTTGGGAGCTTCTCTCTTCGCGCGCAGGCACCGGGCGCGGCGGATCATGCCGCGGAGCCGCGCGGCTTCATGCCAAGGCGGCGTCTTGGGGCTGAGGTGGTGGATGCACGCCACGAGCCCCATCGCCCGCGGCTGGTTCAGGGGGAGGCAGAGAGTGGACGGCGCCGGAGAGCCCCCTGCGGCGCGGACGAGCTCGGCAACGCATTCGAGCCACTCCTCGTAGAGGTCGTCGATGGGGCGGTAGCACATGAGCTCGTTCGCTGCGAGGAGCATGGCCCGTGCCTCCATGGGAGCGCGCTGCGCGTGAGATGAAGAACCGGCAGGGGTCGGCGATGGAGTGGCGGTGCGGCCGTCCTGCCGCACCGAAGGATGCAGCAAGGACGCCTGCTGCTCGTTCCCCGTCGTGCCGGTGGCAGCGTTGGCAATGGGAGACGGAGAACGGCGATGTGGCCCGCCGACAGGAGCCGTCTGAGAGACGCGGGCGGTGAGGGGAGCCCGACGCTCAGCTCGAGCATGGCGAGCATCTGCCATGGAGATGACGGAGCGACGAACTGATGGAAGAGAAGCTACGGCACGCCCCTACCTGGCGCGCCAAATATCGGATGTGGGGTTCTGGCAAACCCTTAAGGTTCGAACACTGGGGTGCGCGCGAAGTATTTTCCTCCCACCGATCTACGCCCTAGCTCGCTAGGATCTCACGGACGAACTCGATGAACTCGCAACACAGAAAGACACGAGGTTTATACTGGTTCGGGCCACCGTTATGGTGTAATACCCTACTCCAGTGTGGTGGTGGTGGATTGCCTCTAGGGCTGATGGTGAACAGTACAAGGGGAGAACAGCCTCCTGAGGTTGAGGTGTTCTTGAGCTCGGTGAGCTTGTGTGTGTGAGGATGGTCTGAATGATCCGTCCCTTACTAAGGTAGTGGCTAGTCCTATTTATATTAGCGCTGGTCCTCTTCCCAAATATCGAGCGGGAAGGGAGCCAACAATGGCGGGCCAATTTGAAGGGGGACAGCTAGTACAAGCTATCCTGACCAAAGTGGTCTTCGCCTGCAAAAGACTCTGGCGGTGATGCCGTCTTGGGCTCCACGATGACCTCCATCTTGCCGTCCTCCTGGTCTTGGTCTCGTTGCACCAATATAGCAAACTTTGCCTGATGCCTCGGTACTCTTCGCCTGCGCTTGCCTCCTTAGCACCAAAGAGGAAACAAGGACGCGCCGGCGCCCGCCTAGCGCCCACCTGGTGTCGTGCGTCATGGCTCACGTCACGAGGGCCTCGTGAGGTTTGCCCCGTCTTGATATCTTCGCTCCGCGTGAGGTTGCCTGGCCAGCCTACTCCATAGGAGGTCTTGCGTCATCCGCCTAGCGAGGCTTGGACCCTCGCGATGGTCTTGGATGCTTTGTTGGTGAAGATGGGCCATACGGCCTGCTGGCTCAGCCATGCCGCGGGCCGTAGGCAGGCAAGTCTGGGGATCCCCGTTCCCAGAACACCGACATGGACAACATCGTCATCAAAACTAGGCACGTCGAAACACTAATAGACGATTTACGTCTCACAATCGACAACCTCCGCATGTATGACATTAAGCTTAATCCGGAAAAATGCGTTTTCGGCGTTTCCGCTGGAAAAATGCTGGGCTTCATTGTTTCCAATAGAGGAATTGAAGCAAACCCAGCCAAAATCCAAGCTTTGTCACAATTGGCTAAGCCAACAGACCTTAAACAAGTTCAAAAGCTCGCGGGTTCCGTAGCAGCTCTAAGCCGCTCTATCTCCAGATTGGCAGAAAAGGCACTGCCACGCTATCGCCTTCTACGGCGAACCGACCACTTCGAGTGGACGGATGCGGCAATAGCTGGACTAGAGGAAATAAAAGCCCTTCTTGCGAGCAATCCAATCCTGGCCGCACCAAACACCGGCGAACCGGTGTTGTTATACATATCGGCAAGTCATTAGGTGGTGAACACCGTACTCGTCGTTGAACGAGAACAGGATGGGCATAAATTCCCGCTTCAGAAGCCAGTATACTACGTACCTACTGTTCTTACACCATGCAAATCCTGGTACCCTCATTACAAAAAGATAGCATAAGCAGTCTTCATGGCATCTCGAAAGCTCCGTCACTACTTTCAGGAGTGTTTGATCACGGTGGCCTCCGAAGTACCACTCAATGACATTATAAACAACCGTGATGCTACGGTCCGGATTGCCAAATGGGCCATTGAGATCCTCCCATTTGACATATCATATAAACCACGTCGAGCTATCAAATCCCAAGTACTGGCCAACTTCGACGCCAAATGGACAGAGGCCGAACGCCCTAAAGAGTACGACACATACCCCAATTGGGTCATGTATTTCGACGGCTCCAAAATGCTACCAGGGTTAGGAGCGGGCGTCATTTTAACGTCCCCTACTGGAGATGTCGTTCAGTATGTCCTCCAAATACTATACACAAACTCCAATAATGCAGTCGAATACGAGGCCTTATTACATGGTCTCCGGATGGCTGTCTCCATGGGCATACAACGCCTAGAGCTGCGCGGGGACTCAAACCTGGCAATATCTCAAATAAATGGAGACTTTGACGCCAAAGATTCGAAGATGGCAGCGTATCGTAACGTAGTCATAAAAATGTCGGCCCGGTTTGAGGGGCTCGTGTTCCATCATGTGGCTCGAGAAAGTAATCAAGCGGTGGATGTTCTTGCACGTATCGGCGCTAAGCGCGACCCCGTCCCACCTAATATCTTCCTGGAAAGGATTTTTAAGCCATCCGTAGTGTGGTAGGGGGAAAACAGCAATACTAGTCCGGATCCAAACATAACCCAGATCCCGAAAACACCGACGTCGTCGGGAGCTCAACTGCCAAGATAACACCGTCGGCACATCTCATCATGGCAGTCATCGCCCCATGGACCGAACCCTTCCTGGCCTACCTTAATCGGAAGGAGCTTCTTGAGGACCAGAATGAGGCATGCTGCATTGTCCGGTGTTCAAAGGCCTACAAGGTTCATGATGGAGAGCTCTATAAGAAAAGCGATACCGGAATCCTTCAACAATGTATATCCGAGGAAGAGGGGTGGTAGCTCTTGGCTGAAATTCATGCCGAACTCGGCGGTCACCACGCCGTAGCTCGGGCCCTTGTTAGAAAGGCCTTCCGCATAGGGTTTTATTGGCTGACGACCCGAGGAGATGCATAGGACCTTGTCCAACATTGCGTCGGATGCCAACTCTTTGCCAACCAAAGCCATATGCCCCCCACGGCCTTACAAACAATCCCCATCACTTGGCCTTTTGCGGTGTGGGGGCTCGATATGGTCGGACCCCTAAAAGAGGAAGACATAAGAGAAAGTATCTACTAGTCATGGTGGATAAATTAACTAAGTGGATAGAGGCCAAACCAGTCAAAACGGCCGAAGCGGGGCGAGTAATAGATTTCATATCTGGTGTTCTGCACATTATAATCACTGATAATGGCTCCAATTTTACAGCCGATGAGGTGAAAACCTGGTGCACTAATCTAGGCATTAAGCTCGATTACGCCTCTGTCTATCGCCTGCAGACAAACGGTCAAGTCGAACAGGCTAATGGTCCTATTATGAGAGGCAACAAACCCAGACTAGTGCGGTCTTTGAAGGAATCGGACAAGCACTGGGTGGAGGAACTTGACTCCGTACCCTGGGGGCTGCAGACCATGCCCAACCGCACTATCGGATATACACCCTTCTTCATGGTGTACGGTGCGGAAGCAGTGTTACCCTGCGATATTATTCATGATTCACCTCGAGTGCGTATGTACGAAGAGAGAGAAGCCAAGCTTGATCAGCAGGACAGCTTAGATGCCTTGGAGGAGGAGCGCGACATCGCAAAAGCCCGTTCCGCATTTTATCAACAGCAGGCTCGCAGGTATCAAAGCAGAGAAGTGCGGGCCAAGACGTATAACATCGGTGAACTTGTTCTACGCTTGGCAGAGAAGAAAAAGGACAAGCTCAAGCCAAAGTGCGAGGGTCCCTTCATCATTGACAAAGTTCTCACCGGAGGAGCGTACTGCCGACGTGATGCGTCGAATAATCACCTGGAGCCGAACCCTTGGAATGCGGACAGACTATGATGATTTTATGGCTAACGCCGAACTCTGTGTTCGTTTCCTCCCTCCTGTTATTACCATCATTTTTTCCTCTCTTTTCGTTTTTTTACCTTTTTTCGTTTTTTCTTTAGCCCTACGGCTTTAGTACGGCTAGATTATCCCTACCTGATGTGTACATCTCTAAATATGTACGTTCATTATACCTGGGGGCTTCTCGTACAGAAGCTTGCGACTATTTTTCAAGCATCAAGCTCAGCACATATGCGTTTTTTATTTCCATATGTGCCTTTTCTTCGCCATTATATGCATCAATATGACTTAAGTTTTGGCCAAGCTGGGTTGCCTTGCTCCTGTGCTTATTCCCTACGTTCCCGTTAGTTCGGCTAGGGCATAAAGGGAGCACATCTGCGATTGTTACTGCTGGGTCATCCAGATGTGTGCCTCATACTAGGTGAAGCCAAAAGCTAGCGTTCTTAAGGGAATATTCGGTCGGCAAATTAAAGGTGTTTCCGCATTCACTCCATTGTGAACCCCAGATGTTACTTACCCCGTGATTTTTTCAATCATAGTTCGGATATGCACATTAAATGCATGAACACCCAGGGAAAGGAACCCTTAACGGAACTATTCTCTCTGGAAGATGTTTCTTACATAATGTAATATAACATAACTAGACGGATACACATTGTGTGTTCGAGCAATTATGACCCCAACGCCTGGTTTCCATGCATACCCCGGTATATTCTACCGCTAGGGTATTCGGAAACACTCCGCACCTTCGGGTCCAGAGGTTGAAGCGAAAAGGTCGGTGATGACAATTGTCTTTATTATCCAGCTGGAAGGAAAGTACATAGTCACTCATGACTCAAACACTTCCTCCTCTATACCATCCAAAAGGCGGTCTAATTTACAATCCTGTTGGGAATATTTGGCGACCACCTCTACTTGGTCATATACTAAACTAACGAGAATTTCTTCCCCATTCGGCCCTAGCGGTCCAACACGAGCCATGTGATAACGATCCAGCTTGGTATATCGCGTCTTCACCATGGCCCAGGCCTCTCGCGCACCCTCTCGGCAGGCCGATATCTTCCACAGTCGGATACGCCGCCGCGCTCCCTTGAACAACTCTACCAGCTTCTCCATGCTTCCTGGAGGGGAGTCGGATGGCCATAAGGCCTTGGCTACACTCTGCATCGCCTACCGAGCTTGCTCGTGCAACTGCGACATCCCTTTCAGAAGATCACTTGATGATCCGGACACCTCCTCTTTGGGGTGATTCGTCAATACACCTACAATTACATCTATATCAGCTACTGTTACCTCCAAATTGTTATAAGATAAAAGCGGCCACGTACGGAATATGCCGCCTCACAGCTTCTTGTTATCCTTCATAGAGTCCGCTAGCTGAGCTCGCACATCTTTCAGTTCTTCGCCCAGTTGGGTGTTCGAATCCTGGAGTTTCTTTTTCTCTTGAACGACTTTTGTCAATACACGCTCGACTGCTGCTAGTAGCTTTTTGGCTCCGTGTTCTTCGCTTTGAGCGGCGTCCAGCTGCTCTTGTAATTGGTCTAACAACCAAACACAAAGATAAGCACCCAGATTCGCACTATCATTGTATCATTATGAATTCTCGATACAGGGAAATATTACCGGGGGATGCCTTGTATTTCTCCAGTTCAGCATTGGCAGCAAGCAGTCGGCGCTGGCACTTTTCTATTTCCTGAGCTAGCAGGGTGTTCTTCTCCGTAAGCACCTGGTTGTACAGTGATCCTTAAATCAGTTTTTTCAACTCCTTTATGTCTCGGGGGCTACTGGCATATGGTTATCATAGTCAGACAAAACAAATTTACCTGCACATCTTTCAAATGCTGCCTTGTGGCCCTGTTAAGCCCATCTCGAGCAGCTCAGATGTATGCATCGGCCAAGTTGAAGGCGTTAAACGACTCTTCTGAAAAACCAGGGTCTTGTAAAATGGCCCGGCGGCACCTATGATTCATGGCACTCTCCACTTCCGAGTTGGTGACGGATACATCATCCGAGTCCTCGGCTGGAGGATAGTTCGACGTCGCCCCCGCATCAGCCCACATCTTCACGGCAGGATTTGACTCCTGGCTGTGGGAAGTACGGCCGCTCGAGCCTCCTGATATAGTCCAGCGCACGTTTTTCCTAACACATGGAAAACGGGAAGGTCACGGTTGGACGTGACTGCCCACGTGCACATTGGCAAATTCATACCTCTTCGATGAAGGCCCGACCGTGTCTTCGTTTGCTTTCCTTTTGGAAGGCTCGCCTGGTGTGGGGGACGCCTCTTCGGAGATACCCCTGGTGCGGTACGGCGTGCCAAACCCTTCCCCTTTTGAGCACATGATAGTGTGGTGGGTGAGAAGGAAGGAGGTGTCTCTTTTGGATAAGGTGTCTTTGGATTACTTACGTGTGAAGCTGGAAGGAGGCCGGGGTAATCAGCGATAATGGGTACATGTGTACCTTCGTAGCTCATCTGATAGAATGTTCCCTCCTCAAGCTCCACGAATATGTTCGAATCTTCTTCATATCCGGGGTCAAGATCCCGGTTGCGATTCTCTGGCTGAGGGGCAGGGTCATGGATCCCCTCGACAGCCTTTTGTCATTCCTATTAGGAGCAGATAAGATGCTGCCTGTCAATGAATGATCCAGGGACAGGATAAAATAAGTGGGGCCAAACATTACCCAGCTGGGAGGATTGTACATGGAAAGTTCATCTTGATATTGGAGATGGCTGAACTCCTCCTTCTCCCATTTATACAACTCGGCCAGAATCTTGGCTAGAGCGGTGGGGGTCTTCGGGCCCTTTCGGCTGTAACGTGAGGTGTCGTCTTCTCTGTTATAATGCCACATGGGCAGTCCTCGGTAATGGAGTGTCTGGACCCCCCGCGTTATAGAAATCGCCATCACCTCGACTATTGACAATCCAGACTGGGCAAGCGTTTTAATCTTGCCCAGTAGCAAGCTGATCTCCGCGCTATCCTCTTCCCCGAGGCTCCGAGGACGCCAACTATGGCGCTTCTTCAGCGGAGCATTTGAAAACTCAGGGAGGCCTATGCGAACGGGGTCGGGTAGAGCGACATCGTCGATGTAGAACCATTCGTAAGGCCGCTCTTCGGGAGCTTTCTTCGGCATGCCGAACAGGTACCTGGTCCCGGCGATGCGCCACACTTCGGCTCCTCCCATTTCAAAAATGGATCCACCTTGATTGCGAGGGATGAGGCAGAACAGTCTTCTCCATAAATGAAAATGGGCCTCGCAACCCAGGAATAGTTCGCATAGGGCGACATAACCCGCCATGTGGAGGATGGAGCCGGGGGTAAAATTGTGCAGCTGGAGGCCATAGTACTCCAGCAGCCCTCGGAGGAATGGGTGAATTGAAAACCCCACTCCCCTCAGCAGATAGGGGACGAAGCACACTCGTTCTCCCGCAGACGGATTGGGAAAATCCTCTGCCTGGGTTTTGCCGTTAAAGGAGGCCAACCCTGCTCAAACAGGGACCAGATCTACTGGACGGAGAAATCCCTGCGTTTGGAGCTTCGCCAATCGGCTATGGGACATAGAGCACCTCTCCCACTCGCCTCTCTCTAGGTTGGAACGGGAAGAGGAGGTGGGATTGTTGGCCATGTTGGAATGGTCTTGCCTGGCGGTCTCTAAGGATTTTCTCCGCTTGGTGCCGAAAGGATCTGAGATCCAATCTCTTTAAATAGATGCTCTTCCTTGCAGGATTGGCGTGTTATTTGCAAAAAAATACCCTGACTATCCGCATTCGCTCGACACGTGGAAAACAAGGACATTAAGCACGCATAAGCCGAGGGGAGACATCGAATCTACGGCCGAATACACTACATGGAAATCATTAAAGGAGGAACCCTCCTTGCAATACCGAAGACAATCTAGATGCCGAACACCTCGCTATTGAAGACTGGTTTGGGGGCTACTGAGGGAGTCCTGGACTAAGGGGTCCTCAGGCGTCGGCCTGCTATCTATGGGCCGGACTGATGGGCTGTGAAGATACAAAGAACGAAGACTATACCCGTGTCCGGATGGGACTCTCCTTGTCGTGGAAGGCAAGCTTGGCGACGGAGTATGTAAATTTCCTTCTTTGTAACCGACCTTGTGTAACCCTAGATCCTCCCGGTGTCTGTATAAACCAGAGGACTCAGTCCGAATAGGGGATACTCAATACTGTTGTCATACAAGCTAGACTTCTAGTGTTTAGCCATTATGATCTCGTGGTAGATCAACTCTTGTAATACTCATATTCGTCAATATCAATCAAGCAGAAAGTAGGGTATTACCTCCATAGAGAGGGCCCGAACCTGGGTAAACTTCGTGTCCCCTGTCTCCTGTTACCATCAACCTTAGACGCACAGTTCGGGACCCCTTACCTGAGATCCGTCGGTTTTGACACCGACAGCCGCACCGCCCCACCCAACTCCATTGCTGGCCAGACCATTCCTCTAGTCACCCGCACCTCGTGTTATTTTCCGAGGATGGCAGCCGAACCAGTAAACCCTCGTACTCCCCTGGTGCTCTCAGCACGGCGTGGTCAATGTGGTCAATGAACGACATCCATCGGAAGAGGACTGTACGTGGAGAGGCTGACAGCTGGGTCCATGGCCTCACACAAGGAAGTGCCTCCTTATTATGCACAAAATAATGATTCCTCCACCTGACAGCAGGGACACACCGGAAGGGCCTCTGTATTTCGTGAAAAAATGTTCCTCCCGCTGACAGCTTAGACCCACCAGCTATATCTTTGCACGGAAGGAAGTGCCTTCTTATTACGCACAAAAAATGAATACTCCCCATGCTATCTGGGCCCACCATAGTTGGAGGCTGACTTGTGGGCCTACTGATGCGGACGGAGGGTCTTGTCAACTTAGTAAATATGAACGATTCTAGCTCCAGTGACCATACGATGTCCATCAAACGGCCGTAGTGCTTCTTCAACCTCTGGCCTTCTTCCTCCACCCGCCCAAACCAGCGCCGGTCATGCCGCCTACTCCTGCCTCCTATGGCCGGGTCTGCTACTGCATAGGCCTCACCGCCACCCTACTCCCATCGCTGGCTTGACCATCCCTGTACTCACCTAGACCTACTATTATTCACCGACGACGGTACCCTCACACTACAGCCCAACTAGTAAACCCTTGTACACCCCTCCGCGTGGGAAACAACTGCTGAGTCTTCCCCGGCTTCAGGTCATTCCCATCCTAGGCCTCACCGTCGTCCACCACCTTGGTGCTCTCGGCGTGGAATGGTCAACGTGGTCAAGGAACGACTTACATCGGAAGAGGATTGTACGTGGAGAGGCTAACAGGTGGGTCCACATCCGCATCAAGGAAGTGCCTCCTCTAAGTCACCAACTGGATACGTATTTATATTGAATGGTGGAGCTGTCAGTTGGTGCAGTTCCAAGCAAAGCATCGTGGCGAGATATACGTGTGAGGCGGAGTACATAGCTGCTTTGGAAGCAGCGAATGAAGGAGTTCATATCCGATCTAGGTGTAATACCTAGTGCATCGGGTCCAATGAAAATCTTTTGTGACAATACTGGAGCAATTGCCTTGGCGAAGGAATCCAGATTTCACAAGAGAACCAAACACATCAAGAGACGCTTCAACTCCATCCGTGATCGAGTCAAGGAGGGAGACATAGAGATTTGCAAAATACATACGGATCTGAATGTGGCAGACCCATTGACTAAGCATCTTCCACGAGCAAAACATGATCAACACCAAGACTCCATGGGTGTTAGAATCATTACAATGTAATCTAGATTATTGACTCTAGTGCAAGTGGGAGACTGAAGGAAATATGCCCTAGAAGCAATAATAAAGTTGTTATTTATATTTCCTTATATCATGATAAATGTTTATTATTCATGCTAGAATTGTATTAACCGGAAACCTGATACATGTGTGGATACATAGACAAAAGACAGTGTCCCTAGTAAGCCTCTACTAGACTAGCTCGTTAATCAAAGATGGTTAAGTTTCCTAGCCATAGACATTTGTTGTCATTTGATGAATGGGATCACATCATTAGGAGAATGATGTGATGGACAAGACCCATCCATTAGCTTAGCATGTTGATTGTTCAGCTTTATTGCTATTGCTTTCTTCATGTGAAATACATATTCCTTCGACTATGAGATTATACAACTCCCGAATACCATAGGAACACCTTGTGTGCTAACAAACATCACAATGTAATTGGGTGATTATAAATATGCTCTACAGGTATATCTAAAGGTGTTTGTTGGGTTGGCATAGATCGAGATTAGGATTTGTCACTCCGAGTATCGGAGAGGTATCTCTGGGCCCTCTTGGTAATGCGCATCATGATAATCCTTGCAAGTAATGTGACTAATGAGTTAGTTGCGGGATGATGCATTGCGGAACGAGTAAAGAGACTTTCCGGTAATGAGATTGAACTAGGTATGAAGATACCGATGATCGAATCTCGGGCAAGTAACATACCGATGACAAAGGGAATAATGTATGTTGTCATTACGGTATGATCGCTAAAAATCTTCGTAGAATATGTGTGAACCAATATGAGCATCCAGGGTCCGCTGTTGGTTATTGACCAGAGAGGTGTCTTGGTCATGTCTACATAGTTCTTGAACCCGTAGGGTCCGCACGCTTAACGTTCGATGGCGATTTTGTATTATATGAGTTATGTGATTTGGTGACCGAATGTTGTTCGGAGTCCCGGATGATACCACAGACATGACGAGGAGTCTCTAAATGGTCGAGAGGTAAATATTCATATATAGGACGATGATATTCGGACACCGGAACTGTTTGGGGCATACCGGGTACATATCGGAGTACCGGGGGGATTACCGAAACCCCCCGGGGGAATAATGGGCCTTTTGGGCCATAGGAGGGAAGCGCACCAGCCCACAAAGGGTGGTGCACCCTCTAAGGAATGAGGCCGAATAGGAGAAGGAGGTGGGGGTTGATGTCTGCTAGAACTACGTCGGTATTTCCCCAAAGAGGAAGGGATGATGCAGCACAGCGACGGTAGGTATTTCCCTCAGTGATGAGACGAAGGTTATCGAACCAGTAGGAGAACCAAGCAACACTATATAAATAGCACCTGCACACAAATAATAAATACTCGCAACCTGACATGTAAAAGGGGTTGTCAATCCCTTTCGGGTAACGGCGCCAAAAATTGGCAAACAGACATGAGAGAGTTGTAAATATTGATAGATCGAACACCAAATAAAATAAATTTCAGCAAGGTATTTTTGGTTTACTAGATCTGAAAATAAAAGGCAAATAAAATAGATCGCAAAGGCAAATAATATGAGAAAGAGACTCGGGGCCGCAGGTTTCACTTGTGGCTTCTCTCGAGAAAAATAGCAAATGGTGGGTGAACAAATTACTATTGGGCAATTGATAGAACTTCAAATAATCATGATGATATCCTGGCAATGATCATTATATAGGCACCATGTCCAAGATTAGTAGACCGACTCCTGCCTACATCTACTACTATTACTCCACACATCGACCGCTATCCAGCATGCATCTAGTGTATTAAGTTCATGGAGAAATGGAGTAATGCAATAAGAACGATGACATGATGTAGACACGATATATTTATGTAGAAATAGACCCCATAGTTTTATCCTTAGTAGCAATGATACATACGTGTCGGTTCCCCTTCTGTCACTGGGATCAACCACCATAAGATCGAACCCACTACAAAGCACCTCTTCCCATTGCAAGAAAAATAGATCAAGTTGGCGAAACAAAACCGAAATATCGGAGAAGGAATACGAGGCTATAAGCAATCATGCATATAAGAGATCAAAGAAACTCAAATAACTTTCATGGATAAAAAAGAGGTAGATCTGATGATAAACTCAAAGTTCATCGGATCCCAACAAACACAGTGCAAAAGAATTACATAATATGGATCCCTGGCGGGTTGTGCTGCCCTTGGAGCACCTCCCAGGCGCTTCTCCGGCCCATTGGATGTCTTCTGGTCCAAAAAATCAACAAAAAAATTTGTTGTGTTTGGACTCCGTTTGGTATTGATTACCTGCGATGTAAAAAAACATGCAAAAAACAGCAAATGGCACTTGGCACTATGTCAATAGGTTAGGACCAAAAATGATATAAAATGACTATAAAATGATTATAAAATATCTAAGAATTATAATATAACAGCATGGAACAATCAAAAATTATAGATACGTTGAAGACATATCAGCATCCCCAAGCTTATATCCTGCTCGTCCTCGAGTAGGTATATGATAAAAGTAGAATTTTTGATGTGGAATGCTACCTAACATGTCGTCTAATATTATTTTCTTTATAGCATGGACATTTGTACTTTTATATTGTTCAAAGCAATAGTCTAGTTTTGACATGATAATTTTGATACTCAAGCATACCAACAAGCAACCATGTCTCTAAAAATATCAACGCTAAAATAAGTTATCCCTAGCCCATCATGCTCAATCATTGATCCATTCATGAAACACACTCGCATATTAACTACACTCAATGCTCAAGTACAATCATAGTGCCTCCTAGTTGGTGCTTTTATAAGAGAAGATGGAGACTCAAATTAAAAATAAAAATTGCATAAAGTAAAAGAAAGGCCCTTTGCAGAGGGAAGTAGGATTTGTAGAGGTGCCAGAGCTCAAAGTGAAAATTGAGAGGTAAAAACATTTTGAGAGGCATACTTTTCCCACCAACGAAAACGACTTAGAGTTCCCAACACTTTCCATGCTAGATATATCATAGGCGGTTCCCAAACAAAAATTAAAGTTTATTCCCTTTTCCACCATACTTTCACTCTCCATGGCTAACCGTATCCATGGGTGCCTTCCATACCAACACTTCCCAAGGAATTTATTATTTTACAACATAAAGTAAATTCATTTTTCATTTCGTGACTAGGCATCCCTAATACCTTTGCCTTACTCTTGTGCAATGACAAGTGAATAAACACTCATCATGAGAATAACACATCTAGCATGGAAAATATTAGCCACCCCTCACCGCCTCGTGAGCGGTACGAGTGCACAAAAGAGAAATTTATTTTGATATTACAGATGGAACATGCAAATTTTCTTAGAACGGCAAATGAATACCACATATAGGTAGATATAGTGGACTCATATGGCAAAACTAGGTTAAAGGTTTTGGATGCACAAGTAGTGATCATACTTAGTGCAAAATGAAGGCTCGCAAAAGATTGGGAAGCGACCAACTAAGAAACAGATAATCTCATAAGCAAGCATTAAGCATAAATAACACTAAATAATGCACCATAAGTAGGATATAATTTCATTGCATGACTATTGACTTTCATACTAACATAGGGAATCACAGACCTTAACACCAATATTCTTACTAAAGCATAATTACTCACCAACATCACTCACATATCACATCATCATATCTCAAAACTATTACTAAGAATCAAGTTTATTTTGTCCAATGATCTTCATGAAAGTTTTTATTATATCCTTCTTGGATATCTATCACTTTGGGACTAATTTTCATGTGTAACAAATATAAGTGAACATCATGAGCATAATAAAATTTTCTTTCTCTCAAATTAATTTAAGTGAAGCAAGAGAAAATTTCTTGAAAATTTAGTAACTCTCAAATAAATCTAAGTTAAGCAAGGGAGCATTTATTCAAAAATACTAAAGCACACCGTGCTCAAAAAGATATAAGTGAAGCACTAGAGCAAGTCCATAGCTCATAAAAATTTAAGTGAAGCATAGAGAGAAATTCTAACAAGTCATAACATAATTTTGGCTCTCTTAAATATGTGTGTACAACAAGGAACCAACACTTAAAACACAAAATAAAACAATAAAAAACTCATATCATACAAGACGCTCCAAGCAAAACACATAGTATGTGACAAATAAAAATATAGCTTCGAGTAAAATATCGATGGTCGTTAGAAGAAAGAGGGGATGCCACTCGGGGCATCCCTAATCTTAGTTGCTTGCTCTCTTTTGGATAATAGCGGGGGATTCTGGGGCATCCCCAAGATTAGGCTCTTCTTACTCCTTATTCCTTCATCCATCGTAAGATAACCCAAAACTTCAAAACTTCAATCACACAAAACTCAACAATGCCTCCGGGAGATCCGTTAGTATAAGAAAACAAATCACTACTATAAGTGTTGTATAAAACCTATTCATATTTTATTCTTGCATTATATATATTGTATTTCAACTTTTCTATGGCAAAAACTCATCAAAGAAAACCATAGAATCGTCAAAACAAGCACACAACGCAAAGAAAACAGAATCTACCAAAAATAAAACAGTCTATAGCAATCTGGATATTTTGAATACATATCTAACTCCAAAAATCTTGAGAAATTAGGAAAAGCTGAGAAATTTGTATATTAAACTTCTTCAAAAATAATTGGTATTTTATGACGCTCTAGTTAAAAATAGGAATTGTTTTTGTGAGCGCAAAAGTGTCTGTTTTTTAGCAAGAAAACAACTATCACCCAAGAAGCTCGTAAAGGCTTTACTTGGCAAAAACACTAATTAAAACACAAAAAACACAATCATAACAGTAGCATAATTGTGAAAACACTCAATAACAGGAATCAAAAGTCAAAAATAAATTTTATTCATTGGGTTGCCTCCCAACAAGCGCTATCATTTTACGCCCCTAGCTAGGCATAAAGCAAGGATCTAAGTTTGTCATCTTTGGTCCTAGATCCATAAGATGCCCTCATGCATCTAGTGTATTAAGTTCATGGAGAAATGGAGTAACGCAATAAGAACGATTACATGATGTACACAAGATCTATTTATGTAGAAATATACCCCATCGTTTTATCCTTAGTACCAATGATACATACGTGTAGGTTCCCCTTCCGTCACTGGGATCAAGCACTGTAAGATCGAACCCACTATAAAGCACATCTTCCCATTGCAAGACAAATAGATCAAGTTGGCGAAAACAAACCCAAATATCAAAGAAGAAATACGAGGCTATAAGCAATCATGCACATAAAAGATCTAAGAAACTCAAATAACTTTCATGGATAAAAAAGAGATAGATCTGATCATAAACTCAAAGTTCATCAGATCCCAACAAACACACCGCAAAAGAATTACATCATATGGATCTCCAAGAGACCATTGTATTGGGAATCAAACGAGAGAGAGGAAACCATCTAGCTACTAACTATGGACCCAAAGGTCTACAAAGAACTACTCACGCATCATTGGAGAGTCACAAATGGAAGTGGTGAACCCCTCCGTGATGGTGTCTAGATTGGATCTGGTGGTTCTGGACTCTATGGTGGATGGAATTGATTTTTGTCGACTTCCCTAGGGTTTCTGGAATATTGGGGTATTTATAGAGAAAAGAGGAGGTCCGGGGGGCACCCGAGGTGGGCACAACCCACTGGGGCGCGCCTGGGCCTCCAGGCGCGCCCTGGTGGGTTGTGCTCCCCTCGAAGCACCGCCAGGCGCTTCTCCGGCCCATTGGATGTCTTCTGGTCCAAAAAATCCACAAAAAGTTTCGCTGCGTTTTGACTCCGTTTGGTATTGATTACCTACGATGTAAAAAACATGCAGAAACAGCAACTCGCACTTGGGACTATGTCAATAGGTTAGTACCAAAAAATAATATAAAATGACTATACAATGATTATAGAACATCCAAGAATGATAATATAACAGCATGGAACAATCAAAAATTATAGATACGTTGGAGACAGATCAGGGGTTCTCCCCCCTTTCCTTCCTCCCCCCTCTCTTCCCTTTTCCACCTTCCGATAAAAGGAAAGGGGGAGGCCGAATTGGACTAGGGGCCCAAGTAGGATTCCTCCTACTTGGGCGCCCCCTCAGCTGCCTATCCTCCCCACAGACCTATATATACGTGGGGGCACCTCTAGAAAACACAACATTGATTCCTAGCCGTGTGCAGCGCCCCCTCCACAGTTTACACCTCCGGTCATATTGTCATAGTGCTTAGGCGAAGCCCTGCGCGGATCACTTCACCATCACTATCACCA
This sequence comes from Triticum aestivum, assembly GCF_018294505.1. Classification (NCBI taxonomy): domain Eukaryota; kingdom Viridiplantae; phylum Streptophyta; class Magnoliopsida; order Poales; family Poaceae; genus Triticum; species Triticum aestivum. Next base: position 95,088,569 of record NC_057806.1, on the reverse strand, counting down.
CGCCGTCGTGATGACGAAACTCTCCCTCGACACTTTCCTGGATCAAGAGTTCGAGGGACGTCATCGAGGTGAACACGTGCAGAACTCGGAGGTGTCGTACGTTTGGTACTTGATCGGTCGGAACGTGAAGAAGTTCGACTACATCAACCGCGTTGTCAAACGCTTCTGCTTTCGGTCTATGAGGGTACATGGACACACTCTCCCCCTCTTGTTGCTATGCATATCCTAGATAGATCTTGCGTGAGCGTAGGAATTTTTTTTGAAATTGCATGCTATGTTCCCCAACAGTGGTATCCGAGCCAGGTCTATGTGTAGATGATATGCACGAGTAGAACACAAAGAGTTGTGGGTGGTGATCGTCATACTGCTTCCCACCAATGTCTTATTTTGATTCGACGGTATTGTTGGATGAAGCGGCCCAGACTAACCTTACATGACCACGATCATGAAATTGGTTCCTCCAACAGACATGCAACTAGTTTTGCATAAAGGTGGCTGGCGGGTGTCTGTTTCTCCAACTTTAGTTGAATCGGATTTGACTACGGCTGGTCCTTGTTGAAGGTTAAAACAGAAAACTTTATAAATCACCATTGTGGTTTTGATGCTTAGGTAAGAACGGTTCTTACTAGAAGGCCGTAGTAGCCACGTAAAACTTGCAACAACAAAGTAGAGGACATCTAACTTGTTTTTGCAGGGCATGTTGTGATGTGATATGGTCAAGATATGATGTGATATATGTTATTGTATGAGATGATCATGTTTTGTAAAAGTTATCAGCAACTGGCAGGAGCCTTATGGTTGTCGCTTTATTGTATGAAATGCAAACACCATGTAATTGCTTTACTTTATCACTATGTGTTAGTGATAGTTGTAGAAGAAATAGTTGGCGAGACGACGGCGATGCTACGTTGGAGATCAAGGTGTCAAGACGGTGACGATGGAGATCATGATGGTGCTTTGGAGATGGAGATCAAAGGCACAAGATGATGATGGCCATATCATGTCACATATTTTGATTGCATATGATGTTTATCTTTTATGCAACTTATTTTGTTTAGTACGGCAGTAACATTATAAGATGATCCCTCACTAAAATTTCAAGGTATAAGTGTTTTCCCTAAGTTTGCACTGTTGCGACAGTTCATCGTGCCGAGACACCACGTGATGATCGGGTGTGATAAGCTCTACGTTCACATACAATGGGTGCAAGACAGTTTGGCACATGTAGAATGCTCGGGTTAAACTTGATGGACCTCTAGCATGTACACGCATGGCCTCAGAACAGAGACCGAAAGGCGAACATGAATCATATAGTAGATATGATCAACATAGAGATGTTCACCATTGAAAACTACTCCATCTCACGTGATGATCGGACATGGTTTAGTTTTGTGATGAACTATAATATGCAAGGAATGGATAAGACAATTCCCGAGCTCTTCACTATGCTCAAAGTTGCGGAGGTAGAAATCAAGAAAGAGCATCAAGTAAGACCACTAGTTTCAAGAAAAATGTCGTGGATTTGTCATGACAGATGTCCTTAGTGTGAGAACTTAGTCGTCAGGCCAACGCATCTATGTGGTAGCTTGAGAGGGATTGAGTGGGACGACAGACGCGAGGTTTTACCCAGGTTCGGCCCCTCATGGTGGAGGTAAGAGCCTACATCCTGCTTCATTGATATTGATCATGGTGTTGCTCACGATTACAAGGGTGCTCTTTCGCTACCTCTATCTCGAGGGCTATTAATTTGTCTGCCTCAACTCGTGAAACTTGTCCCTCTTGGGGTGCCCTGCCCCTCCTTATATAAGTTGGAGGGGCGGGTTACATGTGGAGTCCTAGTAGGACTAGAACTACTCTAGTACAAGTGGAATCTTAGTATTGCTTCCCATGTAAGGGAAAACTCCTTATGTCTTCCTTATCAAGCCGGCCCACCATAATATGAGTCGGCCTTCCATGAACCGCCTTCTGGGGCACCGGGTCTTGTTGCTCCTTTGACCCACCTACCGGGTAACTAATGAGTCGCCCACTCTGGGCGGGTTACTAGTGAGTCGTCGGGTCAGGGTGGATCACGAGTGAGTCGCCACGTCCGGCCGGTTCATACATCCGGCCAGGTTACACCGCGGGGTATATTCCCGACATTAGCCCCCAGTTTAATTTGGATTTATCCATGTTTAAATTCATCCTGTAAAATAAACACAAGAACAAATTTGACAGGTTGTGCGTCGGGTTAAACATTCTTCTGAGCCGACAACTGAACATCCTTAAGTCCTTTCCATTTCCTTCTTGATTCGTGTCCATGATTTCATAGCAAATCTCCTTTAGCAGATATGTTCAACCTTTGTCAATGCAATAAATCCAGGTACTTCTTCTAAAAAGTCTAGGTCAATAGGCCATCTTCATAGTCAATTTGTTGACATTGGTCTCTTGTAGAAAAATATTGTAAAAAAACAACCCATTTGAGTCGGTTTCCAAAGCTCCGGCTTAATAAAAATATTGGACTCAAGATATTCATCTGATGATCTGTCGGCTTGAGGATGTAGAGGTTGGCGAGTTGTGATCACCAAATTTTTTGGGTTATAGAATTTGACCATACTGGGTCATGATTGCTACAGACACCGGGTCACATAATTGGTCTTCCTGAGTCTTTTTAGGCCAAGTCCTTATTCCCTATGATGACTTCGTGCTTGCACTTGTAAATATAACTTCCAATCATTGATTTGGCTACTAGGCCTTTCTTATGAATAGTTTTACAGGAGATAAACTTTGCCAATTTCTCCACTAAAAAATATGACACCTATCGGATTTCGGGTTCCGACAAAACCCTTGAGGTTCGAACACTGGGGTGCGCACAAAGATCTCTCCCCCCTCTAGCTCGCACACATCATGATCTCACGACCTAGCTCGACAAACCCAAGGAACAAGAGACACAAGAGTTTATACTAGTTTGGGCCACCCATGTGGTGTAATACCCTACCCCAATGTGGTGTGGTGGATTGCCTCTTGGACTGAGGATGAACAGTTACAAGGGAAGAACAATCTCCTGAGGAGATGTGCTCTTGTGCTTGGTGAGTGTGGTGGCTTTGGTGGAATGAATCCGGTCCAAGATCAGATGCCTCCCTCTGGTGGTGGCTAGTCCTATATATAGAGGCCCGGGTCCTCCTACCAAATATTAGGCGGCAAGGGATCCCACAACGGCCAATTTGAAGGGGGCAGCTAGTACAAGCTATCCTAACAAAAGATGGTCTTCGCTTGCCAAAGGCTCTGGTGGTGACGTCGTCTTGGGCTCCACGGTGACCTCCGTCCTGCTGTCCTGCTGGTCTTGGTCTTGTTGCACCGATATGGAAACCTTTGCCTGATGCCTCGAGACTCGTCGCTTGGCTTGCCTCTTTAGCACCAAAGAGGAAACAAGGACACTGCGCGCGCTGGCGCCCGCCTGGCGCCCGCCTGGCTCCGTACATCATGGCTTGCGTCATAGAAACCTCGTGAGGTGTCCCTTGCCTTGATCTCTCTGCCCCTCACGAGCCAGCCTGGTAAGGCCGCCCCTGAGGAGGTCTTGCACCATCCGCCTCGCGAGGCTTGGCCCCTCGCGAGGGTCTTGAGTGTTTGCTGGTGAAGATGGCACGTACAAGGCCGCTGGTGGAGCCATGCTGTGGGCCGCAGGCAGGAAAGTTTGGGGGCTCCCGTTCCCAAAACACCGACAGTAGCCCCCGAACCCAAGGCATGCTCAGACTTGGCTACGAGGCGAAGCCCAAGGGGCAAGTGCGGAGCGCGGCGGGCCCCAAAAGCCTGCGGCCATGGTTGGCGCGTGGCGATAGATTGGACATGGGCGTCTTCCCTTCCCCATGCTGCCTCGGCAACTGCCCGACTTGACGGGTCCTTGCTGCATGCAGAGAAGATCATTATTACCTTAGATCGTGGAGGACGGAGGTTGGCCTCCCCTTGGTTATAAATGGGAACAGGGGGGCAGAGCCCCTGTCACCCATCTCTTCCTTCACTTCTCCCTCTATTTCTTCTCCCTCGCTTCATCGCTTGTTGCATCAACCATGGCGCCGATACGGAGGTTCTCGGCCGCGGAGAAGGGCAAGACTCCCCTTGACGAGCCTGAGCAGCTTCCGCCAAAGAAGAGGCTGTCTCATCATCGCGACATCATCGTGAGGCAGGAAGTGTCGCGGCCATGGTATGAGTGGCCACCTCCCGGGTATCCGCTGCCTTTGTACACCCGTGCTGAAGTCTCCGGAGGGAGGGGCGACGAGCACCGCCGCCGTGCCAGGGCTGTGATCGCCACGCCACGGTGACAAACGCCGTCGCCCTAGGGCTCCATGCCGTGGACTCCTCGCACGAATTCGTGCTGTGGGCGACAATGCCTCCGCGCACTTGTATTCGCTTCCCACAGTTCTTTGCCACTGAGATGTCGTCGAGGGGCCCCCTCGAGCTTTGGCTGCAGCACGCCAATTGTGATCCCCTGTCGACTGGAGCGGAGGTTGAAGCCGTCTCCTCCGGGAGGATCTTCATGACTCGTGGGTGGGGCGAGGTCACCCGAGTCTGTCATGCGGAAGGCGCCCTCGCCATCCACTTCAAGTACGACGGTGCCTCCACGATGTTCTTCAAGGTCCTCAACAAGGAAGGCCGCCGCTCGGAGTGCTGCCCTGAAGGGGGTCGTCAGGACGGCGCAACGGCCAACGCCAAGCCTGCCGCTGGGCTTGCCAGTAGCTCCTCCAGCGACAGTGGTGACTCTTGGTGGTCGAGCAATTCTCCTGAGCTCGTCGAGACTCCGGAGACAAGCGACGACAGCTACGTGCCCCTGATTTCTCACCAGGCCCACAGCAAGGCTGCAACATCCGGTCGCCGCTGATCTGGATGGGGTTGGTGCCGGCCTCCCGTGGCCCACTATTGATGATGGCGTCGGCGACGTTCAACGCGTGTAAATAGGGCTCCGAGGAACTCCCTCCTTTTTGTTCCCTGTGAGGAATCGAAACAGACCCCGTGAGGGCATGTAAAGGGTCTGTAATGTCTTCTGTTCATGTTATCCCTATTATAAAAATTTGTGAATGCATGTCCTGGTAAGGCTCAGTCTCCCCTTTCCAACCACGCGGCAGCTTGGTGCTCTACGCCGACAGGTCCCGATCCCCAGGCAGGCTGCAGCCGTCACTGGTATGCCAGGTCGCGATGTCGTGGTCAAGGCCAGGAGGTGAGAGGCCTGAGAACCAGTAAGAGCTCCTGAGGCACGATGCTGAAGAGGTCCCCTTTAGCGCAGAAGCAGCTACCTGAGGAAGGGAAAGGGAGGCGACGTTGCCGCAGCAGGGTAGCGAAAGGCGAGGATCTTATGTCATAGCGCTGGGTAGATCCAGTCGCGTGACTTATATTGACATTCTGGAGCTGGTTCCTTGTGTTGCGCTAGGCTTGGGCGTCGACCACTGTTGGGTAGCTAGGTTAGGCCCATGCGAGCCTCCCCCTCTTCTCCATGCTCTTCGGTGTGCCTGGGTCCTCAGGTCTCGGCCCTCAAGCGAGCTCAGCTGCCGCTGGTATGCCTGGTCGTGATGCCGTGGTCAAGGCTAGTTGTGAGGTCTGGAGAGCCAGTAAGAGCTCCTGAGTTGCAATGCTCAGGATCCCCCCTTTTAACGCGCAAGCGAATCGCATGGGAGAAGAGAGAGAGCCCGTTGTAGTTCTCTAGAGGTTCCTACAAGTTTGCGCGAGGGAGGGCACAAATTGCCATGGTGATTGCCGGTCTGCCACTAGTTGCTTCGCAAGGAGGTGAAGGCACTGAGGGTCTATTGAGGTGATGTGCACGGGCGTGCCACGAGCCAGATCTCGACCACTTAGATTTGTCAGCGTTGCAGGGATGGACCCGAGCACAAGCGCCGTGTCGGCATGAGAGGTTCCCGTGGATGGCGATAATCAAGCAGACAGTGGTGATAGGTAGCTTATGCATGAAAAGAAAACTAGCTTAGGTAAATGCAAGAACGATACATGCCACTGGGTCGGACCCGAGCGGCCTGGGGATGATGCAGCCCGAGGGGCGCCCCTAGCAGGGTGAACTAAAGATGCAAGTAGATACATGCCGTAGGGACAGACCCACGCGGCCTGGGAATGGTGCAGCCCAGGGGCGCTCCCAGCTAAATAAACTTGGAAAATGTCACCTGGTTTGGTTGTCGAAGGAGTGTTGGGGTAGCTGAAGACACGTGGCGAAGAAGTCGCTCCTCACGAGCCGTCGAGTCCCAGAGCCTCGGGAGGCTCTGGAGGCTCTAGTGGCTTCCTGAGGACTGCCTCCATCTCCGCCAGGACTACGTGATGCCTGGCCTCCTGACCTGCCAGGATGCTCCGTAGGGTGCTCTGGAAGGCGGCTGCCATGCTCGGCAGGCCGAATGGCATGCGAACGTAGCTGTGAGGTGGACCCTCACACCGGCCAGCATGCGAAGGCCAGAAGCGCTCCTGAGATGTGGCCCTATTGAGCCCTGGGATGTCGATGCAGACGTGCAGTTCACCACCCTCAATTGTGTGGGGAGCAGCGCCAGGTGGGCGCTGGTCGCTGCGTATTGCTCTTGCTTCCTGAAGCTCCTGAGTGGTCTCGGTGATGAACTCCTAAGCGTCGGGTGAGGGAGTCCTGGACTAAGGGGTCCTCGGGCGTCCGACCTGTTAGCCATGGGCCGGACTGATGGGCTGTGAAGGACACGAAGACCGAAGACTACACCCGTGTCTGGATGGGACTCTCCCTGGCGTGGAAGGCAAGCTTGGCGACCAAATATGTAGATTCCTTTTCTTTGTAACCGACCTTGTGTAACCCTAAATCCTCCCTGTGTCTATATAAACCGGGGGACTTAGTCTGGAGGATATATTCATAACCATAGCCATACAAGCTAGACCTCTAGGGTTTAGCCATTACGATCTCGTGGTAGATCAACTCTTGTAAAACTCATATTCATCAAGATCAATCAAGCAGGACGTAGGGTATTACCTCCATAGAGAGGGCCCGAACCTGGGTAAACATTGTGTCCCGTGTCTCCTATTACCATCGACCTTAGACGCACAGTTCGGGACCCCCTACCCGAGATCCGTGAGTTTTGACACCGACATTGGTGCTTTCATTGAGAGTTCCACTGTGCCGTCCCCAAAAGGTTTGATGGCCCCTTCAATCATCAACAATGACGCTGTCCAAGGAGAAACCTTCCTCCCCGGACATATTTTCATGTTCGGCGGCTTCGCACTATGGGCCAACTCATTTGGCCATCTGGAGTAGATCGATAGCTACGCCCCTAGCCATGATGTCAGATTTGGGAGCTTGAACTACATCACGGACATCTGTGGATATTTGATCTTCGCTGGATTCGAGATCACGGCGATCGCTCCTGGTCACCTCGATGAACATGACCTAAATCTGTCATCGGACCACATTCAGGAGATAGCTTCTGTAACTGCTCTGGCCTTAGATCTGGAGCATACGGGCCATCTAAGGACTAGAGGTTCAACCCCACCATGGAGGCCACATATTCCCCAATGTGGGAGCCACACATGGACTTAAACTCACACAATATTTGTGTCACCGGAACCCCGGACTCGTCTCTGGGTGTAAGTTCCGAACCATGTGAGTCCGCGGATGCCGAACGGTCACAACCCTAGAATTGTTTGCAATAGTTGCATTAGAGAGCATCCATGCATCATGTCTAAATTCAAGAAACTTGAATTGAGGAAAGTTGAAAGCCTCAAAACTTTAATTAAAAGAAGGGCAAAGAACCCTGGAAATCTCATTCTTTGTTTCCAAGATGTCCTTTTGCAATGTTTGAGAATTTTGGCAAGGGTTTTGGTCCAAACCAAAATTACTGAACATTTTTAAGGATTTATTTTTGTGACTTTGAATTTAAATCACTAGCTATTTGAATTTAAACTTATATTCATATAACTAGAATATATTTTAAAATGTTTCTGAAATAGTTTATGTGCCTTGGAAAAGTCCATGAAGCAACATAAATAAATTCAGAGGAAGTTTGGCACTTGTTTGAATTTTGTTTAAATTCAAAACAGTGGCAAATGAACTAAATGAAATAATAGAAAACTAAATAAATAGAAAAAACAGAAGGAAATAGGAAAGCAGAATAGAGAGGGAGTAACTGGGCCACTTACCTGGCCTTACCTGTAGCCGGCCCATTAGGCAGCCCGGCCCACCAGGCAGTCGTCCATCTTCAACCTCTACCAGTAGGCAGAGGCGAAGACACACGCGCTCGCTGGGAGGCCTCCACCTCCTGTTTCCACCGAGGCGTTCCCGAGCCCCCCCCTCACACCACCCCGATGCCACGAACCCCCTGCACCTCCCCCCTCTCACCCTGGACCCCCTCCTACTTCTCAGCTCTCTCCCCGCAGCACCACCGAACACGCTCGTCACCGCCGCTCGCCGTTACTGCGGCCACCAACCACCACCCGCCTTGCTACTGCATCAAGAAGAAGTGCATAGACTCCCTCTTCATCACTGAGGAGCCACTCAAGCCGGGGATCTCTGCTTCACCCTCTCTGTTGTCGTCTTCCTCGTTAGCCGCCGTGGATTGCCATCGTCGATTCGCAAGCTCCAGGCTATCCCCAGCCTAGCCGTTGACTTTGCTGGTTCCGCTGTGAGCGCCATCGTTTTCTCCCTCCCTCCTCGCAGTCTTTCACACGTTGTAGTCGTGCTAACCACCGGGGCCGAGAGCCACCGCCGCCGTGGTTCCTCACCGTCGTGGTCTGAGCCACTGCAGCTCGCATTCGCGCATGCCACCGTGCTCACCACCTCCCTAGCAACCTAGTGCCACCAGCCACGCCTCATGCCGTGCACCACAGCTGTTGCCTACCTCAAGCCCGTGGCTCTGCCGCCGCCAAACCTCAACGCCGACGAGATTCCGGTGATCCCGCGACCTCCCAGTTGGTCCTCTAGATGCGCGAGAGCCAGGGCTACGCCCTGGTGCCCTCGGCGCGCCAAGCCGGCGCCTTTAGCGCAAGTCTGGCGTGCCCTCGCCGTGTCCTATGGTCGCCGCCGGCTGGTCCCCGACGTGATGATGTGGCACCGTCATTAGGCACTAATTACCCAGCTTAATTACCCCCTGACCCACTTACACATGGGCCCCACACCCTTAATTAACTGCAGTTTAATTCCTATTTAGTTATAGTTAACCGCTTTGGCCCCACGCGTCAGCGTTGATCGCGCTAACGTGGCCCCTGACTGGCCCCACCCGTCAGTGAACCAAGCCAGTATCATGACACTGGCCGGTGGGACCCACTGGTCAGGTTTGACCCTGGTCAACCCGGTTGACCTGCTGGCATAGTAGTGACACAGTGCTGACATCATTAATGATTTTCTGGATTAAATATAATCCTAGAAATTCCAGAAAATGTTTAAAACTTCTAAAAATCATAGAAATTAATCTCTAAGTCCAAATGAAATAAGTTATATATGAAAAATTATCAGAAAAATCAAATCTATTCATATGTACCTTTTTCGTGCATGTTAGAACAACTTTTAGCTACTATTTAGGACAAATCAATTGAATGGCATTTGAATAATCACATATGGAGTTTGAATTTGAATCTTTGATTCAAACCAACTTCATTTAATCTGGTTGCTAGTTGCATTAGCTCAAATCACATCATATTGCCATGTCATGATCATGCATCATATTGTTGCATTGCATTGATTGTATTTCCTCTTTGTTGCTAGTGATGTTCCCCCTTAGTAGACGTTGTTCCAACGATGAGTTCGATGACACCGATGAAGAGCTATACTATCTTCAGAAGTGCCAGGCAAGTAAAACCCCCTTGTTCATTCCGATACAATCCCACTCTCTCGCTCATGCTCTCTTTTATTGCATTAGGACAACAATGCTTCAACTGTTACATCTTGCGGTAGTTGAACCCCTTTTCCTCTGCATGACCTGTGATTGCCACAGTAAATAGATGAAACCCACTAGCATGAGTAGGAGTTGTTTGAGCCCTGATGTTCCTACTCATTCATGCTTGTTTGTGATGCCTGCTACTGCTTAGAGTTGAGTCAGGTCTGATTCATCGGGGATGAATTGGAATGTGGTGAACATGTCCTAGTGTTGAGAGCTAAGTGTGTGAACACGATTTGGTAAAGGTAGCTGTCGGTGTCAAAACCGGCGGATCTCGGGTAGGGGGTCCTGAACTGTGCGTCTAAGGCGGATGGTAACAGGAGGCAGGGGACACGATGTTTTACCCAGGTTCGGGACCTCTTGATGGAGGTAAAACCCTACGTCCTGCTTGATTATTCTTGATAATATTAGTAGTACAAGAGTTGATCTACCATGAGATCGGAGAGGCTAAACCCTAGAAGCTAGCCTATGGTATGATTGTATCTTGTCCTACGGACTAAAACCCTCTGGTTTATATAGACGCCGGAGGGGGCTAGGGTTACACAAGGTCGGTTACAAAGGAGGAGATATACATATCCGTATTGCCTAGCTTGCCTTCCACGCCAAGTAGAGTCCCATCCAGACACGGGATGAAGTCTTCAATCTTGTATCTTCATAGTCCAACAGTCCGGCCAAAGGATATAATCCGGCTGTCCGGATACCCCCTAATCCAGGACTCCCTCAGTAGCCCCCGAACCAGGCTTCTATGACGATGAGTCCGGCGCGCAGTATTGTCCTCGGCATTGCAAGGCGGGTTCTTCTCCAAATTTTGAATGTTTGTTAAGCAGTGTCCGGCCCCATAAATGTTGGACCTCTTGGCTTCTGCGCCCAATAAGGTCTATCTTCCACGCGTCGAATGAATACGAGGCACCAGGGCGTTTTTACATTTCCCCCCCTAGCCAGATAAATAAATTGTCTATTAAAGGGACGGGGATTCTTAGATCCAATCCATATCATCCTCCCCCAGCGAGAATCCATCGGAGCGCGCTTTGGAAAAATCCAGTCCAGCATGGCCGACCTCCGCAACTCCTCCTCCCACCCCCGTAGCCCTAAGCCCGGTGATTGGGAGAGGTGTTCAGTCCCACACAATCGATTAGTCGAACTTCAGACTAAGGGATTTCTCCCTCCAGCGTATATGGTTCCCGTCCGAGCCGGCTGGGCTCACCATCTACAATGGCGGGGAGCAAGCGGAGAGCTTCCCCAGCCCCTCTACGGGGGAGGGGTATGCCTTGTTCCTTATTAATTAAGGGGACTCGGATTTCCAATTCATTCGTTCCTCCGCGGGCTCCTGAAGTTTTACGGCCTCCAGCTGCATAATTTCACCGCTGCTTCCATATTACACATCGCCGGCTATGCTGCCCTCTGCGAGTTATTCCTGGGCTGCGAGGCTCATTTCGAGCTGTGGAAAAGGTTATTTTGCCTTGTCCCCCGCACACAGGAGGTGTCACTTTATCAAGTGGGTAGAGCCGAAATATGGTGCATCGCCAAAACCGGATACCTGTCTGGTACTCCGAAGAAGACATCTGAGGACTGGCCATCAGAATGGTTTTATATGGAGGACGTCCCCCTTCCGGACCCTATTCGGTGGGGTCTACCCGAGTTCAATAATGCTCCTCTGAAGAAACGCTGAAGCTAGCGCCCACGGAGCCCCGAGGAGGAAGACGATGGGGAAGTCCTCTACCCGATGAACCGGATTAAAGCGCTGGCTCAATGAGGATTGACAATAATCGAGGTTATATCAATATTCATAATGCAGGGAGTACAGCCACTTCAATATCGAGGGCACCCCCTGTGGTGTTTTAACAGGGAAGACGATGCCACCTGTTGCGGGCGCAAGGGTCCGGACAACGCTATTGCTTTAGCAAAAATCCTGTCCAAGCTGTTCAAGGGAGAGGAAGAGGAGTTCCTCCGCATCAAACCACGGGATGGATTCTCCATGTACAACTCTCCAACCTAGGTGAGTTATATCTCCTTACTTCCGTTCTTCCCACATTCTATGTTGCAGGTACTCACCTTGCCATTTCACGGCAGGAACTGCAAAAAGCCATAAGGGAGGTCAATAGCCCATCCCCACAACCAGAGGACCCCAACCGGGCCCTCGGTCCCGGACTCGAAGAAGATCTGGACTTATTCGTGGAGCTGATAGACCGGCAGCTCTATCAGTTGAGCTGTGATGATGCCATGGTGGCCATTACGACCGACTATCCCGGACTACTCCCTGCGTCGCTCGTAAGAAAAACCGAAATCCCAACTCCGAAAACTAGGATCCCCTTTTAGATACTTCACCTACCATATACATATGGTGTTTTACAGGGAAGGCATTCGGGACGCCATGCCGAACCCGCAGCAACTCGCCAACAAGAGGCACCGAGGCCGGGTAGGCCAAAAAGGAAGGCGGTCAGGACGGAGACGCCGGCGCAGAGGTATGACAAAAACCCCACTCCGTGGTTGTCATCTTTCTCAAAATGTAATGACGTCCATGTTTCTTTAACAGAAAAAACGCTCACCGGAATATGTCCGGTGAGGCTGCCGATCGTGCTTCCACCATTCGGGCTCCAGGACCGGACATAGAGGCGGAAGCCGACATGGGGCGGACGCCGGATACTCCCCCTACAGAGGATGCGGATAGACTATCCGCAACAAGTTCAGAAGTGGAGAGCGCCATGAGTCATAGGCGTCGCCGGGCCGTACTCCGTGACGCTTGCTTCTCACCAGAGGCATTTGATGCCTTCAATTCTGGAGACGCGTACCTCCGTGCTGCTCAAAGTGGTCTAGCCAGAGCCAAGGACCAGTATGTAAGGGATGTACGGGTAAGCAACTCTGACGATTATATGTATCAGTAGCCCCTGAGACTTGAAACAATTAGCAGAATTGATTTAAGGATCATCTATTGTGCAGGTTCTTACAGAGAAGAATACTCGACTGTCACAGGAGCTGGATGAATGCAAGACCCAACTTCGGGCCGCCGTTGCCGCATTGAAGGAACCTAAAAAGTCCCCAGCTGGTAACATTTCTTTCAAAGAATGATAGGTACCATATAGCGTGTGGCGTGGCTGCCGATCTAACAGTAGATATTGCAGATGAATCCAGAGAGAATCCGGAGGACCAGCATGCCGTATGACAGCTAAAGGCTGGCGAATGTGTGCTGATTGAGGTCAGGCGAGAGAAAAACAATCTCCAAGACGCCAATACCAAGCTGAGCGTGGAACTGAAAGATGTTCGAGCTCATCTTGCGGACTCTGAGAAGGAGAATAAGCGGCTTCGACGCTGCATTTTCAGTAAGTGCTTGAATGAACCCTTAAAAAGGGGACGGCGAAGAAGCCGACTAACAGAGTTATGTCTGCAGGTATGCTGACGGGTCGTCCCGCGGAGGAGATGCCCGGGTCTGCGGGTGATCTTCTATCCGAGCTCTCACAACTGCACGAACAAGTTCGGCAGGTGATGCAAGGTATTGCCAGGCCTTGTGGCCATCCGTCTCCCTGCCAGAAGGCATTGGAGAGCTTGTGGAGAAGCTCAAGGGAGCACGGCGGCGCTTCCGATTATGGAAGATATTGGCCTACCGTCAAGGTGCCTAGGAAGCCTGGGCCATGGTGAAGACGCGGTATACCAAAGCTGACCCAAACCACATGGCCGAGGTCGGACCTGTGGGGCCCGATGGGAAAGAGATCCCCGTTAGCTTAGTGTATGGGCAAGTAGAATTAGCCGCAAAGTATTCCCAACAGGATTGTAGGCTAGACAGTCTGTTGGATGGTATAGAAGGAATTTAGTCAGTCTACATGACTATGTAATTAAAGTGACATGTATAATGCCTTCTAGCCGGATTGTAAATCATTTGTCATGGTGGACCTTTTCGCTTCAACTTTGGGACCCGATAGTCTGGAGTCTTTCCGAATACCCGCTCAGTTATATAAGAACCGGGGTATGCGTGGAAACCAGGCGTACACTACTAGGGAAAACCCTAGTAGTAGCGTGGGTTTAAATCCCACTAGTAGCGCGGGCAGCCGCGCTACCAATAAGGCGCTATAGCTATTACTTAGCAGTAGCGCGTGCGACAAGCGCTACTGCTAAGACACATAGCGGCAGCGCTTGTTCTGTCCTGCGCTGCTGCTAATCTAGCTAGTTGTAGCGTGTTTCTTATCCATCGCTACTAGTACTCTTTTTTCATTTTTAGTTTATTTATACGATGTTATACAAATTTTGGTACAATACCAATTATGAGGTTTATAACATTATGTCCATAAAAGTGTGTCAAATGAAGGTGGATTAGGTTCAAGTGGAGGCAATATGTGGTGCATGTCAAAAGTATACTACTAATCCAAACTTGATCTAGTTTGGACTAGTAGTACTTTCGATTTGCACCACATGTTGCCTCCACTTGAATCTAATCCGCCAGCACAAGCTATTTAATCATCATCATAGTCATTACCACCAACAGTATTTATTTAATCACCATAGTCATAGTGTAGCACATCATCATCTTCAAACTCATTCTAGCTAGCTAATCACCACCAACACTAGCTACGATAGCTATCTAATCACCACCAACACTAGCTAATAATAATCATCATAGTCATTACCACGAACACTAGCTATTTAATCACCATAGTCATAGTGTACCACATCATCATCTTCAAACTCATTTCTAGCTATCTAATCACTCCTGCTGCTCTCTCTCAGGTAAAATAAGTAGCGGTAGCGCCTTTGTTCGTAAACGCGCTACTACAAAACAAGTAGCGGTAGTGCGGTTCTACGTAGATCACTACTACTATGTGTAGCCTATCGGCTAAGCCGTGGGAATTTTAGTAGTAGCGCTTTTGTACTCCGGTGCGCTACTGCTATAAATGTATCTGTAGCACGGTTTAAAACACGGCGCTGCTGCTAATTAGCACCAACATGCATTTTTAGCCCACGCTACTGCTAATGTTCTGTGTATAAGGTTTTCCCTAGTAGTGGTAGGTGTCATTAGTGCTTGAACAGACAAGTGCCCAACTAGTTATGTTATATTACATGGGTAGTAAGAAACATCTTCTAGGGAGAATAGTTCCATTAGGGGTTCCTTTCCCTGGGTACACATGCCCTAAGGTGCATGTCCGGACTGCGAGAGGAGACGCAGGAAAAAACATCTAGGCGCATATGTGGAAAATAAATAAAAATCATCTTTTGTTTGCCGACCGAATATTCCTTTAAGAATGCTAGCTTTCGGCTTCACCCAGTCTGAGGTACACATCCGGCTGACCCGGCAGTAAAAATCGCAGAGGTGCTCCCCTTATGCCCTAGCCGAATTAATGGGAACGTAGGGCATAAATACAAGAGCCAGGCAACCCAGCTCGGCCAAAACTTAAGTCATATCGATGCATATAATGGTGAAGAAAAGGTACATGTGGAAGAATAACACATGTGCGGGGCATAAAGCCCAGAAATATAATTAAGCTTCTGTGTAAGAAGCCCCCAGGTATAATGAGCACGGTTAGCACGTCTATAGTGTGCAAGCGAGGCACAAGTTGGCCCTTGAAGGCCTTGAGAAAGAATAAAAGAAAGAAAGAGAAAAAAGACAGATAATGTATATGCAAAAAATGGACAGAAGAAGGAGACGAACATAGAGTCCGGCGCTAGGCGTAGAATCTTCGAAGCCTGGCTGCGTTCCATGGGTTCGGCTCAGGTCGATTATTCGACGCATCCCGCAGACGGTACGCTCCACCGGTCAGAACTTGGTCAATAATGAAGGGACCTTCCCATTTGGGCTCGAGCTTGGTCTTTTTCTTCTCCGGCAGCCGTAGAACTAACTCGCCAACATTATAAGTTTTGGCCCGTACTTCTCTGCTTTGGTATTTGCGAGCCTGTTGCTGATAGAATGCGGAACGGGCTTTTGCCACATCGCGCTCCTCCTCCAGGGTGTCTAGACTGTCCTGCTGATCGAGCTCGGCTTCTCTTTCTTCGTACATGCGCACTCGAGGTGAGTCATGAATTATGTCGCAGGGCAGAACTGCCTCTGTGCCGTACACCATAAAGAAGGGTGCATATCTGGTAGTACGATTCGGCGTGGTCCGCAGCCCCCAGTGTACAGAGTTGAGCTCCTCTACCCAGTGCGTGTTAGACTCCTTTAAGGACCGCACTAATCTGGGTTTAATGTCGCTCATGATAAGACCATTTGCTCGCTCAACTTGGCCGTTGGTTTGTGGGTGATAGACGGAAGCATAATCGAGCTTGATGCCCATGTTGCTGCACCAGAGTTTTACCTCATCGGCCGTGAAGTTCGTGCCATTGTCAGTGATGATGCTGTGGGGGATGCCATAACAGTGTACAACCTCGGATATGAAGTCTATCACCGGTCCGGATTCGGCTGTTTTAAGAGGTTTGGCTTCTATCCATTTGGTGAATTTAGCCGCCATGACCAGTAAGTATTTTTTCTTATGGGTTCCCCGTTTAAGGGGTCCAGCCATGTCAAGCCCCCAGACCGCGAAGGGCCAGGTAATGGGGATTGTTTGGAGGGCGGTGGGTGGCATGTGGCTTTGGTTTGCAAAAGGCTGGCAACCGACGTAGCGTTGGACCAAGTATTGTGTGTCTTCCCGGGCCGTCGGCCAATAAAAACCTATACGGAAGGCCTTGCTTACAAGGGCCCGGGCTGTGGCATGGTGGCCGCCGAGTCCGGCGTGAATTTCTGCCAAAAGCTTCCGCCCTTCCTCTTCGGAGATGCACCTTTGAAGGACTCCGGTATTGCTTTTTTTATACAGCTCTCCCTCGTGGACCCTGTAGGCTTTAGATCGCCGCACTATGCAGTGTGCCTCATTTTGGTCCTCGAGAAGTTCCTGCCTAGTTAGGTAGGCCAAGAATGGTTCTGTCCATGGGGCAATGACGGCCATTATGACGTGGGCTGAAGGTGTTATTTCGGTGGCAGAGCCTCCGATTACGTCAGAGTGTTCGGAATCAGGCATTTTGGCCAGGTCCGGACTATTGTTACCGGTGTCCCCTTCCCATACCACAAATGGCTTAAACAGCATCTCCAAAAAGATTTTGGGGGGACCGCATCGCGTTTTGCGCTGATGCGGGCGAGGATATCCGCCGCCTAATTGTTTTCTCGAGCCACATGGTGAAATTCGAGCCCCTCGAACCGAGCTGATATCTTTAGGATGACGTTTCGATAGGCCGCCATCTTCGGATCCTTGGCATCAAAGTCTCCATTTATTTTGGATATTGTGAGGTTCAAATCCCCACACACCTCCAGGCGTTGAATGCCCATGGAAACTGCTATCCGAAGACCATGTAGCAGGGCTTCGTATTCGGCTGCGTTGTTGGAGTCTGTATACAGTATCTGCAGTACGTATTGAACTGTATCTCCGGTTGGGAACACCAGCCCCCAGACCAGCTAGCATTTTGGAGCCGTCGAAGAGCATGATCCAATTGGAGTATGCGCCGTACTCTTTAGGGTGTTCGGCTTCCGTCCATTCGGCGACAACTCGGCAAATACTTGCGATTTATTGGCTCGCCATGGTTTGTATGTTATGTCGAACGAGAGGAGCTCAATGGCCCATTTGGCAATCTGGCCCATGGCGTCGCAGTTGTTTATAATATCATCAAGTGGCACTTCCGAGGCTACTGTAATCGAACACTCTTGAAAGTAGTGTCGCAGCTTCCGGGATGCCATGAATCCCGCATAGGCTATCTTTTGATAATGTGGGTACCATGATTTGCATGGAGTGAGGACAGTGGATACATAATATTCTGGCTTTTGAAGAGGGAATTTATGTCCGTCCTCTTCTCGTTCGACGATGAGCACTGCGCTTACAACCTGATGAGTTGCCGCAATGTATAACAACATTGGTTCGCCAATGTTTGGCGCGGCCAGGATTGGGTTGGTTGCCGGTCTGGCTTTTATTTCTTCCAATCCGGCAATGGCAGCGTCCGTCCACTCGAAGTGTTCGGTGCGCTGAAGGAGGCGATAAAGGGGTAATGCCTTTTCTCCTAAGCGGGAGATAAAGCGGCTTAGAGCCGCCACACATCTAGTTAATTTTCTGGATTTGTTTGAGGTCTGTTGGGGTAGCCAACTGTGACAAAGCTCAGATTTTGGCTGGGTTAGCTTCAATTCCTCTACTGGAGACAATGAATCCCAGGAGCTTTCTGGCTGGTACACTGAAAACGCATTTTTCCGGATTGAGCTTGATGTCGTATGTTTGGAGGTTGTCGAATGTGAGCCTCAGGTCGTCTATTAGAGAGTCGAGGTGGGTTTTGACGACCACATCATCTACATATTCCTCTACTGTTTTGCCGATCTGTTTTTCCAGACATATCTGAATCATGCGCTGATATGTTGCGCCGGCGTTTTTGAGCCCAAAAGGCATTGTGTTGAAACAGAAGGGGCCGTATAGTGTGATAAATGTCGTTGCGGCTTGGTCGGACTCCGCCATCTTGATTTCACTACTAGGAAAAGGCCTACTAATGGCGCACCAGTTTTGCGTACTAATGGCGCACTACTGGTGCACCATTTTTATCACGCCACTAGTATTTTTTTCTTAATCTCGGGTCACTATGGCTTAATCTCGAGTAAATATTCTTAATCTTAGGTCAAATCGCACTCTGTGGTCAAATGTTTGATGTCGTATGTTTGGAGGTTGTCGAATGTGAGCCTCAGGTCGTCTATTAGAGAGTCGAGGTGGGTTTTGACGACCACATCATCTACGTATTCCTCTACTGTTTTGCCGATCTGTTTTTCCAGACATATCTGAATCATGCGCTGATATGTTGCGCCGGCGTTTTTCAGCCCAAAAGGCATTGTGTTGAAACAGAAGGGGCCGTATGGTGTGATAAATGTCGTTGCGGCTTGGTCGGACTCCGCCATCTTGATTTCACTACTAGGAAAAGGCCTACTAATGGCGCACCAGTTTTGCGTACTAATGGCGCACTACTGGTGCGCCATTTTTATCACGCCACTAGTATTTTTTTCTTAATCTCGGGTCACTATGGCTTAATCTCGAGTCAATATGCTTAATCTTAGGTCAAATCGCACCAGTTTTGCGTACTAATGGCGCACTACTGGTGCGCCATTTTTATCACGCCACTAGTATTTTTTTCTTAATCTCGGGTCACTATGGCTTAATCTCGAGTCAATATGCTTAATCTTAGGTCAAATCGCACTCTGTGGTCAAACTTCCCGAAAGGTCACCCATCCTCACACTACTCCAGCCCAAGCACGCTTAACTTCATAGTTCTATCCAACCCCAGCACCACCTCACTTCACAGGCACTTGTTGATATATCTATCATATCAATCCTATTAAACCTTGCTGATGTCTAGGACTTTGTTCATGTTCATGAGTATGATGAAATTTTGAAAAAATATTTCAAACTTCCCGGTTATATTACGTATCATATTTTGAAAAATAATTCAATTTTTTTTTGAAACCAATTTTTTTTCTGTTACTAGTGGCGCACCTAGCATACAGTGCGCCACTAGTAAGTTTGAAATTTTTTGAATTTTTTCCCTCTGAATCTTAAAAGCCCCGTAACTTTTTTCTGTTAGGTTTTTGGGGATTTTGAAAATGTTTAACGGGGTTCCCCCCATTAAATTTGGATGTAACTTTTCGAGTAGATGATTTTTCATATAAAAAACTTTTTAATCCGAGTTCGTATGCAAAAGTTATGCCCATTTTACAAATTTCAGAGAGATTTTGCAAATAAAGTCGAAATTCATATTTGTAAATTTTCCCAACAACTAGACCACATATCACATAGGAAACTTATTTTCTTTTATTTTTTGGACATTTCCATCATTTTCTTTTATTTTTTTAAAACTGAAAAGGCGGTCCATGGGGGGTGTGCATTCGGTACGTTTTGGGCCAAGTTAGTAATGGCGCACCGTGGGGGTGGTGCGCCATTACTAGTTAAACTAGTAATGGAGCACCACACCCACGGTGCACCATTACTAGTTTTGAAAAAACAATAAAACAAATTCTGATTTTTTTTAAAAACTTAGTAATGGCGCACCAGTTGACAGTGCGCCATTACTAGTTTTAGAAAAATAAATAAAAAAATTTGGAAAAAAAATTTGAAAATAATTTACTAGTGGCGCACCGTGGATGTGGTGCGCCATTACTAGTTTTGAAAAAAAATGAAAAAAAACGTTACTAATGGCGCACCGTGGATGTGGTGCGCCATTAGTATTTGGACACTAATGGCGCACCAACACATGTTGCACCATTAGTATATACTAATGGCGCACCACATGTCTGGTGCGCCATTAGTGTCATTTCCATCTATAGCCCTTTTCCTAGTAGTGTTTGGTGGTAGTCGGAGTATGCGTCGAGGAAGCACAATGACTCATGTCCTGCGGTAGCATCGATAATTTGATCAATGCGTGGGAGGAGGAAGGGATCCTTTGGGAAAGCCTTGTTGAGGTCCTTGAAATCGACACATAGGCGCCAGGATTTGTCCTTCTTTGGTACCATCACCAGGTTTGCTAGCCAGTTCGGGTGTTTTATTTTTCTAATGAATCCGGCCTCCAATAACTTGGATAGTTCCTCTCCCATAGCCTGTCTCTTAGGTTCAGAGAAACGCCGAAGAGCCTGCTTGACCGGCTTGAATCCCTTTAGGATATTGAGGCTGTGCTCGGCCAGCCTACATGGGATTCCTGGCATGTCTGAGGGGTGCCAGGCGAATATGTCCCAATTCTCGCGCAGGAACTCTCGTAGTGCAGCGTCCACGGCAGGGCTTAACTCTGCCCGTTGGAGGCTGTTTTTGTAGGGTCCGTTGGGTGGACTTGGAATTTGACTATTTCATCCGCTGGTTTAAAAGAGGTGGACTTGGATCTCTTGTCAAGTATCACGTCGTCCCTGTCCACTTTGGAGCGTAGTGCAGTTAATTCCTCGGCCGAAAGGGCTTTGGATAATGCCTCGAGGGCCAATGCGGCTGTTTTGCTTTTGGCGCGGAGTGTTGTGTCCGGATCACTAGCGAGAGCGATGATTCCGTTGGGCCCGGACATTTTGAGCTTCATGTACCCATATGCGGTATGGCTTGGAAGATCGTGAATGCCTCCCGTCCTAAAAGGGCGTGGTATCCACTACTGAACGGGGCCACTTGGAATGTAATTTCTTCAGACCTATAGTTCTCCGGCGTGCCGAATACCACATCTAGTGTGATTTTCCCAGCACAGCGTGCTTCCTGACTGGGGATGATTCCTCTGAAGGTTGTGCTGCTTTGCTCAATGCGGTTCCAGTCTATTTCCATTTTTGAAGAGTTTCCTCATAGATGAGGTTTAATACACTGCCGCCGTCCATGAGTACTTTGGTGAGTCGAAAGCCGTCCACAATTGGACTGAGGACCAGTGCAGCTGGTGCTCGGGCTGTTCAGAATTTAGGTTCGTCACTAGCATTGAAGGTAATAGTCGTGTCACTCCATGGATTAATTGCTGCCACGTGGCAGATTTCGGCGAGGCTGCGGAGTGTTCGCTTGCGCCTATTATTTGATGCGAAGGTTTCAAAGACTTCTAGTACCGTATTATTATCCACGGGATGGTGCTCTGTGGCATTTGGTATGAGAAGATCCTCACCACTTTTGGCCACCTGTCGGAGTATCCAACATGCTCTAAGGCTATGTGTTGGTATGGTATCCGCTGTACTATGAATTTTGCAGGGTCTGTTAAGCCATCCCACCAATACGGTTCTATGCCCTGTAGAGGGTTTTTGCTTCTTTGTAACTAACTTGGGTGTCTTATGATAGTGCACCCTTTTACTTCGGACTGGGTGTATATTCCCAGCCGGATAATCCCAAAATTCCGTTTCGGTTTTCCAGGCGCTTTCCATCACATAGTACTTTCGTACTATGGACGTAAAGTCAGCGAAGCGTGATATGTCACGGCGACTTATGGCGTTAAGGATTCCCTTGTCTGTGCAATTATTGAAGAAAAATGAGACTGCATCTTCCTCGCGACAGTCCTTAACCTTGTTCATCACAAGAAGGAATCTGGCCCAATAATGATGTACTGTTTCATCGGGCTCTTGCCTGATGTGGGAAAGATCATTTATGTCTGGGTGGGTGGGTGGATTTGAGTCCGAACCCCTACCCGATCTGAGACCCAGGGGCCGAGGAGTTTCCAATCTTGGAAGCTCGGATTCCGGAGTGTTGCCTGATAAGTCTGGCCCGCTGCCTGACTCTAAGTTCAGGGCTTGGGTGATGTCCTCCCGTAAATGGGTATCCGGCTCGGAGAGCTCAGGAATCCAGACATAGTTAGTCCTCAAGATAGAGGAAGAATCGTCGCATTGTTCCTCCACCACCGCAATATGATGGGTGACCGGTGGAGAATTAATCTCCCTTTGATCGGGTTTAAGCCCAATCCGATCAAAGTCTATAGTGACTCCCAAGGCGGCCATACGATCCAAGAGCTCGTTTAGGGAACAGAGTTCCATTGGATCCATCTGCTCGACGAATTCCGAGCCAACGTGGAGGCTGTTTTTGATGACCCGAGAGGTCATCGTCGGTGCAGCGGCCGAACGGGCGGTCATGATGAAACTGCCAAGCCAGAGAGTTTGGCCGACAGCCAGGGGTCCCTCGGCGGTAATGTTGTTTTTAACAATGAGACGAGGCATCCTTCCTTATGGCGACGACACAGTGGAACTCTCGATGAAAGCACCAATGCCGGTGTCAAAACCGGCAGATCTCGGGTAGGGGGTCCCAAACTGTGCGTCTAAGGCGGATGGTAACAGGAGGCAGGGGACATGATGTTTTACCCAGGTTCGGGCCCTCTTGATGGAGGTAAAACCCTATGTCCTGCTTGATTATTCTTGATAATATGAGTAGTACAAGAGTTGATCTACCACGAGATCGGAGAGGCTAAACCCTAGAAGCTAGCCTATGGTACGATTGTATGTTGTCCTACGGACTAAAACCCTCTGGTTTATATAGACACCGGAGGGGGCTAGGGTTACACAAGGTCGGTTACAAAGCAGGAGATATACATATCCGTATTGCCTAGCTTGCCTTCCACGCCAAGTAGAGTCCCATCCGGACACGGGACGAAGTCTTCAATCTTGTATCTTCATAGTCCAACAGTCTGGCCAAAGGATATAATCTGGCTGTCCGGTTACCCACTAATCCAGGACTCCCTCAGTAGTGGTGAGAGGCCATGTAGGAGTACATGGTGGGTTGTCTCATTGAAACCTTCCTCAGGAACTGAGTTCTGTGTTTGTGATCCATGAACAGTTACTACCACACATTGGGTTTCGGTAACACGACCCCTCTCGGCTTATTAATCGCCTCGATCTCTGTCCAGGAGTTGCAACTAGTTTCTGGTGTTTGTAGGATATGTGTTGGGGGCCGTGCGTAGCGCTGACCCTAGGGATGGGCTACGATGTGGTAGAGACACGAGGCACGGTGTACCGAGACGCCCTTTTGGTGCTTTGGGAACCCTGCTCTCATTGTTTGGGGCCGTGAGCGAAACCCCAGCCAGATCTCCTTGCAGATGGAACCCGAATAGGCGATAAACTTGGACTAGAGACTTGTGTGGTTAGTCAGGTCATGGTCGACGCCCTAGCTAGGCTTCCACTTGAAGGTTGCCAAGATACACGACATGTACATGGTGGTAAGTGGCGAGAGCGTGTGTGTGAAGAAGTACACCCCTGCAGGGTTATAAATGATCTATTCGAATAGCCGTGTCCGCGGTAAAGGTCCTCTGGGTTGCCTGTACAGTTCATAGACAAGTGAAAGTGGATACTCTAAAATGCGCAAGATAAGTGTGAGTGCTATGGATGGCCTTCTCGTAGGGAGACGGGAGCGGATCCATAGTGGTGTATTGATATGGTGAATATGTGGACTTGTGTGCACCACCTCAAAAGAGTTACTTGCAGTCGTAGTTCTGGATAGTCACTGAGTCAAAGCTGACTTGCTGCAGTTAAACCCCACCATCCCCTTTGTGGATACTGATGCATATGTAGCTAGTTCTAACGTAAGTCTTGCTGGGTACATTTGTACTCATGTTTGCTTAATTTATGTTTTTGTAGAGAGACTTCAGTCTCACTAGTAGTTCCGCGTGGACTTCGACGTTTAGCTTGTTACCTCAGCTACGATCTTTTACCCTTTGGAGGGTCTTGTAGATAGATAGGCTTACTAGCCTTCTCTCTTTTTTGGATGTCTATACTTAGACATCTTTATGCTTCTGCATGTGCTTGTTGCTTGTATGACTTGAATGATGGGTCATCATACCCATGTTTGTAATATCTAACCCTTCGGAGTCTTATGAATAAATACTTTGAGTCGTAGAGTTTTGTTGTGATGCCATGTTGTATTTACACATATCGAGCATATTGTGTGTATGATTGAAATGCTTGGTATGTGTGGGATCCGACAACATAGTTGTCCATCCTTGGTAGCCTCTCTTATGGGGAAATGTAGTCTAGTGCTTCCACTGAGCCATGGTAGTCTGCTACAGCCCGGTTTACTGGAGTCCTGTTAGCCCAGTTGCTACTGCTCCGGAACACTTAGACTGGCCGGCATGTTTCCTTCTTTGATCCTATGTTTGTCCCTTCGAGGAAATGTCACGCGGTGTCTTTCAGAGTCCTGTTAGCCTGTTACAGCCCGGATTCCCGGAGTCCTGCTAGCCCTGTTGCTACAGTCCGAATTCACTTGCTGATGACCGACACGTTCGTTGCTGGGTCATGAATGCCTGTCCGTGTAAGTTAGTGCCACTTTGGGTTCACAACTAGTCATGTTGGCCTGGGTTCTCTGTCATCTAGATGCTAGCGACACTATCATATACGTGAGCCAAAAGGCGCAAACGGTCCCGGGCCTGGTAAGGTGGCACCCGTGAGAATACCGTGCGTGAGGCCGCAAAGTGATATGATGTGTTACATGCTAGATCGATGTGGCTTAGGATCAGGGTCCCGACAGCTTTGGTATCAGTGCCTGACTGCCTGTAGGATTACCAAGCCAAACTGGTCGAAGTTGAGTCTAGAAATGCTTTAGTTATATAAGGGAATTGATTGTGGAAGGGAACGTAAGGATCTTTTTACTCCTTTACCTCATGCCATTCTGATCTGAGTCACCCTTTTCTTTTCTACATGGATTAAAGACTAGGCTTCTCATCTTTCTATCAGGATCACATGTTACTAATCTGTAGAATCTTAGGATTGTTGGTTCTAGGCCTTAGTTCAGTTTCTACTACTTTTAGTATGTTGTCAATTGAACCAGAACCTTGATATGATGTTGTTAAGTGACTATGCAAATCCTTGTGAATGTCTCAAATCTTTTTCTGAGCATTTACAGCCGTTATGCTGTCTGAGTCATCCCAGGTTTCGAGATAGTCTGATGCATTTGCAAATTCCTTCTTTCTGTTCCTGATGTTCCTTTGGGCCAGAATAACCACACTAACTAGTGCGTTCAGGTACTCTGTTGCCTTGACATATATGTTGGAGTTATTATTATGACCTAGGTGTCTTAGAGTGCCACCTAGTAATCTAGCCATGTTTTGTGTTCCTAGTGTGATGATTCTGGCCATTATTCTCGAAAGCATCCCGTGATGCCATTTGGTTAGTAGGCATTCTATTCCTAGGTTCTTGAACCCGGGTTTCACCCTACTTACTTCGTGTTGATAGTGTTTGTTCATTCCTTTAGGTTATTAGTAACCTTTGCGATAGTCCTCAAGGTCCATGGTATTTCCTTCCTCCAATACCATGAACTGCTTATGGCAGAAGTTCCTCGTTGAACCAAAAAATCACAACAATAGTGCTCTTGATGAGTTCTCCATTCTATATTGTGAATCTACCAATTCTACCTCTCCGCATGGATTATCCGGAAGAAACCTATTGAACTTGGTTCGACATACTAATCTATGCATCCACAACTCAGAAAATCATACATTCCTTTGAGTTGTCCCTTTTCAATTGCATTCTGACCCTTGTGTAGCAATTGATAGTCAGGAATAATTGTGCATTCATGTTCATCGATGCCTTATACTCTTGAAATCTGTCTAGTCGTTCTATTTCAGAATGACTAGGAGAAAAAAACTCCTGTACCTTGTCCATTCCGAGGATTGGGTCAAAGTAGTGGTATTCCATGGATCAAAATGTGAATCCAGCTTTTGATTTGTTCTACCTTGGACTGTCACCCTCTTTCTTATCAAGAATGATGTGAGAATTGCACAACCTCTTATGTATTCTTGATACGGTGATACTTTCACCATCATCATTCATTTCTTGGTATTGTGTTGTTGAAGCCAGAATGCCGACGAATGAACCGTGATGTGTAAAATCGATACTCCTAGCAACTCCGTTGCTTGGTAGTTAATGGACAATAATCTCATTCTTAGCGTGTTGGTATTGAATTATCATTCTAAGATTGATCGTGCTACCTAGTCCATTTTCCCTGGTGCACTCCTTGATCAATTTGATAGGATTGTGTCAATCCATCACTCTCTTGATCACATCGTCTTGCCCTAGAGAGCAAGATTGTTCTCGAGCTTAGTAACATATCGGTGGTTCGTAATTTTCCGAATATCTTCTTAGAACTGTTACCAGGTTGTCATCTGACCGATATGTTGAGTTCATGACCAAGTTGGTTTCTTATAAACCACCCCTTCTCCAAGAATCCGTGTTGGATACCCCTGAGCTAGTTGGTTAAGACAAACAACAACTTGGAGAGTTGGAAGATAAAAGCTTGCCTGGCTTAGTTCATTTCAAGGGATATATTTGTGTGTGTGGAAGAAAGATGATATCTTCATCGATTGGTCCCTGTGATCATTTGTTGAACCTATCATCTTGCCAAACCTTGATTTGAGTGTGGTCCATCATCAAGTCAAATCAGAACCAACAATGTTCATAATGTTGTCTTACTCATGGTCGATCCCTCGAGCATACACAATTACCTCTTTTGCTCTGACCAATGCTATCACCGTGTTCACATAATGGTGGAAGTCCAGTGATATGGAAAATCCGATGAGTTGCTATTGAGCCATCAACAACATTTTGTCTCCTCCATGATTCATGTTGAACATCAAGCTAGTGTTGGAAACTTTTGTAAGCATTATCTTCGTGTTCCGTCCATGAAGCCTATGTTTGGATGAAAGGAGTGACTTCCTTTGATTCACGTGCATTAGATGTAAGTTGCCACCGTGAATTCGAGAAAGTTTGTTTTTGCTTCCTCTGGAATCATCCGAAGTCAGTCATGCATGCGCAAAGTATTCTATGGTTTGATAGACTGATCATCTTCATTCCATATGTATCCCCTAACACGCCAAGCCACTGATTGATTTGTTCAAGGATAATAAGTTCTAAGTGCTAGTCCTGAAGGTACCACACGGATTTGTACAAGATTCTGTTATCCTCGATGATGGTTCCCAACCTGAATGCGGTAGTGTTTCGTTGTAAGACTACTCGGTGGTCATGCTTGTCTAGGACAGCGTGCTCACATGTGTGTAGCAGAACCAGCTCATGTTTGGAGCTTGCTATCGTAGTTCACTCCCCGAGAACCTCGCAATGCCATCTCGTCGATTTGTGTTGCAAACTTTCATTTTTCTTTCTAGACTTGATGAGTCTGGAATATCCTGACACCAACCAGATCTGAATCTCAGGCAGATATGATGGTTGGAACATTCCAACATTTGCATTTTGTTCCCAGCATGTACCCGCCTTTATGCCATTTTACTATGGTCTGCCTTCTCAGTAATTATTGTTCAGGATTATCTTCAAAAGTGTTCCAACCATGTGTCCCTTCAATTTTTGATGATAAGCAAAATCATCCATTACGTTGTCTTCAACAAGGTAGTCCACATCGTCCATCCTAGTCCAAGTATGTCATTCTTTCAAACTCCTTCAAACGATCCATTGTGATTGCCTCAGGCTGGTATGAAGAATTTCAATGATATATGAATCAAAAGTAATTCTTTTTGCCACTTAAGGGAATATTTCTATGATTCACCTCCCCCGAGGTGTCCCGTTATGGAATCATGGCAATTATCTCCTCCCTACTTTGGAACCATGCACCATCCCACTCCACCTTGGACTTCTTGCTTACCAAATTAAACCTTCATCATCAAATCCATACCATCATCTCTAATGTGTGTTTTGTGTCTCAGTCCGGGAGATGTTTCAATGTCTCACTCCATGAGTTGATCTTGAGTGCTCAACCTTCGAGGAGATCGTTTCCTATAGAGTTTCTTTCTGTCGTCATCGTGTTGGATGAAGATCTTGAAAGCAAAGGCGTCAAGATCAATGTGAGGCAATGAATCAACATCTTCGAGAAGGGCAGTTGGATCAAGAAGACTGTGATAGCTTTGTGACCCCTATTCTTCTTACCTCACATCTTGAATCTTGGGACGAGATTCTTGTTTAGTGGGGGTGAGTTGTCACAGGCCTAGAATTGTTTGCAATAGTTGCATCAGAGAGCATCCATGCATCATGTCTAAATTCTAGAAACTTGAATTGAGGAAAGTTGAAAGCCTCAAAACTTTAATTAAAAGAAGGGCAAAGAACCCTGGAAATCTCATTCTTTGTTTCCAAGATATCCTTTTGCAATGTTTGAGAATTTTGGTAAGGGTTTTGGTCCAAGCCAAAATTACTGAACATTTTTAAGGATTTATTTTTGGGACTTTGAATTTAAATCAATATCTATTTGACTTTGAACTTATATTCATATAACTAGAATATATTTTCAAATGTTTCTAAAATAGTTTATGTGCCTTGGAAAAGTCCGTAAATTCAAGAATATATTTTCAAATAAATTCAGAGGAATTTTGGCACTTGTTTGAATTTTGTTTGAATTCAAAACAGTGGCAAATGAACTAAATGAAATAACAGAAAGCTAAATAAATAGAAAAACAGAAGGAAATAGGAAAGCAGAAGAGAGAGAGAGAGAGAGAGAGAGAGAGAGAGAGAGTAGCTGGGCCACTTACCTGGCCTTACCTGTAGCTAGCCCATTAGGCAGCCCAGCCCACCAGGCAGTCGTGCCATCTTCAACCTCTGACAGTAGGCAGAGGCGAAGACGCACGCGCTCGCTGGGAGGCCTCCACCTCCTGCTTCCACCGAGGCGTTCCCGAGCCTCCCCCTCGCACCACCGTGATGCCACGAACCCCCTGCACCTCTCCCCTCTCACCTTGGACCCCTCCCACTTCTCTGCTCTCTCCCCGCAGCACCACCGAACACGCTCGTCGCCGCCGCTCGCCGTTACCAAGCCACCGGCCACCACACGCCTTGCTACTGCGTCAAGAAGAAGCGCATAGACTCCCTCTTTGTCACTAAGGAGCCACGCAAGCCGGGGAGCTCTGCCTCACCGTCTCCGTTGCCGTCTTCCTCTTCAGCTGCCGTGGATTGCCCTTGTCGATTCACAAGCTTGAGGCCGCCCCCAGCCTCGCTGTTGATTCTGCTAGTTCCGCTGTGAGCGCCATCGTTTTCTCCCTCCCTCCTCGCGGACTTTCGCACGCTGTAGCCATGCTAACCACCGGGGCCGAGAGCCACCGCCCTCATGGTTCGTCACCGCCGTGGTCTAATCCACTACAACTCACATCCGCGCGTGCCACCATGCTCACCACCTCCCTAGCAACCTAGTGCCACCAGCCACGCCTCCTGTCGTGCACTGCAGCTGTTGCCTGACTGGAGCCCGTGGCTCTGCCGCCGCTAAACCTCAACACCGGCGAGATTCCGATGACCCCGCGACCTCCCAGTTGGTCTTCTGGATGCGCGAGAGCAAGGGCTACGCCCTGGTGCCCTCAGCGCACCAAGCTGACGCCTTTAGCGCAAGTCCGACGTGCCCCCGCTGTGTCTTGTGGCTGCCGCCGGCTGGTCTCCGACATGATGATGTGGCACCATCGTTAGGCACTAATTACCTAGCTTAATTACCCCTGACCCACTTACACATGGGCCCCACGCCCTTAATTAACCGCAGTTTAATTCCTGTTTAGTTATAGTTAACCACTGTGGCCCCACGCGACAGCGTTGACCGTGCTGACGTGGCCCTTGATCGGCCCCACCCGTCAGTGAACCAAGCCAGCGCTGTGACACTGGCTGGTGGGACCCACTGGTCAGGTTTGACCTTGGTCAACCCGGTTGACCTGCTGACATAGTAGTGACATAGTGCTAATGTCATTAATGATTTTCTAGATTAAATATAATCCTGCAAATTCCAGAAAATGTTTAAAACCTCTAAAAATCATAGAATTAATCTATAACTCCAAATGAAATAAGTTATATATGAAAAATTATCAAAAAATCCAATCTATTCATCTGTACGTTTTTCATGCATGTTAGAACAACTTTTAGCTACTGTTTAGGACAAATCATATGAATGGCATTTGAATAATCACATATGGAGTTTGAATTTGAATCTTTGATTCAAACCAACTTCATTTAATCTGGTTGCTAGTTGCATTAGCTCAAATCACATCATATTGCCATGTCATGATCATGCATCATATTGTTGCATTGCATTGATTGTATTTCCTCTTAGTTGCCGGTGTTGTTCCCCCTCAGTAGACGTTGTTCCGACGATGAGTTCGATGACACCGATGAAGAGCTATACTATCTTCGAAAGTGCCAGGCAAGCAAAACCCCCTTGTTCATTCCGATACAATCCCACTCTCTCGCTCCTGCTCTCTTTTATTGCATTAGTACAACAACACTTCAACTGTTACATGTTGCGGTAGTTGAACCCCTTTTCCTGTGCATGACCTGTCATTGCCACAGTAAATAGATGAAACACACTAGCCTGAGTAGGATTTGTTTGAGCCCTGATGTGCCTACTCATTCATGCTTGTTTGTCATGCCTGCTACTGCTTAGAGTTGAGTCAGGTCTGATTCATCGGGGATGAATTGGAATGTGGTCAACATGTCCTACTGTTGAGAGATAAGTGTGTGAACACAATTTGGTAAAGGTAGCGGTTAGAGGCCATGTAGGAGTACATGGTGGGTTGTCTCATTGAAAGCGTCCTCAGAAACTGAGTTTTGTGTTTGTGATCCATGAATAGTTACTACCACACATTGGGTTCCGGTAACTCGACCCCTCTCAGCTTATTAATCGCCTCGATCTTTGTCCAGGAGTTGCAACTAGTTTCTGGTTTTGTAGGATATGTGTTGGGGGCCGTGCATAGCGTTGACCCTAGGGGTGGGCTATGATGCAGTAGAGACACGAGGCACAGTGTACCAAGACGCCCGTTTGGTGCCTCGGGAACCCTGCTCTCATCGTTTCGGGCTGTGAGAGAAACCCCGGCCGGATCTCCTTGCAGATGGAACCCGAATAGGTGATAAACCTAGACTAGAGACTTGTGTGGTTAGTCAGGTCGTGGCCGACTCCCTTGCTAGGCTTCCGCTTGAAGGTTGCCGAGATACATGACGTGTACATGGTGGTAAGTGGCGAGAGCGTGTGTGAAGAAGTACACCCCTGTAGGGTTATAAATGATCTATTCGAATAGCCGTGTCCGCGGTAAAGGACCTCTGGGTTGCCTGTACAGTTCATAGACAATTGAAAGTGGATACTCTAAAATGCGCAAGATAAGCATGAGTGCTATGGATGGCCTTCTCGTAGGGAGACGAGAGCGGATCCATAGTGGTGTATTGATATGGTGAATATGTGGACTCGTGTGCACCACCTCAAAAGAGTTACTTGCAGTCGTAGTTCAGGATAGCCACTGAGTCAAAGTTGGCTTGCTGCAGTTAAACCCCACCATCCCTTTGTTGATATTGATGCATATGTAGCTAGTTCTGATGTAAGTCTTGCAGGGTACATTTTATTCATGTTTGCCTAATTTATGTTTTTGCAGAGAGACTTCAGTCTCACTAGTAGTTCCGCGTGGACTTCGACATTTGGCTTGTTACCTCAGCTACGATCTTGTACCCTTTGGAGGGTCTTGTAGATAGATAGGCTTACTAGCCTTCTCTCTCTTTTCAGATGTCTTTACTCAGACATGTTTATGCTTCTGCCTGTGCTTGTTGCTTGTATGACTTGAATGCTAGGTCATCAGACATGTGTTTGTAATGTCTGACTCTTCGGAATCTTATGAATAAATACTTTGAGTCATAGAGTTTTGTTGTGATGCCATGTTGTATTTACACATATCGAGCATATTGTGTGTATGATTGAAATGCTTGGTATGTGTGGGATCTGACAACCTAGTTGTCTATCCTTGGTAGCCTCTCTTATGAGGAAATGTAGTCTAGTGCTTCCACTGAGCCATGAGTCTGCTACAGCCTGGTTTACTGGAGTCCTGTTAGCCCAGTTGCTACTGCTCCAGAACACTTAGACTCGCCGGCATGTGTCCTTCTTCAATCCTGTGTCTGTCACTTCGAGGAAATGTCATGCGGTATCCTGGATTCCCGGAGTCCTGTTAGCCTGCTACAACCCGGATTCCCGGAGTCCTGCTAGCCCAGTTGCTACAGCCCGATTTCACTCGCTGATGATCGACACGTTCGTTTCTGGGTCATGTATGCATGTCCCTGTAAGTTAGTGCCACTTTGGGTTCAAGACTAGTCATGTCGGCCTGGGGTTCTCTATCATATGGATGCTAGCGACACTATCATATATGTGAGCCAAAAGGCGCAAACGGTCCCGGGCCAGGTAAGGTGGCACCCGTGGGAATACCGTGCGTGAGGCCGCAAAGTGATATGATGTGTTACATGCTAGATCGATGTGGCTTAGGATCGGGGTCCCAACACGAACTTGATCTTTTATCGATCTTTGAGTTCAGCGCCGCAGACATCTTCCAGCACTCACCCTTGGGTGATGTGCTAAGCTCATTGAAGAACCTGCCCTTGGCGGGGGACTCACAGCCGAACTATATCCGATTTGAACTAGAAGCTGATGACAGGGTATTTCGCTCCCCACCCGCCACCCACTTTATAGCCACTGTCGAAGACTTAACTGACATGCTCCATTACGGTTCTGATGACATCAACGGTATGGACGACGATGCCGGAGAAGAAGAGGCCCAGGACCCACCGTTCACCGAACAGTGGACGGCCACTTTCTCGTACAATGTGTACATGGTGGATGCACCAAAGGAGAATAGCGGCGATGACAAATAAAATCAAGTTGAGAATAAACCTCCTGAGACACAGCAAAAACGCCGGCGTCCTCGGCGCCGCTCTAATTCACGTCATTCAAAGGACAGCAATACCGGCACTGGAGAAGACAATACTCCGGACGATGCCGAAAACAATGAAGACCTTGCTGAGGTAACATCCGAACAGGAGGAGCAAGAAAACGGGCAAGCCAGCCTCGACGAACAAGCCAGGCCCAACGACTCGGAGGACGGTAGTTATCATCCGCTCCCTGAGGATGAGAAAAGCCTCGGCAGTGAAGATTTCATCGTGCCTAAGGAACCTCTCGAGCAGGAGTGATTCAAGCGCCACCTAATAGCCATCGCAAGGAGACTGAAAAGAAGCAGCAGCAGCTTCAAGTTGACCAAGATCCGCTCGTCGACAGGTGGACTGACGTTCTGGCAGCCAAAGAATACGGCCTCAAACGCCCAGCCAAGAGTTACCCAAAACGAAGATTGCTACCTCAATTCGACGAAGAGGCGCAGGAGCCCATACTTCCCTCGCGTAATGCGGCGGACCGAACACTACGCGGTCGGGACAGTGCAGCGGACTGACCACCTCGTGGTCGGGATAGAGCGGCAACTCAAGTCGAACAGCAGCCTGCCCCGCCACCACAAAAAAACAAAGACAAAACAATTTGGGGTCATACACACGACCTCTGGCAGACCCTGGATAGTAGAGAAGGATATACCCGATCGATTTACGGATCGCGAGGACGTTCCCCGACACATGATGATGGCTACCTATTCGGACGTGACAAACCTAGTCACACCCGAGCCGACAACCCCAGACGGACTCCATCGGAGTTATGTCACGACGCAGCCTAATATAGAGGCTCCGCACACCCTCTTTGTTTCACCGATGAAGTAATGGATCACGAATTCCCCGAAGGGTTCAAACCCGCTAACATTGAATCATAGGACGGAACAACCGACCCCGCGGTATGGATCGAGGATTTTATTCTCCATATCCACATGGCATGCGGAGATGACCTGCACGCTCTCAAATACCTCCCACTAAAGCTCATAGGGCCAGCTCAGCACTGGTTAAACAGCCTACCTGAAAACTCTATTGGCAGCTGGGAGGACTTGGAAGAAGCCTTCCTTGACAACTTCCAAGGTACATATGTCCCGTCACCAGACGCCGATGACTTAAGCCACATAGTCCAACAACCTGGAGAGTCAGCCAGGAAATTTTGGACTAGGTTCCTAACCAAAAAGAACCAGATCGTCAACTATCCGGATGCCGAAGCTATAGCGGCCTTCAAACATAGCATCCGCGATGAATGTCTCACCCGCCACCTCGGCCAAGAAAAGCCGAAATCCATGGCAATCCTCACGGCACTTATGACCCACTTTTGTGCGGATGAGGATAGCTGGATGGCTTGTAGTAAAAATACGGCCAGCGAAGCAGGCCCCTCTGAGGCCAAAAATAGCAACGGCAAGCTCCGACGTAACACACACAAACGCCGAAGCAATGGTAATAATAACGACGACACTACAGTCAATGGCGGATTCGGCGGCTCCAAGTCCAGCCAGTGGAAGAAACCGTACAAGAGAAACAATCAAGGACCATCCAGCCTGGACCACATACTCGACCGTCCGTGCCAAATCCATGGCACCCCAGACAAACTAGCCAACCATACCAACAAAGATTGCTGGGTTTTTAATTAAGCCGGCAAGTTAAATGCCGAGAACAAGGAAAAGGGATCATAGAGCAAGGACGATGACGAGGAGCCCCTGCAGCCAAACTCAGGGGGACAGAAGAAGTTTCCCCCTCAGGTCAAAATGGTGAACATGATATATGATACACACATCCCCAAGAGGGAGCGCAAGCGCGCGCTCAGGGACATCTACGCGATAGAGCCAGTCGCCCCAAAATTTAATCCATGGTCGTCATGCCCGATCACTTTTGATCGCCGGGATCATCCGACCAGTATTCGTCATGGTGGTTCAGCCGCACTGGTCCTAGACCCAATAATTGATGGGTTCCACCTGACGCGAGTCCTGATGGACGGTGGCAGCAGCCTCAACTTGCTCTATCAAGATATAGTGCGCAAAATGGGCATTCATCCATCACGGATTAAACCCACAAAGACTACCTTCAAAGGGGTCATACCAAGTGTAGAGGCCCGCTGTACGGGCTCAATCACGCTCGAGGTTCTCTTCGGATCCCCAGACAATTTCCGAAGCAAGGAGTCTGCCGCACTATGCTTATCTCAAGCTCAAGATGCCCGGACCACGTGGCATCATAACAGTCAATGGAAATACGGAACACTCCCTCCGTACCGAAGAGCACACAGCTGCCTTAGCAGCAGAAGTACAAAGCGGCCTTCTCAAGCAGAACCTTAATTCGGCTGCCGAGCCCTTGGAAATCGTCAAGAGGGTCCGAACTACCCTCACTACAAAAAAATACACTTCCGTGATGATACGTGTTTGTCATAGTAGGTCGCTTTTTTGTCATGCATGTACATCCATGACAAATTTATGACAGAATCAAGATAGTCATACCTGTGTTGTCGTAGAAGTGTTCCATGACATTACCAAAATTATCATCACGGAAGTGTCCACTTCCATGAAAATAAATCGCGCGTCACAGAAGTGCTTTCGTCAAGGGTGACCGACACGTGGCATCCACTGTAACGGAACGCCATTAAGCTATCGGGTCGGATTTTGGATCCGATAACCCGTTAACAGCCCCGACCAATGGGGATTTTCCACATGTAAAATCATCATTGGCTAGAGGAAACACGTGTCGGCTCATCGTTGGGACAGATGTCATCCACTCACTAGACAGAAGGCGCCTATGATACATCGACACGTGGCATGGCCCAACAGTGGCCCATTCCTGTGAAAATGCCGGCCCATTTGACTTGGTCAAAAGCTGGCGGGCCGGCCCATGGAAAGCCTGTTAATGGCATGTTCGCATATAGCCCATTTATAGCCCGCTAACCGAAGGCCCGTTACGCCCTATCCGAAGTAGGCCTAGTAGCGTCATCTGGGCCGTCCAATAGATTCCAGCCCGTTTTCACTTCTGGCCCATGTATAGCCCATGACGTCTTTCGGCCCATATGAGGCCCTTTGTAACTCTTGGCCCATTAGCGGCCTGTGCTGAAACTGGCCCGTAATGAACAGTGTATCACTTTACACTCATTAACGACCCGTGGTGAAACTAGCCCGTAATGAACAGTCTATCACTTTATACCCATTAACGGCCCGTTATTCCGTTGGGCCGTCTCCAGCCCATGTTATCTTTCGGCCTTCTCAGAGCCCATTTATTCTTGGGCTCATTTCCTGCATTCGTTTACTTACGGCCCGTTACTGTCATTTTCTGCTTGTGGGCCAAATTCAGCCCATGGTTATAGTCGGCCCGTTTGTGGTTCGTTAATACGTTGGTCCATTTTCATAGCGTCACCAAATACGGCCTATTAACGATGGCCCGTTATGGTCGGCCCATGAACGGATGATTCCAACTCTAGCCCATTTACGGCCAGAATGCGGTCTGTTTGGCCCATGTTTGGCCAATCGATCATACGACCCGTATAAGGCCCATTGATGATACGGCCCGTAGAAGGCCCATTGATGATATGGCCCATAGAAGGCCCACTGTTTCTACGGCCCGTAGAAGGCCCACTATTTCTACGGCCCATAGGAGGCCCAGTGTCACTACAGTAAATATTAGCGCATGGTTATTGTGGCCTAGTTTTAAAAAATAGGTTATTGCAGCCACTAGCAAACCACAGAAAAAGAACTGCACTGACTACAAGCAAACAAATAAACAAGACAACAAGGAAATAAATAAGCAAGCAACTTACACTAGGCTATCACGGCTATTACACATATTACATGCACTGGGCATCAATGTTCGCCACCAGTGCAAATATAGGGAAGACAGCAGCATATAAACGCTGCAGCAAAACAAGTCCAGAACTGAAACCACTTCAGAAGAGCTCAAGAAACAATATCCTGGGTACCCATAATGCTGGCAAGATGCTTAGCAAGCTTATAAGTTTCTCTTGTTTGGCGCTTAAGTCCTCCAGCGCTTGCTGTTGCACCAGAAAGTATGCATCTAAATTCCGCAGGGACTTCCTCAGTCCTTCGGCTTCCTGTCGCATAACATCTGATCGATGTCTTTCAACTTGAAGTTGAGACTCAAGAAGCCGAACTGATTCAGGCAATGAGTTCGAAGAGCTGGTGCCAGCAGTAGTAGCCAGTAACTCGAACACTACATCAAGACAAGACTTTGGGGTTGTCTCAGTGTCTTCAATATAGTTTTTATCAGCTTTCTTGGAGACCAACAGGGATGTCTCACTATCTTGAACCTTATCTGCATTACTTCCTTTACCATTGCATAACAGGGTACTCTTCTCCAATATTTTATCCGCGTTCTAAAAGAGAAACAAACAAACACATCTCAGGTTTACAATGTAGTATATGAAACTCATTTTGGTAAACCAGTTCAGTAGTAAGGTGGACAGGATAACAGCATGAAACAAACATATATCTATGTAGTATGGTCACTGTATGGTCTATATCATTCTAGTTTATGTTGCCAAATCAAGATAGATACAGTTCGAATCATATCTATTTAAGACAAAGCAGCATAGACAGAATATAAGTGTGGGAAACTACACAGCAATAACAACACTTGTAATGTGCATGGCATGAGAACATAACTGTTTATTCAATTGAAACTGAAATCAACATAGAGCAAGTTACAACAGCAAACAGCCAAACACGTTGAAGAAACAGGTTTAAAACATACCTGTTGCGCCATTGGAGTTTCAATTGCATCCTTCAAATTTGAAATTAGTTGGTATCAGTAAATACAGTGATGCAAGAGCAAAGTAGTATGAACCATAGCTACGGAACCTGACCTGAGAACAATTCTTCTTCTGCTTTAAGCGTTGACTTCGGGTTCGGAGTGGTGGTCCTCGTGATTTGGGCACTGCAGTTGCCTTACTAACTGCTCGTGTTTGGGTGCTCTGTGGTGGAGACGGTGCTGTGTCAACGGGAACTGGGTGTCTATCTGCTGGGGTTGGGGTTAGAAGGGGTGTAGCTGGTTCTCTGTCCAACTGGGTAGGGGTACAATCTGCATGAGTGTGGGTTATGTGTGGTGGGGCTGGTTCTTGGGCAAGTACAACCGTGGTTCTATCTGCATCGACAGGTAGCACGATCTTTTCTGAAGACCGTGTTTTTACTCCCACAGATACTGCCATCACTCCCTCCAATTGAAATGGCTGATAAACAAGAAAAGTAATTGAATGTACAGACATTGTAAGATAGACAGGTGCAATGGATAGTAGGGAAGAAAACAGGGCATGAAATAATTCACATTTATGTTGTCTAAGCAAACAGAATAGCAGGACATAATTTCACATATATGATGGCTAATTAAACAGGATAGCATGACACAATTTCACATGTATGATGGCTAACTAAACAGGATAGAATGACATACTTCAAAATATGATGACTATGTAAACAGGATGACATGATATAACTATACGATGTGTCTATTAAAGTGGTTGGCATGCCATAAATCACAAACATGCCGTCGATGGAAACATGATGGCATGATATAATTCACGGATAGAATGACATAATTTAAATATGATGACTATGTAAACAGGATGAGATGATATAACTATATTATGTCTTTAGAAAATGGGTTGGCATGCCATAATTCAGATACATGCTGTCTATGTAAACATCATGGCATGACATAATTCAAATATATGATTTATATACTAAGGAAGTGAGCAGAGGGCAATCGCATATATGATGTGTCAACTAAGGAGATGGCATTCAATATTGTGTATATGATGTAAAAACTAAGCATTGCAATACAACATATGCATTATATGAGTAATATAACCCTGCCAAGTTTGAGCATACACCTCAGGGGGATAATAGGACTGGTCATCTGCCTCTGAATCCTCCTCTGAAGAGCTATCTGTAACCAGCAAGATATCTGCTTCAGCAGGTAGCATTGTCTGCTCTGAAGACCTTGTTTTCACTCCAGATTTCTCCATCACCAATTCAAATGGCTGAT
The DNA here is from genome assembly GCF_018294505.1 of Triticum aestivum. NCBI lineage: Eukaryota > Viridiplantae > Streptophyta > Magnoliopsida > Poales > Poaceae > Triticum > Triticum aestivum. Next base: position 95,049,626 of record NC_057806.1, on the reverse strand, counting down.
GCACAGGAAGAGCAGTTGAATATACAAACATTGTCGACAAAAGCAATGAGAAATACAAAAAAGGACGGCATGATATAATTCACATATATGACGCTTGCCTAAACAGCATGGCATTGCATAATTCACATACATAATGCCTTGCAACAAGATAACATTGCATAATTCACATATATAATGTCTTGCAACAAGATGGCATTGCATAATTCACATATATGGTAATTAGACACTAAACAGGTGGCATTCACACAAAGCATGTCTAAACTAAGCAAATGACATAGCAATGCAAGATACCATACGCACGATATGAGCAACATAACCCTGCCAAGTTAGGGCATGCACCTCGGGGGGGGGGGATATGACTGGTCATCTGTCTCTGAATCCTCCTCTGAGGAGCTATCGGTAACCAGCAAGACATGCGCTTCGTCAGATAGCATTGTCTGCTCTGAAGACCTTGTTTCCACTCCAGATTTTTCCATGACCGTGCCAAATGGCTGATGCACAGGAAGAGTAATTGAATGTACTAAAATTGTTGACAAATTTAACACGTAATAAAAAATGATGGCATGATATAATTCACATATAAGATGACTGGCTAACCAGGGTGGCATTGCAAAATTCACATATATGATGCCTGGCTAGACAAGATGGCATTGCATGATTCACATATACGATAAAGAAACTAAACAGATGGCATTGACACAAAGCATGTCTAAACTAAGCAGATGACATCTTTAATGTATACAGTAAGCAATGCAAGGCACCATATGCATGATATTACCAACATCAGCATGCCAAGTTAGAGCGAAGACCTCATGGGGTAAATAGGAGTGGTCTTCTCCTTCTGAATCCCCCTCATAACAGTTATCTTCCTCTTGATTACGATCCGAAATGGGTGGAGGGGGGCTGCCTTTGCGCCCACCATGGAACGACGTCTGCATGAAATTTTATTGCCACGCAAGGCTCGTCTCTTTTGCTCTACATGATCAGTTCCATTGTGTACAATAACTGGCATGCATAGGAATAAAACATAGTGAGATTATGTAAGGAGTGCATGCACAAATCCAGAGTGATGGTAGCAAACTGTGGATAGACCCAAAACCAATGATAGCAGGCAGATAATAGCTTTAGTTAAAAAATACAGATAATGGCTCCTTTAATGTTTGTTTGCACCCAACATGAAACTCATAGTAGACACCGGAGATTAACCAGATAGTAGACAGATAGTACTGATTGCTGCCCCAATATGTACCCCACAACCATTTAAAAACTCAAGTTTCAGCATTAGTTTGGACCTGACTCGGAGTCTAATAGGTGAACACGACGATAATGTAGCATGTCATCATATTAAGCGACGCATAACGTAAGCAGACACGGAAGAGTGCGACCTCTCTTGCGGACCCGTGTAGTCCTCAAGGTCATCTGCTCAGTTGATGATGGTAATGCAGTTGCCGTGGCTGCCGGCGGCGGGGAAGAAGATCTGAGGCGGCGAAAGACAGTCTGGAGAGCGGATCCCTGCTGTGGTGAACCCTTCCGTCGTTGGAGCAGCTGAGCTGGGGTGGAACACAGCGCCGCAGGAGCAGGACAAACCACACAAGGTTTTCTTTGACACATATCTGTAACAGAAGTAATTGAGTAAGGGCTTGTTTGAATTTGAGGATTCTAACAATGCAGGGATAGGAAATAGACAGGAATAGGATAGGAATGCACGTGCAAAACAGAGAATTTAAAAACACAGGATTTCTGCCAATCTGGGTGTTTGATTCACAACAATTGGAAGATCACAGGATGCAAAAAAGCATGGTGAGATTAAGTCAAACCACAAGAAAATGTACGGTTATAATGCTATTATGCTACTATCTCTTAGTCTTGTGCTTGATGAATAGGAATATGAAAAGGAGGAGAAGTGGAAATTAGAATTCCTACGGTTTTTCTTTCAAGGAGACACTAAAGGAACAAATCCTACAGTTTTCCTTTGCTCCATTCCTTTGCACCAAATTCATGAAAAGTAGTACCATAGGAAACTTTCCAATTCCGATGTTTTTCATTCACTTTTCCTTTCAAGCACTGGCGATTCTAGTAGGCAGGCTTGAGCAAGGAAAATCCTACACTAAAAAATGTTTTTGTGCTACTTCTATTACTTTGGACCCAGGCCACTGCCATACTAGCTCAACTCCCAGGCCCATCGACAAATGCACAGCTCAAACGCGCATAGATAAATAATGATGGCGTTCAAGAGAGTCCATCACGCATAGCTAAGTTGTCTGGTACCTCACTGCTTGTCATATAGTAGGATAAAATAATCGTATTTCCCATTACTACGAGTGCTTAGTGGATAATATATATAACATGTAGAGTAAAAAAGAGATGCAACAAGTGTACAACCTCTTTGGCAAAGCCATGTCGATCTCAGCGTGATTGGGTTGGCCGGTGAGGATGCTCCGGCTGACTTGGCTGTCGGAGGACGGGAAGAAGATCTTAGGCATCTGGAGATGGAGCCCGAGGTACTGCTCCGCTGTGATGGAGGGTTTCGTCATTGGAGCAGCTCTAGTGAGTTGTACGACGCCGAGGCTGAAGCAGGACAAGAGAGACAACAAACAACGTTAACCTGAGTGGAATTCTAATAGCATCTCCAATACATGACGTAAAATACATAAACACAAAGTGCTAGACGTAAAATACACCAGCCGCTCATCTCTGAACTTAACTGTCGAAACTGAATTTAACTGTCGAAACTGAACTTAACTGTCGAAACTGAATTTTGCTGTCGAAACTGAATTTTGCTGTCGAAACTGGACGCACTAGCAAGGTGAGGCTACATGTCGGTCGATTGACTTTTTCATCTCTGGTCAGTCGATTTTGCAGCCGTTGGATAAGAAATCAAGGGCCCGTGGTTCATCTTCAACTTCCACCCCCCTGAGCCGGCCAAACAGCAGCCCCCCGCCGCCCGCGGCCGGCGGTGCGTCGCCCCGCCCGCCCCGAAAACACTCCCCACTGCCGGTCCGCCGCCGCCCCGGCCATCCCTCTAGGCCCCCCCGTGCCGAGCTTTTTCTCCGGCTATCCCCACGCCACCGCCCGGCCATCGCCGGCGACCACCGCCCCCATCCTGATCCCTAAGATAGATAGTGGAGTACCTCTCCGGCGAGCCCCCCTCCCCGCTGCGGCTGGTTCTTCCTTCACGCCGGCGGCATCGGAGTGAAGTGTAGCTAAATCGGAGCAGCATCGCAAGCAAAAGCAAGAGCGAGAGCAGCAGCGCAAGCAAGAGCAATAGCAAGAGCAGACTAGGCAGGGGACCGAGAGCAAGAGCAGAGCAGCAGCGCGAGCGAGAGCTAAAGCAGCAGCAGGTCCTACTGATGTGGATGTCGCCGCCGAGGGAGCGACGCCGCGGAGGAAGTGGCCGGCGACGCCGCCGTGGATGGAGCCGCGCCGTCTTGGCTCGGGACCGAGCGCCGGCAGCACCGTGAGATCGAATCAAGAAGAAAATGCGGCGATTAGTGTACAACCTCTTTGGTGGCACCGATTAGGCCGCAGCTTCATCCGAGGAAACGGTGATGATGATGCTCTTCCGGTGGTGCAGGTGAAGATGGCGGTGTGGGAATGGAGGTGGCGCGAAAGACGAGGGGAACGTCGGGGCAGCTCCTTGGAGGTGGAGGACGGTGTGGCTGAACCGGCGGGACGATGAGATCGATGACGGATCCTCATCCGGTACGGTGGATGAGGGACGTCGAGGTGTTGCTGTGGACGACGTCGTCGGGAAGAGGCTCCGGCTGGGTGGCGGACGGAGCAGGGTGTGGGGTTTCGTCGCGGGTTTTCGCGGCCTCGGTGTACGAATGGGTGGGCGGATGGGATGGCAGTGGGGAACCATGGCTTAGAGACGCGCTTGTCCGAAATGTGGGGTAAGTTACGAAAGTACCCCCACCGATTTGAGGCGGTTCTTTCGGTTCAGGGGTACCACGGGCATTTCGCGTGTCGGGATTTCACAGGAGGTGGGAGTTTTCGCGCGCGTTGTAATTTCGGAATAGCAAGGCGCGGGTTGAGATGGAGGGAGTTGTCGGAGCACAACGAGACAAAGATATATCTTAAATATTTCGGGCTAACAAGGCGCGGGTTGAAGAGGCGGGAGTTTCCCAGCACGATAGACAGAGACGCTAGCTTGAATTTTCGGCATAACAAGGCGCGGCTTGAAATTTCGGAAGAACAAGCTTAACGTGTACCCAAAAAAAGACAATTTGCACCTCAACACGCACAACACACACACAAACACCATTTAGACTAGAGTAAGGTACACGTGCATTGCACGCATGAGATTTGGCAACCAAATTATGAATAAATACCACATTATAGCATGCAAGATTTGAGTCATATATGCATGATGTAGATGTTCGTTTAATTCTTATAGTTCATTTCATTCAAAATCATCTAGTTTTTATAAGAAAGCTAATCTATTTTAAGATTCATGGAATTGTGCGTCGTAAGACATAAAGTAAAAACAAATAATGGCAAATCATGTAGAAAAACATTTGGGCAATTCTGATACGGAAGATTCTAGAACAAATAAGAAGTGCTTGTGTTTTGATGTTTGTGCATTATGCTTAAGTTCAACCATGGAGTCTTCTAGATTATACATGTGGCGAAATCTGGTGGAATCTAGATGATATCCAACGGCCAGTAGTGCTCAAATTTGCCATCTTTGGACCATCGGATTCGCCTCATCCAACGACCATCTTTCAAAGTTAAAGTTACCCGCACACAATATAAAAAATATATAAAATATAATATATATATAGGGGTATAGATAAGATATGTGATGCAAAAGCCACCCATCATCTCCAATTAGAATAGTGTGTCCATGCACGGATGCGACGTGGCCAAATGATGTCTGCCATCGGTATCTCAAATTCAAATCAGTCTGACCTTGTTCAATGTGTATACATTACAACATGCTCGTTTCCAAACCACACCGCGCAGATCTCCGTTATATTCATGCATGCATGGGTTTCAAACATCAGGATCTCTTATTCAAATATTTGAATTCAACTTTACATTGATTGTGACCTCACCTATTCAGCTATTCTTTTACACCCACACAGTAGTCTTCTCTTTATAATTGTACCACTAACCTTCTCTCGTGCATGCATGCACACACACTACCAGTCGGCATTATCCATCGCACGCATGCAATCTTTTTCTTCAGGTCGGTCTCCCATGAAGGCACACACCAACACACATCCCCCTCTCCATCATATCGGGCATTCTTTATCTCTCACGCGTGCATGCGCAACGATCGATGTTCCTCTATGTATGTGTGTATATAGCTAGGTCTTTCATAGTTTTCCACACAAACCGATCAATCGATATATCCAGTGAGGTCTCACCCTCTTTCCCACGTCCACATCGATCAATCTATACCTCTCTATATAGGATTAACATATATAGCTAATACACCCACATTAATTATGTATCCAACGTCCCCCTCTCATCATCCATGCCTTCCGCTTCATCTCTCAGACGCGTGCACAATGGCGAAGACAGGGGGCAGTAAGGGCCCTGCCCCCTCCCCCCTAACATCACTATATATCAAGGCTAATATGAATGTGATCATTAGACAATTGCTGCTAAAAATGGTTTAAGTTCATGAATTGACCCTCCTCGTAAAGGATTAGCAATGCTTGGCCCCCTAGCTCATTTATTTTTCATGGCTCCGCCACTGCGCGCATCAGCGCACGTGTTCGCCCTCTCTCTCTAAATATCGATCTCGCACTTGTGCATTCCTTCATAGTCTCCCTCCACTCGGCCCCTCGCACCATCTTCTAGCCCCCCACCGGATTTTGCCACATGTACAATCTAGCAGACTCCATGGTTGAACTTAAGCATAATGCACAAACCTCAAAACAACAGTGGTTCTCTTTTGTTCTAGAATCTTCCGTATCATAACTGCCCAAACTTTTTTCTAGTTGAATTGCCATTATTTGTTTTTACTTTATGCTTTACAACGCACAATTCCATGAATCATAAAATAGATTAAGGGCTTCTTTGATTCAAAGGATTCTCAAAGGAATTTTGGAGGATTCTAATCATTAGGAATTTTTCCTATCTTGGTTGTTTGATTCGTAGGATTGTAAACCATAGGAATTTTTCCATATGATTCATTTGCACTAGATTTCATAGGAAACATCCCATCCACTCAAACCTCTTTGAAAGAATTCTGCGTTTTTTCTATGCACAATCAAACACTCGTACAATCCTGTAGGATTCAAGACGACATTCCACTATAATCCCATGTTTTTCCTATTCCCGCGTTCTTAGCTTTTTTATAAAAACTAATTGATTTTGAATGAGATGAACTATAAGAATTAAACGAAGGGCTACATCAGGCATATATGACTCAGAGCTTACATGCTATAGTGTGGTATTTATTCATAATTTGGTTGCAAAATCTGATGCGTGCAATGCACGTGTACCTTACTAGTACTTCGAGTATGTGCAAAACACGTAAATTAGAATACCAATGGCACGCTACACAGTGTCTCTCTTACAGTTCATGAAGCCACGTGGCACATGTGTAGGCGTTGTCGCGACCTCCTTGCGTGGATTGATCACAGTGACGTGCTGCTGGTTCCAGAAGAATGTACTCGTCCTCCCTGAGCCATACTGGCGGTACATGCACGAAGCGAAGATGTGCACGCACGCCATGCACGCACTCATTCCTCGCACGCACACGCGGGTACACGGGCGGACGCAATTTTGTACCAAGATCCACCCCATGTGATAATTTGACGCGTGTAAAGTCGTTCACTTCATTGATGGTCAATTAATACAGCGCATGCAAATTGAGTGGACGTGAGGGCGGAAGAAAGACATTATTACTCCACTGCGCGCATGCGAGTAGTTAAATCGTGGGTTGCTAGTAGTACTTCCATTGGTCTCCTTCGTATTTTGTGCCAATTTTTGACAGTAACATAATATTTACGCATTTGAGCAGTGTAGTAGTACTTGAAATTTATGTTCCGCTAAACTCATCGGGAGCCGTTTCGGGCCTCGAAACCAAAGCCATCAATTAATCTTTACCTTGTTCCCATCACATTCGAAAGCCTGCTCACACCTACTAGTAGTACGTACCAAACCTGAACGTGTTCCCACTATGCAGGTATTAGTACTAGTGCTAGTACTTAGGTTATAAAAAGGGGAACTACCTAACCGAAAATCACTCTACCTTTCCTCCTCATAAGTGCTTCTTCTTCGTCCGTCGTTGCCATGGCCGGTGAGCAGAGCTCTAGGTCGAGAACTACTCGTAACAAGGGAGAGGCAACCAAGGCTGCGGAAAAAAAGAGGGCTCGCCGCCACGCAGAGACCTCGAAAGATCTCTCACGGGCAGGCGATGGCTCCCAGGAGCGCCCTAGCCGCGGAGGTGAACATGCCGAGCCGGCGGAGCTGGAGTCGTTATCCCTCGACGGCATGCCCGATCAGCTCAATAAGCAGAAGGAGTTCATCCAAGGCTTGATGGAGTTGCTGAAGGAGAGCCTCGACGACATGCCCGCTGAGCTCAATCAGCAGGGGGAGTTGACCGCCGGCTTGGTGATGCTGCTGAAGAAGAGCATTGCCTCGGAGAAGAAGGCAACCGGCGAAATCCTGCGACTTCGGGAGGACAATGCGAAGCTCTGCCACGAGATCGACCTGTTGAAGGAGAAGAACGCCGGCTGGAAGAAGCTGCATGAGAATAGTAGTTCCTCGATGAAGATGCTGCAGGCCCTCGCCATGGAACAGAAGGAAGAGTTGGCGAAGCTCCGCATCGAGCACCCGGCTGCTGTCAAGGTACGTAATATGGCCGTGGAACAGATGATGAAGGCTCGCGTCGAGAAATGCCGCGTCATGGACACAATGATGAAGATGGCGGAGGAGACGCGCAAGGAGATGGAGGTCGTGGAGGCGATGAAGAAGCAGTTACGACTCCGCGGCGAATTAGATCATTTGGGGTGATAATCTTCCTTCTTCTTTTGCTCCTGTGTTTCATCTTTTGCTTCGGGTGTTTCGCCGCACGTGTCACGTTCTCTGCGAGGCATGAATAGAACAATGTTTTTTTAGGGAATGAATAGAACAATGCTAACAATGAGATGACTAGCAAATTAGATCATTTTTTATCGCCATATGGCACTGGGCTGCCGTGTTTCGTGCTCCTCCGTCGCAGTACTACTCCAGTGGAAAACTTGAGTATACCGCACGGTTCTTTGCTCCTCCTCGATCAGGTCGTCGGCGCATTTATACAAGCAGTCAAATCACAAGGCCCCGCCTTCCAGCAGTAATGAGCCGTCAAATCACAAAGGCCCTCGCCTCTCATGAAACCGACCAAGCTAGACTGCCCCGCCCTCTAGCCTTTTAAAAAATGTATACTTTTGTACAACAGTAGTATCGATGGATTGCGCCATGGAGCAAAACTTGAAATTAAAAAAAGGTGGTACATATAGAGAGCGCTCGTCGCCAAATTATGCATATAGTACTATTAAAAAGGCTAGTCACAATAATGGTGTCCAGCACAACCCACCCCTCAAATAAAACTAAGAGGGTGCTTGGATACGTTTTAGTCCCATGACTAAAAGTAGTGGGACTAAAACATGCTAGCCTCACCCATGCTTGGATCCAAATACTAAAAAGGCTAAAATCAAGTTAATGAGCATTTATTATCCTCCAAACCCTCCAATCCAGAACTCGCCTGTGTTAAAGGAGAGGAGTTAAATGAGTAGAGAGAGGACTAATCCACATTTTAGTAGGGGTACCCCTGACTAAAATTTTTAGTCTCAAGACTAGTTTTAGCCCCTCTTTAGTCAGGGGTGCTTGGAACTTTAGCCTCTTAAAGAGACTATTTTTAGTCAGACTAAAATAAGTCCCTTGGATCCAAGCACCCTCTAAGCATCCTGGAATTCTTTGACAAAACTAAGCACCCTGAAATTCTTTGACAACTAAACTGCTGGCTATATGATGTTGGCCATATATATTGTACGTATATAATGTGAAGAAACGAGTGGTAGTACTATACCAACTAAAAGATGAAATGTAAGAAATACTAGTATGTACGTACTGAAGAGTTAAAGTAACGAGAAGAAACATAACATAGTTCTGCTGGGGGCTCAGCACAACACACCCCTCAAATTAAATTAAGCACACCTGAAATTAAACTTTGCAACTATTCCGGTAGACACTGCATTAGAACCACCATGAGCAACAACACTGCCACCTTACTCGGAGTCCTCGTCCACATCCTCGACTTCGTCCTTGTACCTCTTCCTCTTGGCCGATACTTCTTTGCTTGAACCGGTAGATATTGAAGCAAAGGTAGCAATCCATTGCAGCATAGTGGATGTGGTATATATCTAGTACATTCCACTGCCATGCATGACGATGAAACATGTATGGAGGTTTCTTCAGTTTACCGTACGAAGGATGAACCATGGCTCCTTCCAGGGTCAGCAATGAAGGCTGACGAGCGGACACCAGCCGATTCTTCTGGAGGTCGAAGGTGTTGCCTACAACGAGGCCTATCCGATGCAGGACGTCTTTATCGTTACCAAAGTCTACAGTAACGAATTTGACTAGGTTGCTCTCGAGGAAGTCCTTAAAATCCTGGCACTCAACGTCGGCATGGCACATGTGGTAGACCAAGCATAAGTCATGCACGCAAACTTGGATCACGGCGGGCTTCTTCCTCTCTTCGTCCTTTAGATCCTTCTCTCGTCCCAGGACTGTGGTGTACTCAACATCTAGCCCAGCGACCCACTCATCATCTGAGTCTTCGAACATGCGTCTGAAGCGAGAAAGGCATCCTTTCACCGTCGCGGAAGAACGGGTGTAGATGACGTCGAACTCAACGCCGGTGATGGTTCTAACCTTGTACTCACCGCCGATCGTGGAGATTTGGGACGCCATGGATTTGGGAGGAGGGTTAGGATTAGTGGAACTGCCGTAATGTGAATGGACGGGACGACTAGGAGCGAACCACCGTAGTATTGAAGGACGTGCGGGGACGAGTAGGAGCGAACTGCCAGCGTGCGAACGGCAGGGTAGTGGCTTTCCATTCTCCCATGATACGGGCTTCCGAGAGCCCTTGGATCTGAGATCGAACGGTTGCATGGCGTGATTCTAGACCTATGGGTGAATATCCTATCCTGGAGGGTTATTCTGCAAATTTTCAGCAACTTAGCATGCGACCGTTTGATCTCAGATCCAAGGGCTGCCAGCAGCCCGTATCATGGTCGCGCCTACCACGACCGTCGCGTCGCTCGCGCGGTCGCGCCCTTGGAGATTTAACACGGTGCGTTAGGCTATCTGATGTTGGCATGTCATACATAGTCATCACTTAGTCACTCATACTACAACAAGGTTGGCTATAAGTGTATTTTTTTACTCCTCTCTATCTCTTTCTTCGTACTCAAGGAAGAAACGGTGCTAAGCGCGTGTATTTATTGCATTTGCCAAGGAGTGACCTCTTCCAATGAAATGGTGTTGCTAAGTTTGCTTCATTTAATTAGCTATAGACTCAAAATTGTCTTTTCACCTAGGTACACGCGCTTAGCACCGTTTCTTCCTTGGGTCACCAAACTAGTCTCTCTCTTCTTGATTAACTTGCCACATCAGACTTTATGCTTATGTGGCAAGCTTAAGCACCTGTAGGAGCAAGTAAAAGTAAGTACAATAGTGCGCTTTACATGGCATTTTTGCATATGTGGAGGAAAGAGAGGCAAGGAAAAAGTGGAGAAGTGGGCTCTCATGCAAGAGCCAGCCTCTACTACATGGTGGAGCATTGGGAGAGGCACCTGTATGGAGGTGGTCAGGAATCTGGGAGACTCACGCTGGTCGTAGCGCCGCAGTTAAAATGATAATGGCAAGTCAAATCACGGGGCCCCACCTGTCCAGCAGTAACTCGCTGTCAAATCACACAGCCCTACGTTTGCAGCAGCCTACTCCCTTGTCTTCTCGCGTCTCTGTCGAACCGACTAGGCGGAACTGCCCCGCCGCCTACCGCGCAGGAAAAGCCCCGCCCTCGACTTTTAAATAGTATACAGTATACTAATTTTGTATCCATGGATTGCGCCCGCGCCATGGAGCAAAGCGTCTAGAAAACGGAGGAGAGACGGTGGTCTTGCAATAGAGAAGAGGGAGAGGCGAGACGGTGGTTTTGGAATGGAGATGATGGAGAGGAGAGGAGGTGGTTTTGCAATGGAGAAGAGGGAGAGGAGCGTGCGGCAGCGATTTAGGATTGGACGAGAGGGCCGGCGCGCTCTGACTGGATCAAAATCAAAATCAATTTGGTGACTTGCATTCACATTTTGCTTGTCAAATACAGTACGTGGTCAAACTTTGACCCAAAATACGCGAAACAACAAAAAAATACTTCCAAGACCAGCGCCGCTCTTCCGCTCTTCTCCTCTTAAACCACCGCCGCTCCTCTCCTGTTCCAATCTAAATGCAGCGCGCTCCTCTCCTCTTCCATTTCAAAACCACCGCCCCTCCTCTCCTGTTCCAGTCCAAAACCAGCGTCGCTCCTCTCCCGTTCTAATCCAAAACCAGCGCTGCTCCTCTCCTCTTCCATTCAAAAACCACCGCCGGCGAGTGAAGGTGCTGTGGAGAAGTAGATCGATGGAGGAGTACAACCGATATGTGAGGATCGCAGACGGCGACCCTGTGAGGCTAGCTAGGATGTTGGAGATACAGTCTTGGTTTGACAACAAGGACCAACTAGCGGCGACGGCGACATCCATGGCCAAATATCTGCAACAGAGCGAAAAGGCGGCGATACTCCCGGAGGGAGTCGCGCCGGAGTACATAGAGCTGCTCCTCTGGGCCATGGAGCAAACAGATTCACCTAATCCGATCGTGAGGGAGCGGTGGTGGGAGTATCGATCCCAGATGGAGCATCCACAGAGATTGAAGGATCGAGCATCTACAGGGTGCCGTTTGTGAGGGTGTCCTGCCAGAGCGAGCCGGTGGAGTCTTCGTCGACCGAACCCAACTGCAAGAGGAGAAAAGCAGTTGGCCCGACGACGCTTCCCCGCCATCGTCTCCCTCGCCGTTCACATCGTCTCACGGGGCGGCTGTCTGCCGCCGAGGAATAGGAGGGGGCTGCCCCCCCAGCCCAATAGTCGGGCAGGTTGTGAATTGTCAGGAGGAGCTTAGGGTTGTCAGTATTTGCAGGTTGTGAATTGTGTTTTGTGTTGTGTATTTTGAGAGTACTTTCAGATATGAATGTCTTTTGAATTTCAGATTTGCAGTATTGAGCATATGAAGTATTTTATGAATTCTAGATATCTATTTTTAGCACTTAAAAAATGTAGTTTCATAGGAGTATAAAAGTGCAGACAATGTGATTCTCAGAGAAGAAACTGCAAGTTTCAGATTTCAGATAAGAAACTGCAACTTTCAGAGGCAGAGCATTTATATTAACACGGCCTTTTCAAACAGGGTTAACATCATGTTGGAAGTTTTATTCATGGTCGAAAATGGAACTACCAGCCAGTTAACATCATGCTGATCAACATTCATGCATAGCACATCTTCATATGATGCACAGTCAAAATGCCCACACAATGTCGAGTGTGCGAAACACAGAGAAAACGAGGGACGAAGTTTTGGCAAGTGTTGGACGTGGTTTTGGGCTGCCCCGTCTAGGCTTTCATTTTTAACATGCGCAGCCCACGTCCTCGGATGGGAGGTCCATAGGCCTGTTTGTATTTTCTTAGGGCCGTCATGTATCGACCGGCCTATGGACCTCCCATCCGAGGTTTTATTTTTGGCAGCCCAATTTATGTATTTTTTTGAAGAAAACGCAGAGGTCTTTTCTATTTTTATATAAGAATAGGAACGCCAGGTCCAACTTATGTTTCCCTTCTAACTATATTATATATATTTAAATTATTTTATATGTTGACTGTTTAGTTCACATAATTGGCAAATAGATGACCGCTCTCGCGATCCCCTTCGCCCCCCCACCACCTCCACCCTCGCCGCCGCCCCGCCACTACCTCCACCTCGCCGCCGCCATAGATCTCGCCGCCACCCCCCGCCTCCTGACTCCGGGCGCGCCTGCCCCCTCAGCAAGTCCGCTCGCGCGCCCCATGGAGTCGCCGGCCATATCCACGGGGAATGGCTGGAAGACAGGCAGATGTACAAGATGCATCTCCCACATGTCTACAAAGCCTTCCCGTGGATGCTCCAGCCGCTCGACTCCGTTGCGCCAGCGGTGCTGCGGGAGACTCGAGGGAGGAGATGGAGGGAGCGGGCGATGTGGATCCGCGACGACGCTCTCTCCTGGACCCAGTGCACGCGCGAATGGAGGGAAGCATAGGAGGAAGCTGCGAGGGAGGAAGCTAAGGAGGGACCGAATCTGTTCTCTCACTCGCGCAGGTATGCTCGGATGTGCAAGGATCATGTGGATTGGGAGCTGCTGAATCTAGCCCTATGGATCTACTTCGAAGGAGATTTTCCGGAGAAGCACAGGATGCCCCACCCCAGTGAGCCGCCGATTGCGTTCGTTCGATGGGCAAAAGGAGAAGTGAATTCAGGAGATCCACATCGTGCTGCGAGATGGGAATGCTTGACTGGACTCCTGCCCACCAGCACGCCACCGGAGCTGGAGCAGGTGGATCCCCTACCTTACCTCTCCCCCAAACCTGTAGAAGATTGAAATTAGGCTTGCAATCTGTTTCAATTGAGCTGTCTGGTGGTTATTTCTGCTTCCTGAGAGACAACATCTGGCTGGAGGATGAGAAGGAACCAGGAACTCCAATGAATTTCCCCTATCACAATGGGGGGGAGCGCCGGTTGGGCAGTGGTAGGGCCCACCTCCGCCCCAAATGGGCGCACAATCTGGGCAAGCTCCTGTAATTGCCCAAGATCAATCTGCTGGTGGTTCTGACTCTCAGATCAGTGGGAAATCTCAAGTCAAGAATCAGCAAAAGAAGAGACGGGACATCCAGAAAACTGCTCCTGCCCCTGCTTCGGGCCTTATGGCATACTCTAAGGTGATCTGCTACAACTGTGGGGAACCAGGGCATCATTTGGATAAATGTGTCAAGCCCAAGAATTGTTTTATCTGCAAAATGGTTACCCATAAAGTTGAGAATTGCCCTGTCAGAAGGAAAACCACAGTTCTGCTAGATATGTTGGAAGTGCTGCTCCAGGATTATGTCCACCATTGACAGAATTTTCTATGACACAGAATTAGATAGTTTTTCCCCTTTCTAGTTGTAGAGCTCTGCCCGAATGTGGTAGTGACCACACTCCTTTGCTCTAGGACTCTGGTCTTAACCAAACTCCAAAGAGCAATAGTTTTAAATTTGAAAAGTGGTGGTTTCTTAGAGAAGATTTTACTGAGCTAGTCAGGAAAATCTGGAATGAGCCTACTAGGAGCAGCTGCCCCCTAGAAAATTGGCAGATCAAATTCAGGAGATTTAGAAGAACTACCAAAGGGTGGAACTCCAATGAGGAAGCTAATCTTAGAAAATACAAAAGGCTTCTCCTCCTTGAGTTTGATTCTCTAGATATTAAGGCAGAAACAACTGACCTCTCTGAGGCTGAGACTAATAGATTAAACTTTTCCATGGAGAGCTCAAGAAAATTTGGCTTCAAGAATAAATCAAAGATAAACAAAGGTCTAGAGATAGGAACATTAAGGAGGGTGATAGAAATACTACTTACTTCCATGCAGTAGCTAACCAGAGGAGGAGGAAAACCCTCATTCACTCCCTTGATGGCCCTAATGGCCCTGTTACTGAGGTAGATGAGATGCTGAAAGTGGCTAGTGACTTCTATAAAGACCTGTTTAAGAAAGAAAACCCTTCTGGGTTCTCTCTACAAAACAATTTTTTCTCTACTTCTGAAAAAGTCTCTCCTGCTAAAAATGAGCTGCTAGAAGCCCCTTTTTCAGAGACAGAGGTGAAGGCAGCCATTTTTAGCTCTTATCCCGATGGGGCTCCTGGTCCTGATGGGATTCCCTTCTTGTTTTACCAGCATTTTTGGGACTTGGTGAAAACTGATCTCTTAGATCTTTTCCAAGCCTTTCATAGAGGAGAGTTGGATCCAGCAACTTACTCATGGGGGGTCTATTGGGGTCAAGTTGAATAACTATGAAAGTGATTTTTTCCTTGCTGGTAAAGCCTTAGGCAAGGTGACCCCATCTCCCCGCTTTTGTTTAATTTAGTAGTGGACGTTTTTACTAAAATGCTGAGCAAAGTTGCTGATCATAGTCTGATTGCAAGGCTCTGTCCCGAGGACTGCCCTGGTGGCATCATCTGCCTTCAATATGCAGATGATACCATCCTTTTCTTAGACAATGACTCCACACATGCTAGCAATCTGAAAACTGTTCTAACCAGGTTTGAACAAGTCTCAGGCATGAGAATCAACTACTCTAAAAGTGAACTCATCCTTATCAACATGGATGATCAGGAGTTAGCTGACTTCCTCTCTATTCTAGTCTGTAATAAAGGTAACTTCCCCATTAAGTACCTAGGTATCCCTCTCCACTATGATAAACTGAGGAGAGAGGATATCCAACCCCTTCTGGATAAAATCATTAAAAGGATTGATGGGTGGAGGGGCAAACTTCTCTCTTACAGAGGTAGATTGATCCTCATACAAGCTTGTTTGGCTAGCATTCCAGTGTATCTCCTCTCCTTCTTCAAGTTCCCTAAATGGGCAGTGAACCTCATCAATTCTCAGATGTCTCATTACTTGTGGAATGATTTTGAGGGAAATAGGAAGCTACACCTTGATAATTGAGCCCTAGTCTCTATGAAAAAAAATTCTGGAGGCCTAGGCATACCTAACCTTCAATAAATTAACATCTGCCTTCTAGGGTCTTGGATTAAAAGATTCTATGCGGAAGACCTGAAACCCTGGAAGCTTCTTATTGCCCATAAATACCTAGGAAATAAACATAATATTTTGGTCCCTTCCTCCAACCCTAAGACCTCTAGATTCTGGAAAGGATTAAAATCTATTATGCATGCTGTGAAATTTGGCTATAGATGGAACATAGGGGATGGGAGCAGAACCAGGTTCTGGGAAGATACTTGGTTTGGCAGATCCCCCCTAGCAGTCCAATTTTGGCCTATTTACTCTGTCCGCAATGAGCTTAACAAAAGTGTCAATGAAGTTTGGGATGGTCAATGCCTAAAACTCTCTTTTAGAAGGAACTTTAGTGATAGTCTCATGGAACAATGGTTCCAGTTGGAGGAAATTGCCAAAAGCATTACCTTTACTATTGAGCCGAATGCCCTGATTTGGCAGCTGGACAATAAGGGGAAGTGTTCCTCCAGCTCCCTCTCCCATGTTATCAACTTTAGAGGGGTTCAACCCATGTTTATCCCTGCTGTCTGGAAATTGAGAGTTCCCCCTAAAATTCATGTATTTCTCTCGCTTCTCTCCAAAAACAAATTGATGACTAGGGATAACCTTAGGAAGAGACACATCATCAAACCCCTTGATTGTGTTTACTGATTGGAACAAGAGTCTTGTTCTCACCTATTTTTTGAATGTATAGTTGCTAAACATCTCTGGTCCCACATTGAGGAATATTTCTCTAGTCAGATTGGCTCATCATTCGAATCTGTCGCCGGATTCTGGATTGCTACCAAAAAGTGCTCAGTTTTAAACACTGTTAGCTCAGCTGTCCTTTGGTACCTCTGGAAATATAGAAATGCTATGATTTTCAGTAACACCTCCTGGATTTCCATTCTGCAGGTCTTGAGGTTGATCAGGAACATGGTGAGGAACTGGGCGATTCTCTCCTTCGGATCGGACAAGGACAAGTTGATGAGCTTCGTGGAAACCCTAACAAGATCCCTCCAGAAACCGTTGGCAATCACTTGTGGCTGAACAAGGCTCGACCTGCTCTGGGGCTGGACCCGTGGGCAAGTCTCAAGATCTCTGATGAAGATGATGGGCACCTGGCGCCGAAAAAGAGGGACATCCACCATGCTACGCCCTCCAGCCCGGTGTCTCCGCTTGCTTACTGGTCGCCGCAGGCTGACACGGCCCCTCGGCTGAAGACCATGAAGGCTTCGCTGGACCCTCGTTGTGTCATTTGAGTCCTCTATCCGCTTTTCCTTTGGCACCGCTCGGGTGATTTGTGTTATTCAGAGAATTTGTTCATCCACCCCCCTAGTTTGTAGATTTTCTACCTTTGCTTTCGAACTGCTCTTTGAGCTGCTGTATCAGAATATGTTGTGGTTTCGTCCTCAGCAATGGAACCGAGGAGATGCTCCCTATTTTTCTAAAAAAATTATTTTATATGTTATTATATAAAGCTTGGTAAGACTATAAATTTAAGGATGAATGTAATAATATCACTTATTATTTAAATATATTTATAACAAAATGCTCAGCCCCTTTTTATTTTTTTATAACATTGCTGGCCCAACCCAACATTATAATTAGAATCAGCCCAACAAAATCGTGTATTTCGAGAAAGTCGTGGTTTCGCAAAATAAAGTGCCCCCCGCTGACATGTCGGACCCAGCAGTTATCTTCGCACGCAAGGAAGTGCCTCCTTATTACGCACAAAAAAATGAATATTCCCCCTGCCAGCTGGAACCCAGCATAGTGGGAGGCTGACTTGTGGGCCTACCAAGTTGAAGGGGACGAAGGGCTTTGTCAACTTAGTCAATATGAACGATTCTAGATCCTATTACCGTATGATATTCATCCAACGGCCGTAGTGCTTCTTCAACCTCTGATCTTCTTGCTCCAGCCGCCCAAACCAGCGCCGGTCGTACCGCGTGCTCCTGCCTCCCGTGGTCGGCTGTGATGCCGCGGAGGCCTCACAGCCCCCTACTACTCCCACCGCTGGCCAGACCATCCCTCTACTCACCCACACCCCCTGTTATTCTGCGGCGATAGCAGCCTCACATCGCAGCTGAACCAGTGAACCCTCGTACTCCTCTTCGCGTGGGCATCCACTGCTGTGTCTTCCCTGGCTCCGAGTCGTCCCCATCCTAGTCCTCGCCATCGTCCACTGCCTTGGTGCTCTCGGCGCGGCGTGGTCAATGACTGACTTCCATCGAAAGAGTACTGTACATGGAGAGGCTGACAGTTGGGTCCACGGCAGCCGCAAGGAAGTACCTCCTTATTACGCGGAAAATAATTATTCCTCCACCTGACAGCGGGGACCCACTGGACGGGCCACCAATATTTTGTGAAAAAAATCGTTCCCCTGACTGCTAGGACCCACCGGACGGGCCACCGTATTTCGCGAAAAAAAGGTTCTCCCCACTATCTGCTCGGACCCACCGGAAGTGCCTCCTTATTACGCACAAAAAATGAATACTCCCCCGGCTAGCTGGGACCCACCTTGCTGGGAGACTGACTTGTGGGCCTACTAAGTTGACGGGGACGAACGGCTTTGTCAACTTAGTCAATATGAACGATTCTAGCTCCAATGACTGTATGATGTCCATCCAACGGCCGTAGTGCTTCTTCAACCTCTAGTCTTCTTGCTCCAGCCGCCCAAAGCAGCACCGGTCGTGCCGCATTGTCCTGCCTCCCATGGCCGGCTGTGCTGCCGCAGAGGCCTCACCGCCACCTACTATTCCCACCGCCGGCCAGGCCCTGCGACGACGGCAGCCTCACACCGCAGCCGAACCAGTGAACCCTCGTAGTCCTCTCCGCGCGCGCTTCCACTGCCGCGTCGTCCCCTTCCTAGTCCTTGTCATTGTCCACCGCCGTGGTGCTCTCCACGCGGCGTGGTCAATGTGGTCAAGGAACGACTTCCATCGGAAGAATACTGTACGTGGAGAGGCTGACAGCTGGGTCCACGGCCACAGCCCAGTTTTTTGTGATTTGCCAAGTAAGTCGCTTTGTCAGGCCTGTTGGGCTGCAAATCTTACAAGACGAGGAGAGCTTTCATTCGGCTGGCCGAGAAAATGGCCCATCAGTAATGAGCAATGGGTTGTACATTTTTAAAACACATCAAACTGGCAATTAGTTTCAAATATGTTTTTTCATTTCAAGATTTTAAATTACATTAATTTTTATGCAGGGAGAATTTGTTGGATTTTATATTGATATCCATTTATTATTAAAATCAGTTTGAATGTGAGTCGAAATTTCGGGATTAAAAACAGTTCGGACCGCACCGAAATATGCAAAATTTCATATAATTTTTTAACCGTTGCCACAATATGGACTGTAATTCTAACAAAAAGAATATGGGCTCCAAAAAAACCTTAAGAATTAGCAAATGGGCTGTAAATTATTAGAAATAATGGCAGATGGGTTGTATGCTGTTTTCCACAGATTTGAGGCTTTCCTAAAAAAAGGTTGACGCACAAGCACTGACTATTGGATGTCCATCCAACGGCCGTCGTGCTTCTTCAATCTTTGCTCTTCCTGCTCCAGCCGCTCAAACAAGCGCCGGCGGGACTGCCTGCTCCCCCCTCCTCGCGGCCGGCTGTGCTGCCGCGCAGGCCTCACCGCCCGACTGTACTCCCATCGTTGGCCTAGCCATCCCTCTACTCACCCACACCTGCTGTTATTCTCCAGCGACGGCAGACGAACCAGTAAACCCTCGTAAAGTCGTACTCCCCTCCGCGTGGGCATCCACTGCCGCGTCGTCCCCTTCCTAGGCCTCACCATCGTCCACCGCCCTGGTACTCTCGGCGCGGCATGGTCAACATGGTCAAGGAACGGCTTCCATCGGATGTGTACTGTACGTGGAGAGGCTGACAGCTGGGTCCATGGCCGCAGCAAGGAAGTGCCTCCTTATTACGTGCAAAATAATTATTCCTCCACCTGACAGCTGGGACCCACCGGACGGGCCACCGTATTTCACGAAAAAAACGATTCCCCTGACTGCTGGGACCCACCAGCTACATCTTCGCACGCAAGGAAGTGTGTCTAGGCAAAAAAACAAAACAATTCGCCCCCTGACTGCTGGGACCGACCAGCTACATCTTCGCAGGCAAGGAAGTGCCTGACAGTCGGGACCCACCTGGTCGAAGCGTACGTAGCGTTGTCATTCTGGTCGCGAATGTGTACGTACATACTGGTCGATGTAGAGGCACGCACGTGTCATAGTAGAGGCGCGCACGTAGCATTTACACGTACGTAGTAAAGCGGCCAGGGTGCAAGAAAGAAAATACGGCCACGTATGTGTACATACGGGCGGGGTCTCGAACGCCTACTCGCGCATACGTACGGCGACGGCTCGTGTACATGGCTGGGTGGGAACGGAGAAACAGCGTCGTCGTCGTGTTCATGGGGAGGCAACGGAATGCGTGGTGTTCATGGGGAGGCAACGGAATGCGTTGTGTTCATCGGGAGGGCTTGGACGGAACAGGCGATGGAAACGAGGCCTCGTGTACCGCGGAACGGAGGAAACGGCCTTGTGTTCGACCGGCCACATTCGAAACGAGATCTTGTTCATCGGGAGGGGTCTGGCTTACCGCAAAACGGAGGAAACAGACCTCCTACAGTCGAAACGGGGGTCCTGTTGATCGGGAGGGGTGTGGCGTACCGCAAAACGGAGGAAATGGACTTGTGTTGGAGCACTACGGTCGAAACGGGGATCCTGTTCATCGGGAGGGGTGTGGCGTATCGCAAAATGGGACTCCACGGGATATTGTTCATCACCACCGTCGACCTCCTCCAGCCTCCACGGGCTCCTGTTCATCCAGCCTTCACGGGCTCCTGTTCATCCAGCCTCCACCGCGCGCTACTCCACCGGCTACTGTTCAACCACCCCTCCACCGTCTACTGTTCATCCAGCCCTCCACACCATGGGGTCCTGTTCAACCACCCCTTCACGGGCACCCCTCCACTGTCTACTGTTCATCCAACCCTCCACACCACGGGGTCCTGTTCAACCACCCCTCAACCGTCTACTGTTCATCCAGCCCTCCACACCACGGGGTCCTGTTCATCCACCCCTCCACGGGCACCCCTCCACCATCTACTGTTCATCCAGCCCTCCACCACACCACGGGGTCATGTTCATCTAGAGGCAACGCCACTGCTCACTGTTCATCCAAACCCCCCCGCAACGCTCACTGTTCATCCCATCGATCGGCTTCAGTTAGCAGCAGTAGCGAAGGAATCGCTCGATCAGGTTCAGTTAACAGCCATCGATCGATCGCTCGGGTTCAGTAACGTGTAGCCTGCAGTGCAATTGCTCGGGTTCAGTTAGAGCCCAATGCCTCGCTCGGGTTCAGTTAGAGCCAACGCCTCGCACACACGCGCGTACGTGTACGAGAGAAACGCGCATCGCTTGGCCCCCAACCTCCACCGTAACTGGGAACTCGCCGAAATTTTCCTCCCCCTCGCTTCTACCATGGTTTTTTCCGTCATGGATGGCCCAAAGAATGTCATGCAGCTGCTTCTCCGGCCCGCCCAGGACGAAACTCCCATTTTCTGTCATGATTTTTTGTCATAGAAGTAGGAGCCCACCACATCTATGATGATACCGGGTTTTGTCACAATTATCGTCATAGAAGTGTCATATGTATGACAGAAAAAAAATTGTTCGGCCAAAATGTCATGGATGTGTCTTTTTTTTGTAGTGCCTGCAGCAGGATGGCTCGGCTCGTCAAGAGCCAGACTAGCAATTCGGCCTCCATCTCAGTCCTGGTCAAGTAGTGGCATTTGCACCACGTGTACATAACTACGCACTCAAAATTCCATGAGCATCGACGGAGGCATAGCTAGTTTGTGATCCGCAATATGGCTAGACCACCACGGACACTCATACTTTCACTATTCCCCTTTTTTCTTTTATTTTTCCTTTTTTTACAGGCCTTTTCTGGCGGCTTGACCATCGACTCTTTTCGAAGAATAAAAACACCAAGACAACAAGAAGCATGGATGCACTAGAAAACTCTTAGGTGGTCTCTTTAACGATCCCATTACCTATCTTCAGGACCCATACGCAGCTCTCTCTTCGTGAAGGCTTAGTAAATAGCCTTTCTGCTTATTGCACTACATGTATAAATGCGCTTTAACGCACCAATGGAATTATAATAGAAATAGTTTGCGGCCCAAATTTTCACGGCTCTAGCTTACCACTGGTTCTTCTTTATTTTTATCTTTTCCTTTCTGGTAATTCTATCAGGTAACACCTGTCCAGTCGGGTGCGTTTCAGTTTGCTATGGGCTTCATAGCACCCCACACTACGGCAACAAAAGTCCGAACACTTTTTATAAGTATAGTTCGGCACCCCGAATTTAGCATTATATGCATTGGCTCCGAATCATGTCTTTGGTCAATAGTTGGGTTGTCCGGCTCCTGTGCTTTCTACCTTACGTTCCACTATATCGGCTAAGGTAGTAAAGGGAGAACTACTGCGATTGTGCCTTGGTTTATCCAAAGGAGCACCTCTGTAGAGAAAGCCGAAAACTGACTGTCATGATGCGGCGAGAGCCCGTCAGCTATTCGGAGGTTGCAAATCATTGGAGATTTCTTCCTCATCACATGAAGGATCGGTACTTCCAAATTAGACGCTTGCACCACTCTAGCTCAGATACTAGGGGCTGCGCCCATGTTTTTATTGTCAAACTCCTATGGCTAAGTGAGGGCGTTAACGCCGCATAGTCTGATTGCCTGGTTCGTTGCGCTAAACAACTCCTTCAAGGACAATATAATTGGATCAAGATTGTTTAGATTCCATCCTGAACACCTCCATACTACCTACATGGGGGCAGAAGCCGACGATTGGAAACCCTCAGATTTCATATAACACGGCCGCACAGGAGGAAAAAATTAAAACATAACAAGCATTATATTACAAAACGACTTTGTTTCATCATACAAGGCAAAGACTACATGAATGTATTCATTCGAAAATAATGTCTTGCCCACACTGCGTTGCTACAATGCGAGACCCCTCTAGGACATCCGCAAAATAACACTTAGGTGTGTGGTGCTCCTTGACCTCTGGCGGCCCCCTGGTCAGCTCGACGGCATCCATCTTCGCCCACCACATCTTGCAACGGGCGAAGGCCATGCGCGCACCTTCAATACATGCCGACCGCTTGACGACGTCTAGCCGAGGACAAGCGTTAACCAGCCGCTTCCAGAGTCCGAAGATGCTGCCAGGCATAGCTTCGGCTGGCCATAGCCGGATTATAAAATCCTTCATGGCTAGTTCGGCCACCCTATGCAGCTCCACCGGCTGTTTCAGCTGATCGGTGAAGGGCACGGGATGCTCTGGCGCAAGATACTGTGACTAGAACAATTTCTCTGTGGAACTCCCTTCTTCGGCTCGGAGGAACTCCACGGCATCGGACACACTGCACGGCAGATCTACGAAGGCTCCTGGAGAACTCTGAATTCGGGTTAGTAATAAATACTTCTTCTTCATATACTTACTTTGCATACTAAACGCCTTACCCGCCGCGATCTTCCTGGCCTCTTAGATCTCCTTGAGGGCACCCTGGGCTTCAACCTGGGCTCCTTCCGCGCTTTGACGAGCCTGGGAGAGTTCGGTCTCTCGAGCCGAAACATCACCCTCCAGGGTCTTGTACCTTTTTACTGCGTCTTGGAGCTCTTGCTGGACCTCGTTCAGCCGGGCCTTCAGCTTCTTGCGAGCGGCCTGCTCCTTGACGGCTTTCCCCTCGGCTTCGGTTAGGGCCTTCTTCAGGACCTCGACCTCGGTTGTCGCCCCTACACATACCATAACACTATGGGCAGTATACATGATTTATTCTTTTCGAAATACATTGCGAGTCACTACATACCTTGCTAGTCTTCCAGCTGCTTCCTCGCCTGATCGAGCTCCTCTTCGTCCCGCTCCAGTCTCTGCTTTAGTCTAGAGACTTTGGCAGTATGAGCGGTCGCTGCCAGCAGCGACGCCTACTTATTCACATTAGACACAATTTGGTTAGTTTCCTATGAAACTTATTTGATCCTCGGTCCAGTTTTTCTTTCCGAACATCAGGCAGTGTCTCAGGGGCTACTGTCTATGTGGGGATTTTTCTCGGTTAAATGCCGCTTACCTCAAAACCTGTCAGCAGGCCACTGCAGGCATTGGTCAGTACGCTTTTAACGGACGGAACCTTCTCAATCACCGTACCCATAAGGATATTGTGTTCTTCCACAATGGAAGTACCCCGTAGCGCTTCCAATAGATTGTCCGGTGCCTCTGGTTGGGAAGAGGTCGCCGGCGGGACAGGCACGCCTCC
This sequence comes from Triticum aestivum, assembly GCF_018294505.1. Classification (NCBI taxonomy): domain Eukaryota; kingdom Viridiplantae; phylum Streptophyta; class Magnoliopsida; order Poales; family Poaceae; genus Triticum; species Triticum aestivum. Next base: position 95,025,468 of record NC_057806.1, on the reverse strand, counting down.
TTCTCTTGAAGGAAGCTGCTTTTCGGACTCCAGGGGCGTATGGGTCACCAGATCCATGCTCATATGGGGGCCGAATTGAGCATAGCCCCATTGTTAGTCTCCATGGGGGTCTCCCCACCATATGTCCGGCGGCCGAGGTGTCGCCCTCCGGCGCCGCCACGACGGCCTCCTGAACCTCCCTCTGGCCTGGGAAGGTCCTTTGGGAGAGAACCTCATTGTCTCCCTTGGCCATGGGAGAGTAAGCGGCCGGCGGTGTCTCGCTGGCCATTTCCTTTGAGTCCAACGAGTCCTCTAATGAGGATCGCTAGGAGCTGTCGTGGGCCGGACTGCAGTAACATGATTAAACCATGTAAATATCATAAAGTGGAAGGGTTGAATAAATGGGCGTGTACGAGTTCTTAGTACTCACGATGCGGCCAGGGGCTTCTTCCGGGGGCGTCGCTCCGGACTGTTGTCGACGTCCCATGCGGAGCTGCCCGCGAGAGGGCCTTTCCCCCTCTTGGGCGCCTCCACCTCCAGATTCATGGAGGCCACCCTCTTCTTTCTCCCCCCATCAGGGGGAGAGTCGCTCTCCTCCTCCTCCTCGTCATCTTGGGCGGTGGAGGAACGGGTCTTGTCTTCGGACATTATGTCCAAAGTGACCTTGCGGAGGGGGCCACTCCAGACCCCCTTAGCCTTCCCCATGGCCTTCTTTTCTGGCGCCTTGTAGGGCGCTGGCACCAGCATCTTTGTTAGACGCGGGATGACTGGCTCTTCAGGCAGCGGAGCCGGACATTGGATCATTTTTTCCCTCTTCATCCATTCCTGGAGAAGAAATGATGATAAAAGTTTAGACACCCTCCTTGAAATAAACAAGTAGAGGATGTGTTAAAAACTTACCTCGCTGGCGGGGTGATTAATGTCGTGCCCGCGGTCCGAATCTGTGGCTGGCGGTGTCTCATTGCCCTTGAAGAGCAACCTCCACACATCTTCGTGAGTGGTCTCGAAGAGCCTCTTCAGGGTATGGTGCTTTTTCGGATTGAACTCCCATAAAGGGAGACTTAGGCTTTGGCACGGAAGAATCTGGTGAACTAGCATCACCTGGATTACGTTGACGAGCTTGATGTCTTTGTCCACCATGCTTTGGACGCGCGTCTGCAGCACTATCAGCTCATCTGACGAAGACCAATTCGGGCTCTTCTCGACCCAGGAGGTGAGCCGCATTGGAGCTCCAGAGTTGAATTCCGTAGCTGCGGCCTAGCCGATATCGCGGGGATCTATGATGTAGAACCATCGTTTCTGCCATTCCTTGACAGTCTCCACGAAAGTACCTTTCGGCCAGGACACATTGGTCAGCTTACTCACCATGGCGCCTCCGCACTCTACGTGCTGGCCATCCACCACCTTCGGCTTCACATTGAAGACCTTGAGCCACAGCCCGAAGTGGGGTTGGATGCGGAGGAAGGCCTCGCACACGACGATGAACGCCAAGATATTGAGGAAGGAGTTCGGGGATAGATCATGGAAGTCTATCCCGTAATAGTACATCAGCCCGCGGACGAAAGGGTGGAGTGGAAACCCTAGCCCGCGAAGGAAATGAGGGATGAATACCACCCTCTCATTGTGCTTCGATGTGGGGATGACTTGCCCCTGGGCTAGAAGATGGTGGGCGATTTCCTTCGCCAGGTACCCGGCCGCCCGAGGCTCAGTAATGTCCTCTTCCTTGATGGAGGAGACCATCCACTTGACTTGACCTCCAGATCCGGACATGGTTGAGTGCTAGCTTGAGTGGGAAGAAGATGAGAGCTTGGGCGCTGGAGCTCAAGAGTGGAAGGGCAGAGGAAGAGAGAAGGCGTGAGAGAAGACGGGGGATCCTTATCCCCTTATAAAGGCAGTGAATATCGAACACCTCCCCACTCGCCTTAAAACTCGCCTATTCCCAAGGGTTGTGTAAATAGGCACGGTTGGGTTACCCATGCCCGAATTGATGAAAATCCCTGTAGCAACCCGACCTCAGATGGTCAAGTCTCTATGCTTCAGTGTCATCCCTGGATCAGTAATGCTAACACACACAGTACTCGAAGGATTTATAACAGAGTAACAATCACACACTTATTACATCGAATGTCTCAAGAGAGAACTTATTACAATCATATGGCTTAAGGCCATCTAATATGATAACAGCGGAAGGCTTGGAAGATAAAGTGAGTCCATCAACTCCAACGGCATAGCTGAGCTGCACGGCAACGACCTAACGAACCTTACTCCTCGTCTGAAAAGTCTGCAACATAATACGTTGCAGCCCGAAAACGGGTCAGGACATGGAATATGCTGGCAATGTAACACAGTAGAGCAAGAACAGAATAATGCTATCACTACATGCATATTTGGCTGGTGGAAAGCTCTATGGTTATAGTTTTGCGAAAAGCCAATTTTTTCCTACAACAAAGGAATAGATTTTATTTTTACTATCATGGTAGTTGAAACATCATTGAGAAGGTTCCTCCAACTCAATCCCAATTAAAGTGACTAACAACCCAACAATATTAATTAAGAGTGATGAGATACATGTGATAATCCAAGTACTAGATACTCAAGAATTGTCCATAACCGGGGACACGGCTAATCATGATTAGTTTGTACACTCTGCAGAGGTTTGCGCACTTTTCCCCACAAGACTTGATCGCCTCCGTTGGATTTCTCGCACTACATGGTGTTTGAGAAACGGATGACCGAGACACAGTCTTTCAAAAACATTAGTCTCTACTCCGGGCAGACCATACCAAACCTACAACCCTCTACCTGCTGATCCACCTCTTCAAGAGCTTCACATAACTTACTCAACTATGCTAGAGCCCATAATAGCTTGTGGCTGCACACAGAAGTTTCTAGCATGAATAATCTTATGATCCCCTTGAGCCTGAGTGGCGGTCCATAGGAAAATCACACGGGTACTCTGGGATTTCCAAAAATACAGGCAACACTGGGCACTCCAGGTGCCTCAATCCACCCAGACGTGTATTTAAGTTGCCACCTTAAGTTGAACCATTAATTAACAATCTCACATCTATCATGGATTTCACTCACCCAAACCACGTCTACGAGCATAGCATCCGATAATCAGAGAAAATTGTGGAATAAATCCGATAAAAGAAAACTGACGAACAGACTAACGAACGAGCGTTCGTTGGCTGTTTCTAACGGGCGAAGAACCGTTCGTTAAAACGATTGTTCGGACGAACGTCCGCCAAATAGAAGAACCAAAAAAAAACTTGCGAATCCTAAAAAAATGGATCTAGGGTTCTAAAAAAACCGGTCAGTCTTTATAAAAAACCGGCGGTGGGGCGCGGCGGCTACCTCTGGCGAGAGGTCCGGCGGGGCGGCGGCTGAGGGGGCGGCAGCGGCGCGGACTGCGGCCGCGGCGGCGGCAGCAGGCGGCGGCAGGCGGCGGCGCGGCGGCGGTGGCGCGGCTGCGGCGCGGGTGGCAGTGGTGTGGTGGGGTGTTGGGGGCGGGGGTGGCGGCATATATAAGGGCGGGGCGGGGCGGCTTGGAGGAGGGGGCAAGACGCGGCGGCGGAGAGGAGTCCGGCTTGGACTCCTAGTCCGAGTCGGCGGCGGCGGTGGCCTGGCGCGGCTGGGCCTTAGGCCCAGTCGGCGCGGGAACCTCTTTTAAAAAAATCGCCGACCGAAATAAATCCTAAAAGAAATAAATAAAAATCTAAAAATGCCAAAATAAATGTTCACCGTCTAAATAAAATATTTAGAACGAGATGAACATTTTCTTGGCCCTAAAATGCAATTTTGGAAAAAGTGCAATTTTTCTAATGCAAACAAAATTGCAATAAAATCCAGATAAAACAATTATTTGGTTTTAATATTTTTCCTCCAATATTTCAATTATCTTGGAGAAGTCATATTATCTCCTCTCATATATTTTAGTGTGAAATATTTTTGGAGAGAAAATAATTAAAACCAAAAATCCTCGTTTTCAAGATTTGATAGAGATCAAATTTGAAAACCGGGATCCCCAACTCTCTCCAAGGGTCCTTGAGTTGCTTAGGATTTCGAGGATCGCAAGACGAAATGCGAATAAAATATGATATGCATGGATGACTATGTATAACATTCCAAATTGAAAATTTGGGATGTTACAAACCTACCCCCTTTAAGATGAATCTCGCCCTCGAGATTCGGGTTGGCTAGAAAATAGGTGTGGGTGGTCTTTGCGAAGATCATCCTCCCGTTCCCAGGTGGCTTCATCCTCGGTATGGTGGCTCCACTGAACTTTACAAAACTTGATAACCTTAATGCGGGTGACTCTGCTGGCAAACTCAAGAATCTTAACTGGTTTCTCCTCATAAGTCACATCACTGTCCAACTGAATCGCCGCCAGGAGTACTGTATCTCTTAGCGGTACATCTGCCATCTCAGCATGACACTTTTTCAGCTGTGAAACGTGAAACACGTCATGAACTCCTGACAATCCCTCGGGTAACTCCAACTTGTAGGCAACTTCTCCCATCCGTTCCAAAATATGATACGGTCCTACAAATCTCAGGGCTAACTTTCCCTTAACTCCCAAACGTTTCACTCCTCGCAAGGGTGATACTCGCAGATATACTCGGTCTCCAATTTCATAGGTTACCTCCTTGCGTTTTGGGTCTGCATAACTCTTCTGCCTGGACTGAGCAATCTTCAGCCTGTCACGAATCAATTTAACCTTCTCCTCAGACTCCTTGATCAAGTCTGGTCCAAACAACTGTCGGTCTCCTACCTCGTCCCACATCAACGGTGTTCTGCACCTTCGTCCATACAGGGCTTCAAATGGGGCCATCTTCAAACTGGCTTGATAGCTATTGTTGTATGAAAACTCTGCGTATGGCAAATTGTCATCCCAACTAGATCCATAATCTAGTGCACGAGCTCTCAACATGTCCTCCAAAATTTGGTTGACTCTCTCTGTTTGTCCATCCGTCTGCGGGTGCAATGCTGTACTAAACTCCAATCTCGTTCTGAAAGTCTGGTGCAACTGGTGCCAAAACTTTGAGGTAAACTATGTTCCTCGATCTGATACGATGGTCCTCGGAACTCCATGCAGACATACTATCCTGGACATATATATCTTGGCCAACTTTGCACTTGTATAGGTCGTTTTCACTGGGATGAAGTGAGCTACTTTGGTCAAGCGATCAACTACTACCCATATGGAATCATATCCTGCTTTGGTCCTGGGCAATCCGGTGATAAAGTCCATGCCCAGTTTATCCCACTTCCATTCGGGTATCGGCATAGGCTATAACAGTCCTGCTGGCTTCTAATGTTTTGCCTTCACACGCTGACATACATCACATACAGCGACATACTCGGCAATATCCTTCTTCATAATGGTCCACCAGAAACGTTCCTTCAAATCCAGATACATTTTGGTGTTTCCGGGGTGTATCGAGTAGGGTGAGTCATGGGCCTCGTGAAGTATTAACTTCCTGATCTCCTGGTTATTGGGCACATAAACTCGGTCCTCAAACCATAGGGTATCATGCTCATCCTCACGAAAACCTTTGGCCTTTCCTTTGCCCATCTTCTCCTTTATCTCAACAATCTCTTTGTCATCCTTCTGAGGTTCCTGAATTTTGTCCAGCAATGTCGACTGGACCTCCATTGTTGCAATAAATCCTCTAGGAACAATGTCCAATCAAAGTTCCATGATGTCCTCTGCTAATTCCTTCGGCAGTCCCTTGCTTTCAAGGATATTAGCATAACTCTTCTGGCTCAAAGCGTCTGCTACGACATTGGCCTTTCCTAGATGATAGTGTAGCTTCATGTCATAATCCTTTATAAGATCCAACCATCTCCTCTGTCGAAGGTTCAGCTCCTTCTGGGTGAAAATGTACTTCAAACTCTTATGGTCCGTGTACACATCACAACGGTTTCTAATAAGGTAATGTCTCCAGGTCTTCAATGCATGTACTACGGCTGCTAGCTCCAAATCATGCGTGGCATAGTTTAACTCATGAGGTTTCAGTTGTCGTGAGGCATACGAAACAACTCTCTCGTGCTGCATAAGCACACATCCAAGTCCTAAGCGTGAGGCATCGCAGTACACTTGGAACTCCTTATGTATATCTGGTAGTGTTAGCTCTAGCGTTGTAGTCAAGCGTTTCTTCAATTCCTGGAAACTTGCCTCGCAATCTTCTATCCATTTAAACTTAGTATCCTTCTTCAACAGTTCAGTCATTGGCTTTGCAATCTTGGAAAAATTCTCGATGAATCTCTGGTAGTATCCTGTGAGTCCAAGAAAGTTGTGGATCTCGCTAACTGAAGTGGGTGCCAACCATTCAGTGACTGACTGAATTTTGCTGGGGTCTACTGCTATACCTTCTCCCGATATAACATGTCCAAGGAACCCGACTTCCTTCAACCAAAATTCGCATTTGCTGAACTTAGCATACAACTGGTGTTCCATGAGTTTCTCGAGAACTAACCGCAAATGCTCATTGTGCTCCTCCTCGTTCTTCGAGTATACCATAATATCATCAATAAACACCACAACAAACTTGTCCAAATACTCCATGAACACCTTGTTCATCATGCTCATGAAATAGGCAGGGGCGTTAGTAAGTCCAAATGACATGACCGTGTACTCATATAATCCATATCGTGTTGTGAACGCTGTCTTCGGTATGTTCTTCTCTCATATCTTCAACTGATTATACCCCGATCGCAAATCGATCTTCGAAAACACTTTAGCTCCTTGCAACTGATCAAACAGATCGTTGATCATCGGCAGTGGGTACTTGTTCTTAATCATCACTTCATTTAATGCTCGATAATCAACAACCATCCTCAGGGATTTATCCTTCTTCTCAACCAAAAGTATTGGGGCTCCCCAAGGTGATGAACTCCTTCGGATGTATCCTTTCTCCAATAACTCCTTGATTTGTTTCTTAATTTCTTCCAGATCATTTGCGGGCATCAGATAGGGTCTCTTGGATATTGGTCCTGTACATGGCAACAGCTCTATCAAAAACTCAATGTCTCTATCGGGTGGCATGCCTGGTAACTCCTCTGGAAAAACATCCGGGTAATCCTTCACTACAGGCACTTCCTCCTGAACAACTCCTGTAAGGGCATTCACCTGACTCCTCCTAGGCACATGGCTAGATACATACTTAATCCATTTTCCTTCCGGAGTGGTGAGATAAATCGACTTACTAGCACAGTCAATGCTTCCTCCAAACTTTGACATCCAGTCCATACCCAATATCACATCCAATCCTTGTGGCTCCAAGATAATTAGGTCGGACGGAAAAACATGTGTACCAATGGTTAAGGGTATCTGGTCACACCAACGACTGGCCTGTAACACCCTCGATGCGACTATAGCTCCCACGTGTCGAGGCACGACTTAGAGACATAATCGCATTGAAGGCATACGTCGCAAGTTAGGCAATCTTCACAACATCCCATGTAATAATAATAAAAGGGAAGATAACATAGTTGGCTTACACTCGCCACGTCAATCAAGTACATAAATAACATTACATCATCCAAACACTCATGGCCCGACGACGGCGCCAAAATAAAAGAGAACCCAACATGCGACAACGGTCCCGTTCACCCCCAACTGGGCACCACTACTGATCATCGGGAAAGGAAACATAGAAACGTTGAGAGTCTTCGTCGAACTCCCACTTGAGCTCATACGCGTCTGCTGGAGCGGAATCATCAGGCCCTGCATCTGGTGTAATAGTAATCTGTGAGCCACAGGGACTCAGCAATCTCACACCCTCGCGATCAAGACTATTTAAGCTTATAGGTATGGCAAGGTAAAAATATGGAGCTGCAGCAAGCGACTAGCAAGTATGGTGGCTAACTTATTCGCAAAAGAGAGCGAGAAGAGGAGGCAAAGCACGAACGAGAAACTAGTGAGCAACCTGTGCAAACATTACTCCAACGCCGTGTCCACTTCCCGGACTCCGCCGAGAAGAGGCCATCACGGTAACACACTCAGTTGATTCATTTTAATTAAATTAAGGTTCAAGTTATCTACAACCGGACATTAACAAATTCCCATCTGCCCATAACCGCGGGCACAGCTTTCGAAAGTTCAATCCCTGCAGGGGAGTCCCAACTTATCCCATGACAAGCTCTCACGGTCAACGAAGGAATAGACCTCCTCCCAAGACGTTCCGATCAGACTCGGTATCTCGGTTACTCAAGACACTTCGACAGGTTAAAACAAGACCAGCAACACCGCCCGAATGTGCCGACAAATCCCGATAGGAGCTGCACATATCTCGTTCTCAGGGCACACTCAGATGAGCAAGACGTCGGGTAGGCTAGCCCAGAGTTGCCCCTGGTAGCCCCGGACATCGCTCGGTTGGACCAACACTCAGAGGAGCACTGGCCCGGGGGGGTAAAATAAGATGACCCTTGAGTCTGCAGAACCCAAGGGAAGGAAAAGGCTAGGTGGCGAATGGTAAGACCAATGTTGGGCATTGCTGGAAAAGCTTTAATCAAGGCGAACTATCAAGGGGTTCCCATTATGACCCAACTGCGTAAGGAACGCAAAAATCCGGGAACATAACACCGATATGACGGAAACTAGGGCGGCAAGAGTGGAACAAAACACTAGGCGAGAGGCCGAGCCTTCCACCCTTTACCAAGTATATAGATGCATTAAGATAACATAGCAATATAGTGATATCCCAACAAGTAAATAAATGATGTTCCAACAAGGAACGGCCTCCGATCTTCACCTGCAACTAGCAACGCTATAAGAGGGGCTGAGCAAAGCGGTAACATGGCCAATCAACGGTTTGCTAGGACAATGGTGGGTTAGAGGTTTGACATAGCAATTTGGGAGGCTTTCAAGCAAGTGGTAGGCATCGTAGCAATGGCATAGCAAAAGAGCGAGCAAACTAGCATAGCAAAGATAGTAGTGATTTCGAGGGTATGATCATCTTGCCTGCACAGTTGTCAGAGTTGACTAGATCCTCAAAAGCAAACTCAACGGGCTCCTCGTTAGAGAACTCGTCTCCCGGCTCTACCCAAACAAGACAAACAAGCAACAAGGATACAATCAACCACGTGCAAGACCAAGCAATATGATGAAATGATGATATGCTATGCGGGATGCGATGCGGGATGCAAAATGCAAGATATGACAGGAAATGCATGAACCTGGCCTCAACATGGAATTCCAAGGGTGCCACTGGAAATATGAGATGAAATCGCTTGAAAACGATATAAAGAACGCCGGAATCGGAGTTACTGTTTGGAAATGGCAAGCGATTCAAAAACAACACCGGTCTGCGATTTACAGCAAGTAGGCATCTAAATGCAATGAGATGAACATGCTACAGCTCCCAAACATGGCAACAAAATACATGGCAGGGAGCATTCATGATGCTTAACAAAATTCTAGCACTGAGCTACGGCCAAATCATCCATTAACAGGTTCAAGCAAGCATGGCAAAAACGCAAATGGTAAAACAGATCTGAGACTTAGTGAAATTAACACTTGTCTGGAATTTCAGATCAGGTAGCCCTCTTCGGAGCAACAAAACTACATGCTACTGGACCTGAACATGGAAAAGTAAAGCATGGCATGGAGCTACTCAACAAGCTTAACAAAAGTCCCTTAGTGACCTTGAGCCAAAAGGGATCACAAAATATACTAACAAGCACACGAACATAGCAAAAACATAATCAGTTTTCAGACTTAGTGAAAACTGGGACATGCTGAAACATAACTCACGAAGGCATGTTTACGAGCTCGATGCACTCACCACGGTGCAAGTCATGGAAAGACAAGCATACATCCATCAAGAAGGCACAAAATACAAGCTAGACATGGCAAGAACAATAGCATAGCATGCACGGATCAACTACAATAACATCGGCAAAATCGCAAACAAGTTGACGATCTGCCCAGATTCACAACGAAGCAAAAGTAGAGCTCGATTTACTCAAGCTAGGCTGCTCCATAATTGCAAACAAAGACATGGATGGGTAGAGCACTACAAAATTAACAAAACTCCCTTACTGAACATCCCCAAAAGAGGCACAGATCACTAGGAAACAACCCGAACATATGGCATCGTGAGATAAACAATCCCAGGACTTAGTGAAATTACTAAGTCCCTAAAAACAGAATTAGCAAGTGCTCCACTTTGCAATCTTGCACAAGTCACCACACACATCTTAAAATACATGGGTTGCACCTCTAGAAGGATGACAAAACCCTTAACAAAACATATGAAGAACTCACGGGCATAACATGCACACATTAATCATGGCAAAAATGACAAAAGTGCTAAACGGAGTAACAGATCTGACAATTAACTCAAGTAGCCCTCTTCTAACAGCATTTCGGGCATCAATATGAGATCAAATGAAAATGATGCAATGGAATGAAATGATGTACTCTCTGAGATGAACATTTTGATATGCTATATGCCCAAATCGGAGCTACGGATGCAAAGTTACGTGGCCCCGAACAGAGGCACTTGGATCTGCAGATTTCAGGACTTAGGGAAAAATGACCTAGATCTAGGGTTACTGTAGCCGACGCGGATCTGGATCGGGGCGCGCCTCCCGAGGCAACTCCGGCGAGCCTTGCCGGCGGGGAGGAGAAAGGGGGGCCGGGGCCGGCCGGTGGGGGCGGCGGCTGGCGGCGCCGGGCCCGGCTCCGGTCGGCGGAGCGGCGCGGTGGCTGCGCGGGGCGCCGGGCGGAGGAGGCGGGCTGCTCCGGGCGGCGGGCGGTGGAGGTCGCCGGGCGGAGGTCGGCGGCGACTGGAGGCGGCGTCGGCTGCGGAGAAGAAGGGCGGCGCGGGCGGAGGAGGACGACCCGGGCGGCGGCGGCGGCTACGGGCCTCGGGGGCCGGCTGCGGGCCTCCCGGGCCGGCGCGGTGAGCGGTGGCGCGCGGCCACGTGGCGGTCCGTGGATGGCTGGCGGCGGAGCGGACAATGTCCGGCCGTCCGGATTTTGTCTGGCGGCTGGAGGAGGAGGGGGACTAGGGTTTCGTGCGGATTTGGAAATGGGGGAGGTATATATAGGCATAGAGGGAGCTAGGAGAGTCCAAATGAGGTGCGGTTTTCGGCCACGCGATCGTGATCGAACGCTCTAGGACATGGAGCAGAGTTTGGTGGGTTTTGGGCCAAATTGGAGGGGTGTTGGGCTGCAACACACACGAGGCCTTTTCGGTCCCTCGGTTAACCGTTGGAGTATCAAACGAAGTCCAAATGGTACGAAACTTGACAGGCGGTCTACCGGTAGTAAACCAAGGCCGCTTGGCAAGTCTCGGTCCAATCCGGAAATGTTTAATCTCCACACACGAAAGAGAGCTAGAAAAGACCACCGGAGGAGGACGAAGCGCCGGAATGCAAAACGGACAACGGGGAAAATGCTCGAATGCATGAGACGAACACGTATGCAGATGCAATGCACATGATGACATGATATGGGATGCATGACACGCAAGCAATGACAAGGCAACAACAGCGAATAACTGGACGACACCTGGCACATTGGTCTCGGGGCGTTACAACACTCCACCACTACGAGAGGATCTCGTCCCGAGATCTAGAATGGCACCGGAGGGAAAAACGAAAGAGAAAGAGAAGAGGTAAAACTAAGTTGCTCCTTTGACAAACGAGTGAAACCAAAAAAACCTTGCGAGGTTGAATAAATTCAAGAAAAGAATGCAACGAAGGTGAACAAAGTCGAAAACACTCCGTTAGCAAGGAGGGACAAAGAACAACTTCGAGCAGAACTCTGGTTAAAAGAAAGGAATTGAATAAGAACTTGATAAGGTGATAGAACTTGAAAAGAGGGCACGACACTCCGGTTAAATGGACAATCATAAGAAGAACATGATCTTTGATGAAACAAGATGATGGTTGAAGAAAGAAACATCACAATGCCTCCGGAACGAAAGAATAGAATATAGATAATTGGAAATGAATGGAGGAGAAAATGCCATCTTATGCCACAAAAGAGCTTGAGAAGGCATCCTTAGGAAACGGGTCGAGCGGAGTTGTTGGAAGACCAACAACGAAAGGAATAAGCTTGATATGGTCTTATGAAATACATCTCAAATTATGAGGTGACAACCTACCACTCACGGGAAGCAGAATTGGATTGATATGAACAAGGAGACGAGAAACTTATATCACCGGGAGGATAAATGAAGAACTTGGGTCCTTTATAAGCACCATAATAGCAACAATCCTTAGGGAAAACTTTAGGTGAACTATAACCCAAGATAACTCAATTGACGAGATTGATGGATTTAAAATATCTCATCCTTGACAACATGTGAATCATGAAACATGAACTCAAATTATCAAGAATGACATAATACCACCTCTATTGATACGGAAGGAAGAATTGCACTCCGGTTAGCGAGATGAAGAAAACTTGAGCTCCCTGGAAAAGAATCTCGATGAAAACTTCGAGAAGGGATAAAATCCTTGATGAACCATCACGTAAAACCTTCATGAAGAACTCCGGTAAAACAAAAGAATGATCAAACGGAAAGAAAGGGTAGTTGAAAACACTTGCAATGATATAGATGGAGCTTCACGATGAGATAATGCGGAAAAGCTTGGAACTCCAGAAAAGAAAAGATGAAACAAGTTCGACCGAGAATTTTGATGAGGCTCTAGAATAAGGAATTGAATTTACTCGATGAAACAAGAATAAGAATTACATTATGCTTATCCTTCACCAATTAAATTGATGACAATCAACGGATTTGACATATTACTTATTCTCGTAGAGAGGATTAAGATAGATACAATGCAAACTTGAGAAAGTCTTCCACGAACCACCGGAAGGATTGAAACAACGAATAAATTGATATGATAATGAAGGAAAAGAAATCTTTGGAGAACCACCGTAAGAATTGAAAAAGAATGAATAAAACCTAAAGAAACACCAGGAAGAATTAAGCAAATGAACGAAGACGCTTGAGAGAATTTAGATACATGAGAGCGAAGAGATCACGAGCTGATTAGAGATCACGAGCTGATTAGAGATCACTTGATACACCGGTAAAATTTGAGAATGATAGCTAAAAGCTGAGAATGAATAAACTCTGAGAAGATGGTCTCCGGAGAAGCAAACTGAAAGGAATCTTGAAATGCTCCGGATAGGTGAAAAGAATTCTCTCGATCAAAACAATTACAAGAGGATGGCAATATATGGAGGAACAAGCCTTCTTCGGTCTTCAAAATCTGAGAATGATGACGAGAAATACCATCATGACTTATTTAGGCACTCCGGAAGAATCAAAACGAAGAGGTTGAGCCAACGATGAAAAGAATTTGAAAGATCTTGGAGCAAACATAAGACCGATGATGAATCATTCTTATGTCAAATTTCAAAAAGAAATTTGAGGATAGCTCCGGGAAAATAAGAAGAGTCAGGTAAGATCCTGGGAAAAGACCTATGGGTTAGGGCCCACTGAAAAGATACACCATAGAACGATTTAAAAGAGAGGTTGCACCGGTTGAATTAAATGGCTTGAATGAAGTGACATCCTCGAAAGATCTTGAACGAAAGCAGAGTGGAAACAGGAATCTTCTGAGACATCTTCGGCACTCCGAAACAAATGAATAGCGAGAAATGACAGAATATGAGGTGCACCGGCAAGAGAAGGTATTTGAAACGAGGAAATGATATGATCAACAAGGCTTGAATTGGTTCCACCGGAGAAGAAAAAGAACGAATAATGGTGCACTAGAACTCCGTTAAAATCTTCATGAGAATCACCGGATAAGAATATTGACGGAAAAAGGATGGAGAGACTTCACAAGAATAAAAGGATACTTGATAAAGAAATCTTAGTTCTTGAAGAAAAGGGTGGGTGGGCGGGAAAACAAAGGCAAATTGGAGACGGATGAAACAAACACCATTGAGAAGAAATGATAATTGATCTTGTTGATGTTGAAATGATCGGATCCACCTGAAGAGAAAACACGCCGGTGAAAAGGATTGACAAAACAATCTCGATGACCAAGAAGGATTGGTATTCACATCAGAGTATGAGAACAACATTAGAGAAGGTATGGAATCAACATTGGACTTCGAAGCAACTCGAATACCACAACTCAAAAACAAAACAAAGGATTGGCTTGCAGAATAAGCCAGAACAAACATATGATAGAGATTTCGTCCGAAGTTTTCGTGGTGGGGCCTACACGGGCTCGATCGTACATCACCATCATGTGCAAGGCAGTGCACATGACATACGAAGCGTCCCCAAGTCGGCATAGCCAAGGACTCTTTAAGACACAATGAGACCACTGTAAAACCGACCGTGAATAGGCGGACCACTAGACGTCGAACCCCAATTTCATATCATACATCTGTCGGAAAGATATCCTAAGAGCCACTTGAATTCCCACCTATGGAACTCCCGAACCTTTCCGGTTATGCAATCAGGTGTTGGGGATACAGGGGAAGCATAATATCTCACCCAAACTAGCAAATCCTACATCCAGTTGTATCCATCCTTCAACACATAACCAAGAAACCTTCGGAAACCATCTACCTCAACCTTCGAAAAGCATCCGTTATACAAGTTATGGTGATACTCCCGAACTCCCGCCCCAGTACTGGGTGGCATCGAGGTTATCTCACCAACGAACTGCATAAAAGAGATTTTCGATGTCGGCGTACTAAACTCAGGTATTCCAGAACTGCAACGATAAAATTATGATGACAATACCTCAGAGCTCAACTCCCCGGGACACTTCCACTAAACCCCTGACAGGAGGCACCAAGTCAATGTTCTCATCATAAAACCATCGGAACGATTCCAAGATACCCGCGTGATCCTAAAATTTTTTTTAGTGAAATTTGAGAAGAGAAGAGTCAAAACTCTACGTCAGGATGCCTTACCAGAGCGATGAGAAGACTGGGAAGTAAAAAGAATTCCTAAGCTCTCCGATATATAATTCCTAAATGACTCAAAACATTTTTTCTAGACACAACTCGACCGCTAAAAACGATCAAGCAATGGGGCTCCTAAGGTCGGGGAAGGCTCTGATTACCAACTTGTAACACCCTTGATGCGACTATAGCTCCCACATGTCAAGGCACGACTTAGAGACATAATCGCATTGAAGGCATACGTCGCAAGTTAGGCAATCTTCACAACATCCCATGTAATAATAATAAAAGGGGAGATAACATAGTTGGCTTACACTTGCCGCGTCAATCAAGTACATAAATAACATTACATCATCCAAACACTCATGGCCCGACTACGGCGCCAAAATAAAAGAGAACCCAACATGTGACAACGGTCCTGTTCACCCCCAACTAGGCACCACTACTGATCATCGAGAAAGGAAACATAGAAATGTTGAGAGTCTTCGTCAAACTCCCACTTGAGCTCGTACGCGTCTGCTGGAGCGGAATCATCAGGCCCTGCATCTGGTGTAATAGTAATCTGTGAGCCACAGGGACTCAGCAATCTCGCACCCTCGCGATCAAGACTATTTAAGCTTATAGGTATGGCAAGGTAAAAATATGGAGCTCCAACAAGCGACTAGCAAGTATGGTGGCTAACTTATTCGCAAAAGAGAGCGAGAAGAGGAGGCAAAGCACGAGCGAGAAACTAGTGAGCAACCTGCGCAAACATTACTCCAACACCGTGTCCACTTCCCGGACTCCGCCGAGAAGAGGCCATCATGGTACCACACTCAGTTGATTCATTTTAATTAAATTAAGGTTCAAGTTATCTACAACCGAACATTAACAAATTCCCATCTGCCCATAACCGCGGGCACGGCTTTCGAAAGTTCAATCCCAGCAGGGGAGTCCCAACTTAGCCCATGACAAGCTCTCACGGTCAACGAAGGAATAGACCTCCTCCCAAGATGTTCCGATCAGACTCGGTGTCTCGGTTACTCAAGACACTTCGACAGGTTAAAACAAGACCAGCAACACCACCCGAATGTGCCGACAAATCCCGATAGGAGCTGCACATATCTCGTTCTCAGGGCACACTCAGATGAGCAAGGCATCGGGAAGGCCAGCCCAGAGTTGCCCCTGGTAGCCCCGGACATCGCTCGGTTGGACCAACACTCAGAGGAGCACTGGCCCGGGGGGGTAAAATAAGATGACCCTTGAGTCTACAGAACCCAAGGGAAGGAAAAGGCTAGGTGGCGAATGGTAAGACCAATGTTGGGCATTGCTGGAAAAGCTTTAATCAAGGCGAACTATCAAGGGGTTCCCATTATGACCCAACCGCGTAAGGAACACAAAAATCCGGGAACATAACACTGATTTGACGGAAACTAGGGTGGTAAGAGTGGAACAAAACACTAGGCGAGAGACCGAGCCTTCCACCCTTTACCAAGTATATAGATGCATTAAGATAACATAGCAATATAGTGATATCCCAACAAGTAAATAAATGATGTTCCAACAAGGAACGGCCTCTGATCTTCACCTGCAACTAGCAACGCTATAAGAGGGGCTGAGCAAAGCGGTAACATAGCCAATCAACGGTTTGCTAGGACAATAGTGGGTTAGAGGTTTGACATAGCAATTTGGGAGGCTTTCAAGCAAGTGGTAGGCATCGTAGCAATGGCATAGCAAAAGAGCGAGCAAACTAGCATAGCAAAGATAGTAGTGATTTCGAGGGTATGATCATCTTGCCTGCACAGTTGTCAGAGTTGACTGGATCCTCAAAAGCAAACTCAATGGGCTCCTCGTTAGCGAACTCGTCTCCCAGCTCTACCCAAACAAGACAAACAAGCAACAAGGATACAATCAACCACATGCAAGACCAAGCAATATGATGAAATGATGATATGCTATGCGGGATGCGATGCGGGATGCAAAATGCAAGATATGACAGGAAATGCATGAACCTGGCCTCAACTTGGAATTCCAAGGGTGCCACTGGAAATATGAGATGAAATCGCTTGAAAACGATATAAAGAACGCCGGAATCAGAGTTATGGTTTGGAAATGGCAAGCGATTCAAAAACGACACCGATCTGCGATTTACAGCAAGTAGGCATCTAAATGCAATGAGATGAACATGCTACAGCTCCCAAACATGGCAACAAAATACATGGCAGGGATCCATTCATGATGTTTAACAAAAGTCTAGCACTGAGCTATGGCCAAATCATCCATTAACAGGTTCAAGCAAGCATGGCAAAAACGCAAATGGTAAAACAGATCTCAGACTTAGTGAAATTAACACTTGTCTGGAATTTCAGATCAGGTAGCCCTCTTCGGAGCAACAAAACTACATGCTACTGGACCTGAACATGGCAAAGTAAAGCATGGCATGGAGCTACTCAACAAGCTTAACAAAAGTCCCTTAGTGACCTTGAGCAAAAGGGATCACAAAATATACTAACAAGCACACGAACATAGCAAAAACATAATCAGTTTTCAGACAGTGAAAACTGGGACATGCTGAAACATAACTCACGAAGGCATGTTTACGAGCTCGATGCACTCACCACGGTGCAAGTCATGGAAAGACAAGCATACATCCATCAAGAAGGCACAAAATACAAGCTAGACATGGCAAGAACAATAGCATAGCATGCACGGATCAACTACAATAACATCGGCAAAATCGCAAACAAGTTGACGATCTGCCCAGATTCACAACGAAGCAAAAGTAGAGCTCGATTGACTCAAGCTAGGGTGCTCCATAATTGCAAACAAAGACATGGATGGGTAGAGCACTACAAAATTAACAAAACTCCCTTACTGAACATCCCCAAAAGAGGCACGGATCACTAGGAAACAACCCGAACATATGGCATCGTGAGATAAACAATCCCAGGACTTAGTGAAATTACTAAGTCCCTAAAAATAGAATTAGCAAGTGCTCCACTTTGCAAGCTTGCACAAGTCACCACACACATCCTAAAAATACATGGGTTGCACCTCTGGAAGGATGGCAAAACCCTTAACAAAACATATGAAGAAGTCACGAGCATAACATGCACATATTAATCATGGCAAAAATGATAAAAGTGCTAAACGGAGTAACAGATCTGACAATTAACTCAAGTAGCCCTCTTCTAACAGCATTTCGGGCATCAAGATGAGCTCAAATGAAAATGATGCAATGGAATGAAATGATGTACTCTCTGAGATGAACATTTTGATATGCTATATGCCCAAATCGGAGCTACGGATGTAAAGTTACGGGGCCCCGAACAGAGGCACTTGGATCTGCAGATTTCAGGACTTAGGGAAAAATGACCTAGATCTAGGGTTACTGTAGCCGACGATGATCTGGATCGGGGCGCGCCTCCCGAGGCGACTCCGGCTTGCCTTGCCGGCGGGGAGGAGAAAGGGGGGCCGGGGCCGGCCGGTGGCGGCGGCGGCTGGCGGCGCCGGGCCCGGCTCCGGTCGGCGGAGCGGCGCGGTGGCTGCGCGGGGCGCCGGGCGGAGGCGGCGGGCTGCTCCGGGCGGCGGGCGGCGGAGGTCGCCGGGCGGAGGTCGCCGGCGAGTCGGCGGCGAGTGGAGGCGGCGTCGGCCGCGGAGAAGAAGGGCGGCGCGGGCGGAGGAGGACGACCCGGGCGGCGGCGGCTATGGGCCTCGGGGGCCGGCTGCGGGCCTCCTGGGCCGGCACGGTGAGCAGCGGCGCGCAGTCACATGGCGGTCCGTGGATGGCTGGCGGCGGAGCGGACAATGTCCGGCCGTCCGGATTTTGTCCGGCGGCTGGAGGAGGAGGGGGACTAGGGTTTCGTCCGGATTTGGAAATGGGGGAGGTATATATAGGCATAGAGGGAGCTAGGAGAGTCCAAATGAGGTGCGGTTTTCGGCCACGCGATCGTGATCGAACGCTCTAGGACATGGAGCAGAGTTTGGTGGGTTTTGGGCCAAATTGGAGGGGTGTTGGGCTGCAACACACACGAGGCCTTTTCGGTCCCTCGGTTAACCGTTGGAGTATCAAACGAAGTCCAAATGGTACGCAACTTGACAGGCGGTCTACTGGTAGTAAACCAAGGCCGCTTGGCAAGTCTCGGTCCAATCCGGAAACGTTTAATCTCCACACACGAAAGAGAGCTAGAAAAGACCACCGGAGGAGAACGAAGCGCTGGAATGCAAAACGGATAACGGGGAAAATGCTCGAATGCATGAGACGAACACGTATGCAGATGCAATGCACATGATGACATGATATGGGATGCATGACACGCAAGCAATGACAAGGCAACAACAGCGAATAACTGGACGACACCTGGCACATCAGTCTCGGGGCGTTACATGGGCATATACTTTGCTCCGGGTGAACTTACTAAAAGAGGGGTCCTAAGGGTTTGGGTTGGTAGTTTAAACTTATCCACGAATCCCCTTGATATGTATGAATGCGATGCACCAGTATCAAAAAGAACAAGAGCGGTAACTGACTTAACCATAAACTTACCTATTACCGCGTTCGGCTGCTCTTCAACCTCCTCCACGTTAACGTGGTTCGCTTGTCCTTTGTTGAATGGATTTGGCTTCTTCCCAGTGCTCCCATTTCCATTTCCATTCTTTCCTTCAGGGCACTCCGTGGCGTAGTGTCCAGTCTTCCCGCACTTGAAACAAGTAACATGACTTAAGTCCCTTTTGGCGGGTGTGGCTGGGTTGGGGCGGTTATGATTATTGTTGGTTCCGTTCCCATTCCCATTCTTAGAACCATTGTGGTTATGCGATCCTCCTCCAGTGGGGTTGTGACCTCCATGGTTATGAACAAGTCCTCCCGAGTTCGGGGTTAGGCGAGGTTTCTGCTGAGCTCCTGAGTTATACTTCCCTTGTCCATACTTCCTCTTGTGGCTCTCAATATGCTGTTGCTTCCCTTCAATCATAAGAGCCTTATCTACCAACTCCTGGTAGTTGTTGAAGGTTGCTACCATCAACTGCATACTCATCTCATCATTCAGCCCTTCCATAAACTTCTCATGTTTCGCTGCATCTGTGGCCACATCATCAGGGGCGTAGCGAGATAACTTGCTAAACTCATCCACTTACTGAGCCACAGTACGGTTCCCCTGGCGTAGGTTGCGGAACTCCCGCTTCTTCATTTGCATAGCTCCAGTGGAGACATGGGCTGTGCGGAAAGCTTGCTGAAACTGGTCCCAAGTGACATTGGCTATAGGGAAAGTGGTTGTGTAATTCTCCCACCATGAGGCTGCTGGTCCATCCAATTGATGTGCGGTAAAGCGCACTGTCTCAGCATCTGTGTAACCTGCGGTGGTCAACTCCCTTCCAATACGGCGTAGCCAATCATCCGCAACTATGGGCTCGGTGCTACTGGAAAACACCGGCGGCTGTAACCTTAGAAAACAGGCTAGGTTGTCCACGGGCGGCGTGTTGTTGTTGTTGTTGTTGTTGCCCTGATTCTGAACTAGCAATTGCATCAAGGTATTCTGCTGTTGGATTATTTGGGTGAGCTCCGGTGGGAAGGCAAAACCGGTGTCACGTCTCGGAGGCATCTAAGGGGTTTAGATGGAAGAGATTTAGAATAGAAAAGAGGTCTAATGAGAAAACACTACCCATATGCACATGGGACTAACACAATCATTTCACTCAATCAATCAAGCAAGGGCATACAAACAATCTAGAACTATCGCACAAGTGTTCAACTACTACTAAATACATGGGGGAATACTAGTGATATATGGTAGTCATCTAGAAATTTTGATCGGTGGAAGACTCCATGATGTCTGCTCCAGCTTCGTCTTCAAAGTCATCCTCACTAGGATCGGAATCGGTGTCGTCGATGATGATGTAGTCCTCGGGACGTATCTCCTTGGGTTCTTCTTCTTCTATTGGTGCTGGTCCTCCCATGAATACTCCGATCTTCTTGACTAAGTCGTCATTCTTCTCTAGTAGTGTCTTGATTTCCTCCTCATATCCATCGCGTGTAAACTTGAGTTCTTCCTCCAGCTCAATGATCCTAGTCTTCGCCTTCTTCAAGTCCATCATGTCCGTGCACATCTGGTTTTCCTGACGTCGGATGTGCTGGTTTAACTCCTGGATGAAAGCTACAATGGATCTATCCTTCCTGGTGCTGATTACTTCCCATTGCTCGTCTCGGCGCCCACATATTTGGTAAATAGTGTCCTTAAGCTCCCTGTTGTAAACTTCTCCAATGCGTCCAATGGTAATGTGGGCTGCCATGCTCTTGCCTAGACTCCAGGTGGGTGCTTCGAAAGAAAACTCTATGGGTTTAGAAGATGGCGAGAACGTCCTTCCTGGAACTTGTACTTGAATCATCCAGCGCTCCTCTTCAGGTAAAGTGGCGTTGTACGTCCTGGTGAAATTTGGTATTCCAATGTTCAGGTACCTAGTGACTTCCTTCAAGTGACATCCAAAAGGTGTGTCTTCATCCGGTTGTGCAAACTTGTTCTTCATCTCCGTCATCCTAAAGAGTAGAAAATGGTGAGGAGTCAGCAATGAGAAGAGAGGTGTGACCTAGGGTTTATCTTAGTGGTCATGTCCTACACTCAACGTGTGCTCTGATACCATCTTGTAGTGACCCGACCTCAGATGGTCAAGTCTCTGTGCTTCAGTGTCATCCCTGGATCGGTAATGCTGACACACACAGTACTCGAAGGATTTATAACAGAGTAACAATCACACACTTATTACATCGAATGTCTCAACAGAGAACTTATTACAATAATATGGCTTAAGTCCATCTAATACGATAACAGCAGAAGGCTTGGAAGATAAATGAGTCCATCAACTCCAACGGCATAGCTGAGCTGCACGGCAACAACCTAACGAACCTTACTCCTCATCTGAAAAGTCTGCAACATAATATGTTGCAGCCCGAAAACAGGTGAGCACATGGAATATGTTGGCAATGTAACACAGTAGAGCAAGAACAGAATAATGTTATCACTACATGCATATTTGGCTGGTGAAAGCTCTATGGTTACAGTTTTGCGAAAAGCCAATTTTTCCCTACAACAAAGGAATAGATTTTATTTTTACTATCATGGTAGTTGAAACATCATTGAGAAGGTTCCTCCAACTCAATCCCAATTAAAGTGATTAACAACCCAACAATATTAATTAAGAGCGATGAGATACATGTGATAATCCAAGTACTAGATACTCAAGAATTGTCCATAACCGGGGACACGGCTAATCATGATTAGTTTGTACACTCTGCAGAGGTTTGCGCACTTTTCCCCACAAGACTCGATCGCCTCCGTTGGATTTCTCGGACTACATGGTGTTTGAGAAACGGATGACCGAGACACAGTCTTTCAGAAACATTAACTCTCTACTCCGGGCAGACCATACCAAACCTACAACCCTCTACCTGATGATCCACCTCTTCAAGAGCTTCACGTAACTTACTCAACTATGCTAGAGCCTATAATAGCTTGTGGCTGCACACGGAAGTTTCTTGCATGAATAATCTTATGATCCCTTTGAGCCTGGGTGGTGGTCCATAGGAAAATCACACGGGTACTCCGGGATTTCCAAAAATACAGGCAACACTGGGTACTCCAGGTGCCTCAATCCACCCAGATGTGTATTTAAGTTGCCACCTTAAGTTGAACCATTAATTAACAATCTCACATCTGTCATGGATTTCACTCACCCAAACCACGTCTACGAGCATAGCATAGCAAATTAAGCAACGCGTAGAAGTAACTCCCAAGGGTTTGAATGTAACAGGGTAATAGGTTCTACCTCATCGACTACTTCCCAACCCACATGTTAATGACATCCTAATCATGCAATGTTTGAGGATTGAGACTAATGCATAAAAACTGGGTGATAAAAGGGATATGATCAAAGTGTTACTTGCCTTGCTGACGATTCGCGAAACCTAGGGACTCGTAGTAGCACGCTTCGCACTCCGGGTGTTCTATCGCACACAAACAATAGCATACATAAGTAACAAGCAACGGTGCATAAGTAACAAGTAACAAGCAACTTAAGAACTCTGGTTCGCAAAAAGAATCAAATCAAATGGAGCAACGAAACTCAAACGGCGAAAGAAAGAAGCTTCATTTACTAATCTGAAACTAGGTCAAATTTTACAGTATAGAAAACTTGTTTGAATTGGTTAAACGGAAAGAGGGTTTCGAGACGAAACTCCAGGTGCTTGAATCGCCTGATTCCGACTAATGAGCGAAAAGAAAAACAGAAACTAAGATTGGATCAGAAATCACGATCAGTGAAAATCGCGGAATAAATCCGATAAAAGAAAACTAACGAGCAGACTAATGAACGAGCTTTCGTTGGCTGTTTCTAACGGGCGAAGAACCGTTCGTTAAAACGATCGTTCGGACGAACGTCCGCCAAATAGAAGAACCGAAAAAAAACTGGCGAATCCTAAAAAAACGGATCTAGGGTTCTAAAAAACTGGTCGGTCTTTATAAAAAAAACGGCGGCGGGGCACGGCGGCTACCTCCGGCGAGAGGTCCGCCGGGGCGGCGGCTTAGGGGGCGGCAGCGCTCGGCGGCAGCAGGCAGCGGTGCGGCGGCGGCGGCTTGGCTGCGGCATGGGCGGCGGTGGTGTGGTGGGGTGTTGGGGGCAGGGGTGGTGGCGTATATAAGGGCGGGGCGGCTTGGAGGAGGGGGCAAGACGCGGCGGCGGAGCTCGCGGGTAAGGCGGCGACGGCGGCCTGGCGCGGCTGGGCCTTAGGCCCAGTCGGCGCGGGAACCTCTTTTTTTAAAAAATAATAATGATTTCGCCGACCGAAATAAATCCTTAAAAAAAATCTAAAAATGCCAAAATAAATTTTCACCGTCTAAATAAAATATTTAGAACGAGATGAACATTTTCTTGGCCCTAAAATGCAATTTTGGAAAAATGCAATTTTTCTAATGCAAACAAAATTGCAATAAAATCCAAATAAAACAATTATTTGGTTTTAATATTTTTCCTCCAATATTTCAATTATCTTGGAGAAGTCATATTATCTCCTCTCATATATTTTAGTGTGAAATATTTTTGGAGAGAAAATAATTAAAACCAAAAATCCTCGTTTTCAAGATTTGATAGAGATCAAATTTGAAAACCGGGAAATCCCCAACTCTCTCCGAGGGTCCTTGAGTTGCTTAGGATTTCGAGGATCGCGAGATGAAATGCGAATAAAATATGATATGCATGGGGATGTTACAATCCCGCAACAAGGGGACACGATCTCTGCTTTGACAAGACGTGCCAATGGCAACCGCATTTCGAAACAAGGAGCGGCAGATGAAAAGCGGTTCGAAATTATTAACCGGGCAAACGTGATGTCATATTACAAAAAGTTGTCAGCGGATTGGACTCATGGAAAATTATATTCCCTCTGCGGTTGTGTGTGGTGCGTGTGTTACACGTCCGGACACATTCAATACGTCCGAAGACTATCTTGGAATTCGGAAGGAGGAACCCGCCTTGCAATGCCGAAGACAGATCTACGCGTTGGATACTTTGTCATTGAAGCCAGGTTCAGGGCTACTGAGGGAGTCCTGGACTAAGGGGTCCTCGGGCATCCGTCTTGTTAGCCATGGGACGGACTGATGGGCTGTGAAGGACACGAAGACCGAAGACTACACCCGTGTCCGGATGGGACTCTCCTTGGCGTGGAAGGAAAGCTTGGCGACGAAATATGTAGACTCCTTTCTTTGTAACCGACCTTGTGTAACCCTAGATCCTCCCGGTGTCTATATAAACCGGAGGACTTAGTCCGGAGGATATATTCATTACCATAGCCATACAAGCTAGACCTCTAGGGTCTAGCCATTACGATCTCGTGGTAGATCAACTCTTGTAATACTCATATTCATCAAGATCAATCAAGAAGGACGTAGGGTATTACCTCCATAGAGAGGGCCCAAACTTGGGTAAACATTGTGTCCCCTGTCTGTTGTTACCATGGACCTTAGATGCACAGTTCGGGACCCCCTACCCAAGATCCGCCAGTTTTGACACCAACACCAGGCGCTCCTCGCCCGGTGTCCTTCTGAGGGAAACGTGTCGCGAAGCACGCCTCCACGTGGTACCCGAGTGCCTCCCTCGTGATGTTGGCTATGTCCGAGGCCCTCTAGAAGAGAGCCCCCGAGCCCTGCCGGAGGAGGGCGCCGGGCGCGCCTCCCTATGCCAGGGAGGGAGGCGCCCCAGGCGCGGGCGCCGATCCTGAGATGGCGCCACTGGAGGCGCTGCTCCCCTAAGGCCTAGTGTGGAGTAGCTGCTTTTTCTTCTTGGGGTAGGCCTCAGGAGGGTACTGCACACCCGCGTCATAAGGGTGTTCGATTGACGCAGCTTGGAAGGCACGCTCGAGGGAGCACACCATGTCTCTTTCTTTGCAGGGGACTGTGATGATTCTGCCGCTTCCCGGCATCTTGAGGACGTTGTAGCAATGGTGGGTGACTGCCATGAATTTGGCTAGCACTGGGTAACCGAGGATGGCATTGTACGGCAGGCGGATGTGGGCGACGTCGAAGTCGACGAGTTCGGTTTGGTAGTTGTCACGCTGACCGATGGTGATAGGGAGACGAACTTGCCCTATCGGGTGGTGGAACCGTCAGTCACTCCTGAGAAAGTCTTGGTGGGCTGGAGCTAGTCGTATGACACTTGAAGGATGTCGAACGTCTCGACGGACAGGACACTGAGCCATGCGCCACCGTCGATGAGGGTCTTGGTGAGTTGGACGTTGCTGATGATGGGTGAACAGAGCATCAGTAGAACGACGGTGGTTTCTGCGCATTTGAGCTGGTCCGCCGAGCTAAAGGTGATTGCGTACTTGGACCACCTGAGCGGGCGCGTGGCCTCGAGCTTGGGGAGGGCTGCATTCACCTCGCGAGAGAACTGCTTGAAGATGCGCTCGGAAGCTGGGGCTGAGCGCCACCCAAGATGCAGGCGATGGTGCGCGGCTCCTGGAAGCCCCCAGCCCCTTCGTCCTATTGGTGGTCGTCGTTCCTCCTTGGTGGCGGCGGCAGCTGAGGGAGACCAGGGTTGCCCTGAGGACGGTCCTTGCGAGGCTGGTCCCTCCAGGCGCCCTCACGAGGTTGATCCTGCCAGCGGTCCTCGCGAGGCTGGTCGCGCCACTCCTGGCGGGGCCTGTGGTCGTCCCAACGTCCTCCACCTCGTCCACCTCCACGGCCGTAGCCCCGGTCGTTGCGCTCGGGGCGTCGACCGAAGCATCCATCTCGAATGGCCCTGAGCTCTTGACAATCATTGGTGTTATGGCTGCGCACATTGTGGAAGGCGCAGAATATACGCCCTAGGACGACTCGGGAAGATCTAGGCCACGCTTTGTGTCTTGCTCTGCTGTGAGTACGGCCACCCCCTTGCGTTTCACATCCTTGACCTTGGCCTTCTTCTCCTCTGGATCTGCAATGGGGAGCTCGAGGAGGGAGAGGTGCCCCTCCTCAGCTCTTGCACACTTGGTTGCTTTGTTGAACAGCTCCAAAGTCGTGCACAGCTCCTCATGGACGGCGAGCTCCTGCTTCATCTTGATGTCGCGGACGCCATCGGAAAACTATGAGATGATGGCCTCGTCTGTCACCTTGGGGATCTTGAGGCGCACGCTATTGAAGTGCTGGATGTACTTCTGCAGGGTCTTTCCCGGCCGTTGCTTGATGCGGCGCAGGTCACCTGCAGCCGGGGGGCGGTCGCGCGTGCCCTGGAAGTTGGCGATGAAGTGGTCGCGCATCTCATCCCAGGAGGAGATCGAGCCGGGGGCAGGTTCAGGAGCCATGAGCGGGCACCGTCCTTGAGAGCTATGGGAAACCAGTTTGCCATGACCTTTTCATTGCCGTTGGACGCCTCGATTCTCAGCTCGTAGAGCTGCAAGAACTCCGCAGGGTCGGGGGTGCCGTCGTAGCGAGGAGGCAGATCCGGCTTGAACTTGCCTGGCCAGACGATGCTACACAGCTCAGGAGTGAAGGCGCGGCAGCCTGCCATGGCCACCGGGGCCTGTCGTTGAGGCAAAGCTTGATCTTGGTGCCCCTGCGCCGCCATGGCAAGTGGCGCATGGCCGTGCCGTGGCAAGCGATCCTGACATGGCGGTGCTGGGAGCGGTGGTGCATTCTCTTGCGGACGGGGAACCTCTTGGCAGCTTCTTTCTTCGTGCACGGGCACACGGCGTAGTGGATTGATAACACACAAGTATAGGGGATCGCAACAGTTTTCGAGGGTAGAGTATTCAACCCAAATTTATTGATTTGACACAAGGGGAGCCAAAGAATATTTTCAAGTATTAGCAGCTGAGTTGTCAATTCAACCACACCTGGAAACTTAATATCTGCAGCAAAGTGTTTAGTAGCAAAGTAATATGATAGTAGTGGTAACAGTAGCAAAAGGTAACGGTAATGAAAGTAGTGTTTTGGGTATTTTGTACTGATTATAGCAATAGCAACGGAAAAGTAAGTAAGCGAAGAACAATATATGGAAAGCTCGTAGGCAATGGATCAGTGATAGAGAATTATGCCGGATGCGGTTCATCATGTAACAGTCATAACCTAGGGTGACACAGAACTAGCTCCAATTCATCAATGTAATGTAGGCATGTATTCCGAATATAGTCATACGTGCTTATGGAAAAGAACTTGCATGGCATCTTTTGTCCTACCCTCCCATGGCAGCAGGGTCCTAATGGAAACTAAGGGATATTAAGGCCTCCATTTAATACAGTACCAGACCAAAGCATTAACACATAGTGAATACATGAACTCCTCAAACTACGGTCATCACCAGTAAGTATCCCGATTATTGTCACTTCGGGGTTGCCGGATCATAACACATAGTAGGTGACTATAGACTTGCAAGATAGGATCAACAACTCTCATATATTGATGAAAACATAATAGGTTCAAATCTGAAATCATGGCACTCGGGCCCTAGTGACAAGCATTAAGCATAGCAACATCAATCTCAGAACATAGTGGATACTAGGGATCAAACCCTAACAAAACTAACTCGATTACATGATAAATCTCATCCAACCCATCACTGTCTAGCAAGCCTATGATGGAATTACTCACGCACGGCGGTGAGAATCATGAAATTGGTGATGGAGGAAGGTTGATGATGACGATGGCGACGGATTCCACTCTCCAGAGCCCCGAACGGACTCCACATCAGCCCTCCCGAGAGGTTTTAGATCTTGGCGGCGGCTCTGTATCGTAAAATGCGATGAATCCTTCTCTTTGATTTTTTCTCCTTGAAAGCAAATATATAGAGTTGGAGTTGAGGTCGGAGAAGCTCCCGGGGGCCCATGAGGTAGGGGGGGCATGCCCCATACCCTCGTGGCTAGGGTGTGGGCCCCCTGGTCTTCATCTTTTGCAAGGATTTTTTATTATTTCCAAATAGACGTTCTGTGAAGTTTCAGGTCATTCCGAGAACTTTTGTTTCTACACATAAATAACACCATGGCAATTCTGCTGAGAACAACGTCAGTCTAGGTTAGTTCCATTCAAATCATGCAAGTTAGAGTCCAAAACAAGGGCAAAAGTGTTTGGAAAAGTAGATACGGCGGAGACGTATCAACTCCCCCAAGCTTAAACCTTTGCTTGTCCTCAACCAATTCAGTTGATAAACTGAAAGTGATAAAGAAAGACTTTTATAAACTCTGTTTGCTCTTGTTGTTGTAAATATGTAAAGCCAGCATTCAAGTTTTCAGCAAAGATTATGAACTAACCATATTCACAATAACGCTTAGGTCTCATGTTTACTCATATCAATGGCATAATCAACTAGCGAGCAATAATAATAAATCTCGGATGACAACACTTTCTCAAAACAATCATAATATGATATAACAAGATGGTATCTCGCTAGCCCTTTCTGAGACCGCAAAACATAAATGCAGAGCACCTTTAAAGATCAAGGGCTGACTAGACATTGTAATTCATGGTAAAAGAGATCCAGTCAAGTCATACTCAATGTAAACTAACAGTAATGAATGCAAATGACAGCGGTGCTCTCCAACTGGTGCTTTTTAATAAGAGGATGATGACTCAACATGAAAGTAAATAGATAGGCCCTTCGCAGAGGGAAGCAGGGATTTGTAGAGGTGCCAGAGCTTGGTTTTGAAATAGAGGTGAATAATATTTTGAGCGGTATACTTTCATTGTCAACATAACAACCAAGAGATGGCGATATCTTCCATGCTACACACATTATAGGCGGTTCCCAAACAGAATGGTAAAGTTTATACCCCCCTCCACCAACAAGCATCAATCCATAGCTTGCTCGAAACAACGAGTGCCTCCAACTAACAAGAGTCCCAGGGGGAGTTTTGTTTGAAATTATTTTGATTTGATTTGCATAAAGCATGGGACTGGGCATCCCGGTGACCAGCCATTTTCTCGTGAGTGAGGAGCGGAGTCCACTCCTCTTGAGAATAACCCGCCTAACATGGAATATACGGACAACCCTAGTTGATACATGAGCTATTTGAGCATATAAACAGGATATTTATTTGAAGGTTTAGAGTTTGGCACATATAAATTTACTTGGAATGGCAGGTAGATACCGTATATAGGTAGGTATGGTGGACTCATATGGAATAACTTTGGGGTTTATGGAGTTGGATGCACAAGCAGTATTCCCGCTTAGTACAGGTGAAGGCTAGAAAAAGACTGGGAAGCGACCAGCTAGAGAGCGACAACAGTCATGAACGTGCATTAAAATTAATCAACACCGAATGCAATCATGAGTTGGATATAATGCACCATGAACATAGATATCGTAGAGGCTATGTCGATTTTGTTTCAACTACATGCGTGAACATGTGCCAAGTCAAGCCACTCGAATCGTTCAAAAGAGGATACCACCCTATCATACCACATCACAACCATTTTAATAGCATGTTGGAATGCAAGGTAAACCATTATAAGCTCCTAACTAATTAAGCATCGTATAAGCAACTATAATCTCTAATTGTCATTGCAAACATGTTTATTCATAATAGGCTGAATCAGGAACGATGAACTAATCATATTTACAAAAACAAGAGAGGTCGAATTCATACCAGCTTTTCTCATCTCAATCAGTCCATCATATATCATCATAATTCCCTTTCACTTGCACGACCGAACGATGTGGATAATAATAATAGTGCGCGTGCATTAGACTAAGCTGGAATCTGCAAGCATTCAATAAACAGGAGAAGACAAGGCAATATGGGCTCTTTTGTCAAATCAACAATGATGCATATAAGATCCACTTCAACAATTTAATCATGATCTTCTCCTATCGACCCCCAAAGAAAATAAAAGAAATAAAACTATTTACACGGGAGAGCTCCCAACAAGCAAAAGAAGAACAGGAAATCTTTTTGGGTTTTCTTTTTAATTACTACTACAAGCATGGAAAGTAAACTAATTAAAAGCTACAACTAATTTTTTGGTTTTTCTTCAGGTTTATTAAACACACAAGAAGAAAGCTTAAAAGGAAAAGAAACTAGCATGGATGATACAATGAAAAAGTATGAGCACCAACATCTAGCAATGAGTGTGTGAACATGAATGTAATGTCAGTGAGAAATACGTACTCCCCCAAGCTTAGGCTTTTGGCCTGTTGGTCTATGGCCACGGTTGGCCTAGCGGATATCCATAGTAATAGTTGGGGTCATACTGTGAAGAAGAAGACTCTGATTGCCACTAGTTGGCAATCATCTCCGGATCCCAATGGTAATTAGACTGTCGTGGAGGATCAACTTATGGTTCCGACTCTGGCTCTGTGGCTGATGTAGGGTTTCGGTAGGCGTGAATAGCCTCTAACGGAACAAGGTAATGGCCTGCAGATAAATCAAACAAGGAAGGAGCAGGCAGGGTAATAGTCTCAGGATGATGTTCATGAAAGAACAATTTGTATTCAAGATCCCCTTCCCTATTCTTAACAATAAAATCATGTGCCACCATACTCTTATAATCTAAATAAATAGTGGGCAGCAATTTTTCTTCCTTCTCATAATGCCTAATAGGTATGTTAAAATGTGCAGCTAGGCGTGAAGCATAGATGCCTCCAAAGATGGGGCCCTTTGTACAGTTCAGACTTAACCGTTTAGCAATAATACCGCCCATACTAACAGAGTTATCACAGAATAAACCATGGACCAAAATAATAATATCAGGAACACTAAGGTTTCCACAGTTTCCGCGACCAATTAAGCAACGACTAGCATATATTGCAAAGTAGCGTAAAATAGGAAAATCTATGCTAGTGATTCGTGCATCGGAAACCTTCCTCGTTTCCCCTACAGTGATGGTATCTATAAACACATCCACATCATCGCGGTGTGGTTCCTCTATTGTGCCCTCGAAAGGGATCAAACAAACCCGACAAAAATCATAAGTGACATCTCCTTATGCTCATCATATAAATAAAACTCCACCGTAGGTGGTGAGCTCCTAGCATGGAAATGAAAGTTTTGCATAAAGATATTGGTGAGTAAGAGATACTATTCGCATTGTTCGTGGAGGAAGGCTGTGAGGCCTGCATTCTCAGCCAATTCATAAAAATCATCATAAATCCCGGCCGCTCTCAAGAAATCATCGGAAGGCCATTCACACAGCCGAACCTCCGCGGTGCGAGGCACATTATATTTGGGCCTCTCTGCTTTTTCATTTTGCTTTTCCTTCGAGCTTCGGCTCGATGAGCCCCTCAAAAATCTCTTCATTATTTTCTGAAAAATTCTAAAAAATTTAGTAACTTCAAATAAAAGTGAGCCAAGCTCAACAAAATTGATAGCAACAACTCCTACAAGTGCCTAGAGCCTATATCATGCATTAGAACTACTTGGAACCACATAAATTTGACATGCGAGCTCAAGAACAGGGTCACCTAGGCAGCACAAATTTGCAATGAATAAAGCACTAGAACAAAAACTAATTGGACCAATGGAGGAGTCACATACCAAGGAACAATCTCCCCAAGTAGTTTTGTGAGAGGTGCTTTGAGCAAGGAGATCGAAAATAGAACTCGTGCTTGAGCTGGATATTGGTGTTTGTGGGAGGAAGAAGAAGTGTGTGGGTGCAGGAATAAGTGGAGGAGGGCCACCGTTGGCCCACGAGGCACGGGGCGCGCCCAGGGGGGTAGGGCGCGCCCTCCACCCTCGTGGCCAGGTGGATGCCCCCCGTGTTGTGTTCTTGGTGCCAAATATTCTCTAATATTCCAGAAAAAACATATTTAAATTTTAGGGCATTTGGTGAACTTTTATTTTCAGGGTATTTCTATATTGCACGGATAATTCAGATAACAGACAGAAAATACTTATTTTTTTATTTAATATAAATAACAGAAAGTAAAAGGAGGGTACATAAGGTTGTGCCTTCTAGTTTCATCCATCTCATGCTCATCAAAAGGAATCCATCAACAAGGTTGATCAAGTCTTGTTAACGAACTCATTCCGAATAACATGGAACTGGAGAAATTTCGAATGACACTATGTTACCTCAACGGGGATATGCACACCCCCAATAATAAGAATATCATATTTCTTCTTGACAGTAGGAAGAGGAAATTCAAAACCTCCGAATATAATTGATGGAATTTTTCCAATAGAGTTGATACTATGAACTTGAGGTTGTTTCCTCGGAAAGTGTATCGTATGCTCATTACCATTAACATGAAAAGTGACATTGCCTTTAGTGCAATCAATAACAGCTCCTGCAGTATTTAAAAAGGGTCTTCCAAGAATAATAGACATACTATCGTCTTCGAGAATATCAAGAATAACAAAGTCCGTTAAAATAGTAACATTTGCAACCACAACAGGCACATCCTCACAAATACCGACAGGTATAGCAGTTGATTTATCATCCATTTGCAAAGATATTTCAGTAGGTGTCAACTTATTCAAATCAAGTCTATGATATAAAGAAAGAGGAATAACACTAACACCGGCTCCAAGATCACATAAAGCAGTTTTAACATAATTTCTTTTAATGGAGCATGGTATAGTTGGTACTCCGGGATCTCCTAGTTTCTTAGGTATTCCACCTTTAAAAGTATAATTAGCAAGCATGGTGGAAATTTCAGCTTCCGGTATCTTTCTTTTATTTGTAACAATTTCTTTCATATACTTAGCATAAGTATTCATTTTGAGCATATCAGTTAATTGCATACGCAAAAAAGATAGGTCTAATCATTTCCGCAAAGCGCTCAAAATACTCATCATCCTTTTTCTTGGATGGTTTGGGAGGAAAAAGGCATGGGTTTTTGAACCCAAGGCTCTCTTTCTTTATCTTGTTTCCTAGCGACAAAGTCTTTCTTATCATAACATTGATTCTTTGATTGTGGGTTATCAAGATCAACAGCAGGTTCAATTTATATATCATTATCATTACTAGGTTGAGCATCATCATGAACATTATCATTAACATTATCACTAGTTTCAGGTTCATTACCAGATTGTGTTTCAGCATCATAACTCTAACAACATTATCATTATTCTTACTATTCAATTCATTGAGTGGTAACCATAGAAGCATGCTTACTAATAAGTTTAAGTTCACCTTTGACATTAGCCATATAATCACCCAAGTGTTCAAGCATATTTGAATTGTATTTCAATTGTCTACCAAAATAAGCATTGAAGTCTTCTTGCTTAACCATAAAATTATCAAACTCATCTAAGCATGGGCTAGCAAACTTAGTAAATGGGATTTCAGCTTTATCATATCTATAGAGAGAGTTTACCTTTACTACCTGTGTCGGGTTATCAAGACCAAGTATTTCTTCAATAGGTAATGGATTAACATCATATGTTTCTTCAACAGGCAGTAAATTAAGACCGTGTATTTCTTCAATAGGAGGTAAATTCTTAACATCTTCAGCTTTAATACCTTTTTCTTTCATAGATTTCTTTGCCTCTTGCATATCTTCAGGACTGAGAAATAGAATACCTCTTTTCTTCGGAGTTGGTTTAGGAATAGGCTCAGGAGCTGGCTCAGGAAGTGTCCAATTATTTTCATTTGTCAACATATTATTCAATAGAATTTCACCTTCATCCGGTGTTCTTTCCCTGAAAATAGAACCAGCACAACTATCCAGGTAATCTCTGGAAGCATCAGTTAGTCCGTTATAAAAGATATCAAGTATTTCATTTTTCTTAAGAGGATGATCAGGCAAAGCATTAAGTAATTGGAGAAGCCTCCCCAAGCTTGTGGGAGACTCTCTTCTTTAATTTGCACAAAATTATATATATCCCTCAAAGCAGCTTGTTTCTTATGAGCAGGGAAATATTTAGCAGAGAAGTAATAAATCATATCCTGGGGACTACACACACAACCAGGATCCAGAGAATTAAGCCATATCTTAGCATCACCCTTCAATGAGAACGGAAATATTTTAAGGATATAAAAGTAACAAGTTCTCTCATCATTAGTGAACAGGGTGGCTATATCATTTAATTTAGTAAGATGTGCCACAATAGTTTCAGATTCATAGCCATGAAAAGGATCATATTCAACCAAAGTAATTATATTAGGATCAACAGAGAATTCATAATCCTTATCAGTAACACAGATAGGTGAAGTAGCAAAAGCAGGGTCAGGTTTCATTCTAGCATTAAGAGATTGCTGCTTCCATTTAGCTAATAACCTCTTGAGCTCATATCTATCTTTGCAAGCTAAAATAGCTAAACCAGCTTCCTTTTCAAAAACATAACCCTCAGGAATAACAGGCGATTCATATTTATTAGGGGAAGAGTCTTCATCATCACTTTCATCAATACTATCAGTTTCAATAATTTCATTCTCTCTAACCCTAGCAAGTTGTTCATCAAGAAATTCACCAAGTGGCACAGTAGTATCAAGCATAGAAGTAGTTTCATCATAAGTATCATGCATAGCGGAAGTGGCATCATAAATAACATGCGACATATCAGAACGAATAGCAAAAGCAGGTTTAGGTGTCGCAAGCTTACTCAAAACAGAAGGTGAATCAAGTGCAAAGCTAGATGGTAGTTCCTTACCTCCCCTCGTAGTTGAGGGATAAATCTTGGTGTTTGGATATCTCAAGTTCTTCATAGTGATAAGCATATATAAATCCCAAGTGACTCAAAGAATAGAGTTATGCTCCCTGGCAACGGCGCCAGAAAATAGTCTTGATAACCCACAAGTATAGGGGATCGCAACAGTTTTTGAGGGTAGAGTATTCAACCCAAATTTATTGATTTGACACAAGGGGAGCCAAAGAATATTCTCAAGTATTAGCAGCTGAGTTGTCAATTCAACCACACCTGGAAACTTAATATCTACAGCAAAGTGTTTAGTAGCAAAGTAATATGATAGTAGTGGTAACGGCAGCAAAAGGTAACGGTAGCGAAAGTAGTGTTTTTGGTATTTTGTAGTGATGATAGCAATAGCAACGGAAAAGTAAATAAGCAAAGAACAATATATGGAAAGCTCGTAGGCAATGGATCGGTGATAGAGAATTATGCCGGATGCGGTTCATCATGTAATAGTCATAACCTAGGGTGACACGGAACTAGCTCCAATTCATCAATGCAATGTAGGCATGTATTCCGAATATAGTCATACGTGCTTATGGAAAAAGAACTTGCATGACATCTTTTGTCCTACCCTCCCGTGGCAGCGGATTCCTAATGGAAACTAAGGGATATTAAGGCCTCCTTTTAATAGAGTACCGGACCAAAGCATTAACACATAGTGAATACATGAACTCCTCAAACTACGGTCATCACCGGTAAGTATCCCGATTATTGTTAGTTCGGGGTTGCTGGATCATAACACATAGTAGGTGACTATAGACTTGCAAGATAGGATCAAGAACTCTCATATATTGATGAAAACATAATAGGTTCAGATCTGAAATCATGGCACTCAGGCCCTAGTGACAAGCATTAAGAATAGCAAAGTCATAGCAACATCAATCTCAGAACATAGTGGATACTAGGGATCAAGCCCTAACAAAACTAACTCGATTACATGATAAATCTCATCCAACCAATCACCGTCCAGCAAGCCTATGATGGAATTACTCATGCACGGCGGTGAGCATCATGAAATTGGTGATGGAGGAAGGTTGATGATGACGATGGCGACGGATTCCACTCTCCGGAGCCCCAAACGGACTCCAGATCAGCCCTCCCGAGAGGTTTTAGGGCTTGGTGGCGGCTCTGTATCGTAAAACGCGATGAATCCTTCTCTCTGATTTTTTTCTCCCCGAAAGCAAATATATAGAGTTGGAGTTGAGGTCGGAGAAGCTCCAGGGGGCCCATGAGGTAGGGGTGCGCGCCCCCACCCTCATGGCTAGGGTGTGGGCCCCTGCTCTTCATCTTTTCCAAGGATTTTTTTTATTATTTCCAAGTAGACGTTCCGTGAAGTTTCTGGTCATTCCGAGAACTTTTGTTTATGCACATAAATAACACCATGGCAATTCTTTTGAAAACAGCGTCAGTCCGGGTTAGTTCCATTCAAATCATGCAAGTTAGAGTCCAAAACAAGGGCAAAAGTGTTTGGAAAAGTAGATACGATGGAGACGTATCATGGATCACGCCGTGGGACCGCGCATCTTGGAGCGAGGACGCCGTCTTGAGGCGGAGGAGGCGGAGGCGCTCCATGAGCCGCGCGTCTCGGCGCGAGGGCGCCATCTTGGTGTGGAGGGGGCGGAGGCGCTCCGTGAGCCACATCGCCCACAGCCGGGGGTGGGCGAGGTAGCGAGAGGGATGGTGCAGGAGAGCCCCCCCCCCTCCCCCCGCGGCGCTGACGAGCTCGGCGGTGCGGTCCAACCAGTCCTCATAGAGTTCGTCGACCGAGCGGTAGCGCAGGAGCTTGTGTGCCATGAGCAGCACGGTCAGCGCATCCGTGCATGCACGGCGAGCGTGAGACGATCAGACGGCCGGAGTCAGCGACGGGGTGGCGGTGCGGCCGTCTCGCCGCACGGAGGGGTGCAGTCAGGAGGCTTGCTGCTTGTTTGCCACCGGGCCGGTGGCGGCATTTGCGGTGGGTGACAGAGAACAACGGGGAGGCCCGCCGAGAGGGGCGATCTGAGCGACACGGGTGGCGAGGGCGGCCCGGCGCTCAGCGTGGGCACGGCAAGCGTCGGCCATGAGCTTGGTGGAGTGGCGAAGCGCGGATTGACAAAGGGGAAAGCTTCAGCGCACCCCTACCTGGCGCACCAAATGTCAGATTTCGGGTTTCGGCAAAACACTTGAGGTTCGAACACTGGGTTGCGCACAAAGATCTCTCCCCCCTCTAGCTCGCACACATCATGTTCTCACGGCCTAGCTCGACGAACCCAAGGAACAGGAGACACGAGAGTTTATACTGGTTCGGGCCACCGATGTGGTGTGATATCCTACTCTAGTGTGGTGTGGTGGATTGCCTCTTGGGCTGAGGATGAACTGTTACATGGGAAGAACAGCCTCTTGAGGAGAGGTGCTCTTGTTCTTGTTGAGTGTGGTGGCTTTGGTGGAATGAATCTGGTCCAAGATCAGATGCCTCCCTACGGTGGTGGCTAGTCCTATATATAGAGGCCCGGGTCCTCTTCCCAAATATTAGGCGGGAAGGGATCCCACAACAACCAATTTGAAGGGGGGAGCTAGTACAAGCTATCCTAACAAAAGATGGTCTTTGCATGCCAAAGGCTCTGGTGGTGACGCCGTCTTGGGCTCCATGTGACCTCCGTCCTACTGTCCTGCTGGTCTTGGTCTTGTTGCACCGATATGGAAACCTTTTCCTGATGCCTCGGGACTCCTCCTGTGCTTGCCTCTTTAGCACCAAAGAGGAAACGAGGACACTGCGCGCGCTGGCGCCCGCCTGGCTCCAATCGTCATGGCTTGCGTCATAGAAACCTCATGAGGTGTCTCTTGCCTTGATCTCTCCACCCCTCGCAAGCCAGCCTGGTAAGGCCTCCCCTGAGGAGGTCTTGCATTGTCCGCCTCGTGATGCTTCGCCCCTCGCAAGGGTCTTGAGTGTTTGCTGGTGAAGATGGGCCATACAAGGCCGTTGTGGGCTGCAGGTAGGCAAGTCTGGGGACCCCCGTTCCCAGAACGCCGACAATACCTGGTTTGCTCAAACCCGAAAACAGATGTATTTCCCTTATACATCCTCTAGCCCCAAGTCTTAAGAGGGGAATGTAGTGAAGGTTTTAAGACTTGCTTCAATATAAATGCTCCAACTTTGGGAAAACGGGCAGTTCATCTGAATGACCAGTCATAGACTGAATGCTTTGTATTAAACTTATGTAGCCCCCAAGGGCCGGCTCATCAATATTTGATGGCCGGGTCTTTAGTCTGGACCTTATAATCTGTTGAAACAACTAAGCGATGTAGCCCCCAAGTGCCAGGTTGTCTTGCGTGCAGCAACCCGGGACATGATAACTGTCTTATGCTTTATAAAACTTCAACCAGTGTAGCCCCCAAGGACCGGGTCATTATGCAATAACGAGCAGGGACATCTGCATATATGATTATATTGATTTTGACAGGAGAAATTAGTAGCCCCCAAGGTCCAGCTCATCACCATGTGATGGGTCGGGTCTTCAATGAGGCAAGTTAAAAATGACTTTGCATTAGCCCCCAAGTGCCATGTTGCATGGCTGCAGTGACATGGGACTTGCATACTTGATGTAATCTTTATTTGAATAATGTAGCCCCCAAGTGTCGGGTCATATGCCTGCAGCGACTCGGGACTAAATACAACCATATACATTGTCCGGATGATATCACGAAAAGTCTTTGCATATTCAATATTGAACCATGCTCTCTGTTGTGAACCGGTTCTCTTGGATAAATAAATGATAACCATTGCTCTGAAACGGCTTTGAAATCTTCAATAATAATATTGGTTATTGATAACCATGATAAAAATCCAGCCATGTTGGCTATTTAAGATTTGAATAATATAACCCGGTTGGAAAGCCTCAATCATTCAATACTGGTTGTGACAACCATAAAAAATCCAGCCATGTTTAGCTATTAAATATAATCCAGTATGCAAACCTCAATCATTCAATACTGGTTGTGACAATCATAACAAAAATCTAGCCAAGTTTGGCTATTAAAAATAAAATAATCTGGAATTAAATATCGGGCGGCTCTTAACCGATGGCGACTTAATTCGCATCCATTGTACTCCGGGATTTTTGTAACTCGACGCCATATAGTCTTTGTAGAAATCAAGAATTGATAACCCCATCCATTGCGGCTCATAGACATGTCCATTTTTTGAAAAGATCACTTTGGCGTCTTATAGCCTCAATAAACTCAATATGGAGCAATATAAACCGAAGCTGGATAACCCAACAATAACTTCAGATGGCCAGATGATGGACTTAAATGTAAGTATTCAATAGCAGTATTCTTATGTGTAAAACTCTGCATGTCCTACAAAAAATTTGAACAACATATGCCCTGGCGACTTAACATCAAAAGCTAGGGCCAGTAACAACCCAAACATAATATAGTCTTATGTAATTACTGAAAAGACTAAGCAAGGCCATTCAAGCCAAAATATACAGGCAACTTAAAATCCAAAGCCCAGGCGGGTTATCAAACCTCGCATACTCATATAACCAAGAAAACATACCTGTAGAATTGGCTCATATTGCCGACTTATATTAGCATATCCAGTGAGGGTGACAACCCAAAGATTTATAAGCGCATGATTCCAATGGCGCAATTCAAAGTGTACTGGCGAGTTAACGTCCAAAGCTAGAGAGGGTTGTCAAACCACAAATATTCATACAATTATTGAAAGACATACCTATGGATAGACACCATGGTAATGCTTTGATAATTATAATCCGGAGCCAGTATCAACCCAGAGTTAGGAAATATCATCAGTTTGATTGCGCAAGGCAAAAATATCCCGGTGACTTAATGTCCGCTATTAGGGCGGGTTATTAACCCAACACTCTCAAATATCAGTCATAGAATCAAGGCTACATGGCTTGGAAAAATTGGCTCAACTTGCTGGCTTACATCGCCACATCCAGTGAGGGTGGTCACCCAAAGACTTATAACACATCACTTCCAATTGTGCAGTCCAAGTATACTGGCGACTTAACATCCAAAGCCTAAACAGGTTATCAAAACCCCAGATATGCTCAAATATGAGTCATAAGGATTAAGGCTACATGGACTGAATCGTTCCAAACCATATGTCAATATGGTACAAGGATATGAACCCAAAACAATGTAAGAACATAACAAATCAGAAAAAACAAGGCGTTCATAGGCTGCCAAACCTCAATATCAAGTGTTGTTCAAAGGGTCGCATAGCCGCTGAGTTAATCCTTTATTCAAACCTGTAAACCGGGCCTCACATGACCAACTGCCGTTTTAACTTCTACAAGTTTTGGATCTTTATAAAATTGACTATCAAGAGTACGGCGGGTCATTCCAGGGTTACCTGGGTGGAGTGGCCGACATACAAAGGCAGCATAACCGGAAGTTTTGGTGAATACACCTGGCGTCCAAGCCGATCAAAAGGGTAAATATAGCTATGTTCATTGAACAGGAAGCCCCCAAATGACCTATCATAAGCCATCAAGGCAGGTTACCTATGTTTGAACTGCACATTGTAGCAAGTTCTCTTTGGCAACCTTTAACTTGAGCAGAAAACCCCCAAGCCGTTTGCAACAAGGCGTATAAGCCAGATCAAAGGGTAGTCACAGATATGCTCAGTGAGCAGGAAGCCCCCATGTAATTTGTAACAATGCGTGCAAGACGGATCAAGAGGGTAGTCACAGCTATGCTCAATGAGCAAGAGCCCCCGTGCAATTTGTAACAAGGCGTGTAAGACGGACCAAGAGGGTAAGCACAGCTATGCTCATTGAGCAGGTAGCCCCCAAGTGATCTGCAATAAGATAAGCCAATAAAGCAGGATACCCATGTTTGAACCGCGCATCATGGTGGAAAGTTCTCTTTGGCAACCCTTAGTTTTTCTCAGAACTTGAACTTTGCGAGAGAAAAATTTCTTCTTGAGCCGGGATTTTAAACCGGATATTGAGAGCTTCAAAGATTTGTGGGAGACAAATTTCCCTTGAACCGGATTTTGAACCAAAATCTTTCCTGATAACCCAGAATTCTTCTTTTTAAGTCGGAAATTTTTGATGGCCTTTTAAATTTGCACCAATGTGGTAGTAGCATCCGGGACCGGGTTATTTTCCCTCCAATTACCTGGGGTTCTTGAATTTTCTTAAACTGGCAAAATTTGCTAAGCGATGTCATTGTAGCCCCCAAGTCTCAAGATGACTCGAGGAGTTGGCTTGATATTCTCCATGCTTGACTGTGTTACAAAACTGACATATTGTTGAACATCGGAACGCTGGAATATGTTGAAGCTGGAAGCAAGGTGGCGATTTAATGATCTTCGCAACACTCATTGCATATTGTTGGCATTGATAACGCTATGTGAATCCACGGAAACTTGAGGTCGACCGTGGCGGGTTATAAATGACCCCATATGATTTGTGTCAGTAATCCGGCCAGCGGCTCATCCCAGCTGGTTGTTGAAGTTAAACAAAACACAATGCTGGCAACTTCTGTGCCTGTCCATTGAGCCATCTCGTGTAGGCAGAAGCTTGTAATATATCATTAGCTCAAGTGTTGTTCGAATAGACCGGGCCACCAGAGCAGTGACTTTTTTGCATTCAATAAGCAGCTTGTGCAGACAGGTGTAGCTCCAGTGTGTTGATGTAGACCGGACCGCGAGAGGCGGACAGTAAAGACAACCGCAGCATCAGAGGCGGCACAGACAGATGAGTCGGTCGCGGCGTTGTAAGCTGGTGCAAACGGGCGAGCTAACCCCATCATGTTGATATAGATTGGGCTGTAGAGATAGTGGTTTGTACATACATTCATTGAGAATTATGGCATGGTCAGATGCTAGCGCATGATAATGATGGCGCGAACTATATATCCATGACATGATCATCGCTCTTGAAGTGAACAATTGTCCTGCATTAAAACATATCACAGCCAGAGTGACTGCTCTTTTAAAGAAATCAATATGTAATATAAAAATATACCGGATGGATTTCACCTGATATGTTAAGACAGAAATTATCCGCCGCGGGGTCGTCTCAACAACGACAAAGCTAGCGATCTAAAGTGCAGCACCGGGCGGCTCAGAAGGAATCCTTCGGGTCCCTTTTTTTGTACAAGTCGGAACTCTTTGGCGATTCAGACGAAACATTTCATCGAATCGGTCGGAACTCTTTGGCGATTCAGACAGAACTTTTCGACTAGCCGGCAGAACCTTTCGTTGAGCCAGACAAAACTTTTTGATGAGCCGGTCGGAACTTTCCAACAAGCCGGCTGGACCTTTTTCGATAAGCCAGATAGAATTTTTTGACGAGGCGGTCGAAACTTTCCGACGAGCCGGACGAAACTTTTTGATAAGCCAGGCGGAACTTTCTGATGAGACGGGCGGAACTTCTAGATCCCTGGGAAAATGCCCTCCAAGAATTCAACACCACCGTGCGCAGGCCCCACAGTGGGCGCCAACTGTCGTGGATTTGTCACAGCAGATGTACTTAGTGTGAGGACTTAGTCATGAGGCCAACGCATTTATGTGGTAGCTTGAGAGGGGTTGAGTGGGACGAGAGACGCGAGATTTTTCCCAGGTTCGGCCCCTCACAGTGGAGGTAAAAGCATATATCCTGCTTCATTGATATTGATCATGGTGATGCTCACGATTACAAGGGTGCTCTTTTGCTACCTCTATCTCGAGAGATATTGATTTGTGTGCCTCAACTTGTGAAACTTGTCTCTCTTGGGATGCCCTGCCCCTCCTTATATAAGTTGGAGGGGCGGATTACATGTGGAGTTCTAGTAGGACTAGGACTACTCTATTACAAGTGGAATCCTAGTCTTGCTTCCCATGAAAGGGAAAACTCCTTATGCCTTCCTTCTCAAGCCGGCCCACCATAATATGAGTCGGCCTTCCATGAACCACCTTCTAGGCCACCGGTTCTTGTTGCTCCTCTGACCCGCCTGCCGGGTCACCAATGAGTCTCCCACTCTGGACGGGTTACTAGTGAGTCATCGGGTCAGGGCGGATCACCAGTGAGTCGCCAAGTTCGGCCGGGTCATACATCCGGCCGGGTTACACCGCGGGCTATATCCCTGACAAAAAGGGCAAGGGAAAGAAGGGGAACTTCAAGAACAATGGCAAGTAAGTTGTCACTCCCGGGAAGAAGCCCAAGTCTGGATCCAAGCCTGAAACTGATTGCTTCTACTGCAAAGGGACTGGTCACTGAAAGCGGAACTGTCCCAAGAATTTGGCGGATAACAAGGATGGCAAAGTGAAAAAAGGTATATTCTATATACATGTTATTGATGTGTACCTTACTAATGATGGTAGTAGCGCATGGGTATTTGATACTAGTTCTGTTGCTCATATTTGCAACTCGAAATAGGGGTTGCGGATTAAACGAAGATTGGCTAAGGACAAGGCGATGATGCGCATCGGGAATGGTTCCAAGGTTGATGTGATCACCATCGGCACGCTACCTCTACATCTACCTTCGGGATTAGTTTTAGATCTAAATAATTGTTATTTGGTGCCAGCGTTGAGCATGAACATTATATCTGCATCTTGTTTGATGCAAGATGGTTATTCATTTAAATCAGAGAATAATGGTTGTTCTATTTATATGAGTAATATATTTGATGGTCATGCACCCTTGAAGACTGGTCTATTTTTGTTGAATCTCGATCGTGGTGATACACATATTCATAATATTGATGCCAAAAGATGCAAAGTTGATAATGATAGTGCAACA
This sequence comes from Triticum aestivum, assembly GCF_018294505.1. Lineage (NCBI taxonomy): Eukaryota > Viridiplantae > Streptophyta > Magnoliopsida > Poales > Poaceae > Triticum > Triticum aestivum. The sequence continues at coordinate 94,981,781 of NC_057806.1, read as the reverse complement.
TATTTGTGGCACTGCCGTTTAGGTCATATTGGTGTAAAGCGCAGGAAGAAACTCCATGCAGATGTACTTTTGGAATCACTTGATTATGAATCATTTGATGCTTGCGAACCATGCCTCATGGGCAAGATGACTAAAACTCCGTTCTCTGGAACAATGGAGTGAGCCACTAACTTATTGGAAATAATACTTACCGATGTATGCGGTCCGATGAGTGTTGAGGCTTGCGGCGGGTATCGTTATTTTCTGACCTTCACAGATGATTTGAGTAGATATGGGTATATCTACTTAATGAAAACAAGTCTAAAAGATTTGAAAAGTTCAAAGAGTTTCAGAGTGAAGTGGAGAATCATCGTAACAAGAAAATAAAGTTTTTACGATCGGACCGAGGAGGCGAATATTTGAGTTACGAGTTTGGCCTTCATTTAAAACAATGTGGAATAGTTTCACAACTCATGCCACCTAGAACACCGCAACATAATGGTGTGTTCGAATGTCGTAACCGTACTTTATTAGATATGGTGCGATCTATGATGTATCTTACTAATTTACTGCTATCATTTTGGGGTTATGCATTAGAGATAGTTCCATTCACTTTAAATAGGGCACCATCTAAATCCGTTGAGACGACACCGTATGAACTATGGTTAGGCAAGAAACCTAAGCTGTCGATTCTTAAAGTTTGGGGTTGCGATGCTTATGTGAAAAAGTTTCAGCCTGATAAGCTTGAACCCAAATCAAAGAAGTGTGTCTTCATAGGATACCCAAAAGAAACTGTTGGGTACACCTTCTATCACAGATCCGAAGGCAAGATCTTTGTTGCTAAGAATGGATCCTTTCCGGATAAGGAGTTTCTCTCAAAAGAAGTGAGTGGGAGGAAAGTAGAACTTGATGAGGTAATTGTTCCTTCTCTCGAATTGGAATGTAGCTCATCACATAAATCAGTTCCGGTGATGCCTACACCAACTAGAGATGAAGCTAATGATAATAATCATGAAACTTCAGATCAAGTTACTACCGAACCTCGTAGGTCAACCAGAGTACGTTCCACACCAGAGTGGCACGGTAATCCTTCTCTGGAAGTCATGTTACTAGACCATGACTTACGTACGAACTATGAGGAAGCAATGATGAGCCTAGATTCCGCAAAAATGGCTTGAGGCCATGAAATCTGAGCTGGCACCCATGTATGAGAACAAAGTATGGACTTTGGTTGACTTGCCCTATGATCGGCAAGCCATAGAAAATAAATGGATCTTCAAGAAGAAGATTGACGCTGACGGTAATGTTACTGTCTACAAAGCCCGACTTGTCGCGAAAGGTTTTCGACAAGTTCAAGGAGTTGACCACGATGAGACTTTCACACCCGTAGCGATGCTTAAGTCTGTCTGAATCATGTTAGCAATTGCCGCATTTTATGATTATGACATCTGACAAATGGACGTCAAAACTGCATTCCTTAATGGATTTCTTAAAGAAGAGTTGTATATGATGCAACCAGAAGGTTTTGTCGATCCTAAAGGTGCTAACAAAGTGTGCAAGCTCCAGCGATCCATTTATGGACTAGTGCAAGTATCTCGGAGTTGGAATATATGCTTTGATAGTGTGATCAAAGCATATGGTTTTATACAGATTTTCGGAGAAGCCTATATTTACAAGAAAGTGAGTGGGAGCTCTGTAGCATTTGTAATATTATATGTAGATGGCATATTGTTGATTGGAAATGATATAGAATTTCTGTATAGCATAAAAGGATACTTGAATAAGAGTTTTTCAAGGAAATACCTCGGTGAAGCTGCTTATCTATTGGGCATCAAGATCTATAGAGATAGATCGAGACGCTTAATTCGACTTTCACAAAGCTCATACCTTGATAAAGTTTTTAATAAGTTCAAAATGGATCAGTCAAAGAAAGGGTTCTTACCTGTGTGTGAAGTTGAGTCAGACTCAATGCCCGACTACTGCAGAAGATAGAGAGAAAATGAAAGTCATTCCCTATGCCTCAGCCATAGGTTCTATCATGTATGCTATGATGTGTACCAGACCTGATGTGTGCCTTGCTATAAGTCTTGCATGGAGGTACCAAAGTAATCCAGGAGTGGATCACTGGACATCGGTCAAGAACATCCTGAAGTACCTAAAAAGGACTAAGGATATGTTTCTCGTTTATGGAGGTGACAAAGAGCTTGTCATAAATGGTTACGTCGATGCTATCTTTGACACTAATCCAGATGACTCTAAGTCACAAACCGGATATGTATTTATATTGAATGATGGAGATGTCAGTTGGTGCAGTTCCAAGCAAAGCATCGTGGCGGGATCTACGTGTGAAGCGGAGTACATAGCTGCTTCGGAAGCAGTGAATGGAGTCTGGATGAAGGAGTTCATATCCGATCTAGGTGTAATACCTAGTGCATCGGGTCCAATGAAAATCTTTTGTGACAATACTGGAGCAATTGCCTTGGTGAAGGAATCCAGTTTTTACAAGAGAACCAAACACATCAAGAGACGCTTCAACTCAATCTGTGATCAAGTCAAGGAGGGAGACATAGAGATTTGCAAAATGCATACGAATCAGAATGTGGCAGACCCATTGACTAAGCCTCTTCCACGAGCAAAACATGATCAATACCAAGACTCCATGGGTGTTAGAATCATTACAATGTAATCTAGATTATTGACTCTAGTGCAAGTGCGAGACTGAAGGAAATATGCCCTAGAGGCAATAATAAAGTTGTTATTTATATTTCCTTATATTATGATAAATGTTTATTATTCATGCTAGAATTGTATTAACCGGAAACTTGATACATGTGTGGATACATAGACAAAACACAGTGTCCCTAGTAAGGCTCTACTAGACTAGCTTGTTAATCAAAGATGGTTAATTTTCCTAGCCATAGACATGTGTTATCATGTGATGAATGGGATCACATCATTAGGAGAATGATTTGATGGACAAGACCCATCCGTTAGCTTAGCATGTTGATTGTTCAGCTTTATTGCTATAGCTTTCTTCATGTCAAATACATATTCCTTCGACTATGAGATTATGCAACTCCCGAATACCGGAGGAATACCTTGTGTGATATCAAAAGTCACAACATTACTAGGTGATTATAAAGATTCTCTACAGGTATCTCCGAAGGTATTTGTTGGGTTGGCATATATCGAGATTAGGATTTGTCACTCCGAGTATCGGAGAGGTATCTCTGGGCCCTCTCGGTAATGCACATCATGATAAGCCTTGCAAGCAATGTGACTAATAAGTTTGTTGAGGGATGATGCATTATGGAACGAGTAAAGAAACCTACCAATAATGAGATTGAACTAGGTATGAAGATACCGACGATCGAATCTCGGGCAAGTAACATACCGATGATAAAGAGAATAACGTATGTTGTCATTACGGTACGATCGATAAAGATTGATACGTCTCCAACGTATCTATAATTTTTTATTGTTCCATGCTATATTATATTTTTTTGGAGATTATTGGGCTTTATTATACACTTTTATATTATTTTTGGGACTAACCTATTAACCGGAGGCCCAGCCCAGAATTGCTGCTTTTTGCCTATTTTAGGGTTTCGCGGAAAAAGAATATCAACCGGAGTCCAAACGGAATGAATCCTTCGGGAACGTGATTTTCGAAACAAACATGATCCAGAGCACTTGGACCCTACGTCAAGCAATCAACAAGGAAGGCACGAGGTAGGGGGCGCGCCTGCCCCCCAGGCGCGCCCTCCACCCTCATGGGCCCACTGTTGCTCCACCGACGTACTCCTTCCCCCTATATATACCTACGTACCCCCAAACTACCAGATACGGAGCAAAAACCCTAATTCCACTGCCGTAACTTTCTGTATCCACAAGATCCCATCTTGGGGCCTTTTCCGGAGCTCCGCCGGAGGGGGCATCGATCACGGAGGGCTTCTACATCAACACCATAGCCTCTCTGATGAAGTGTGAGTAGTTTACTTCAGACCTACGGGTCCATAGTTATTATCTAGATGGCTTCTTCTCTCTTTTTGGATCTCAATACAAAGTTCTCCCCCTCTCTTGTGAAGATCTATTCGATGTAATCTTCTTTTGCGCTGTGTTTATTGAGACCGATGAATTGTGGGTTTATGATCAAGTTTATCTATGAACAATATTTGAATCTTCTCTGAATTCTTTTATGTATGATTGGTTATCTTTGCAAGTCTCTTCGAATTATTAGTTTGGTTTGGTCTACTAGAGTGATCTTTCTTGCAATGGGAGAAGTGCTTAGCTTTGGGTTCAATCTTGCGGTGTCCATTCCCAGTGACAGTAGGGGCAGCAAGGCACGTATTGTATTGTTGCCATCGAGGATAACAAGATGGGGTTTATATCATATTGCATGAGTTTATCCCTCTACATCATGTCATCTTGCTTAAAGTGTTACTCTGTTCTCTTGAACTTAATACTCTAGATGCATGCTGGATAGCAGTCGATGTGTGGAGTAATGTAGTAGATGGAGGCAGGAGTCGGTCTACTTGTCTCAGACGTGATGCCTATATACCTGATCATACCTAGATATTCTCATAACTATGCTCAATTCTGTCAATTGCTCAACAGTAATTTGTTCACCCACCATAAATACTTATGCTCTTGAGAGAAGCCACTAGTGAAACCTATGGCCCCCGGGTCTATCTTACATCATATTAATCTTCCAATACTTAGTTATTTCCTTTGCCATTTATTTTACTTTGCATCTTTACCATAAAAATACCAAAAATATTATCTTATCATATGTATCAGATCTCACTCTCGTAAGTGATCGTGTAGGGATTGACAACCCCTTATCACGTTGGTTGAAAGGATTTATTTGTTTGTGTAGGTGCGAGGGACTTGTGCGCGGCCTCCTACTGGATTGATACCTTGGTTCTCAAAAACTGAGGGAAATACTTATGCTACTTTGCTGCATCACCCTTTCCTCTTCAAGGGAAAACCAACGCAAGTGCTCAAGAGGTAGCAAGAAGGATTTATGGCGCCGTTGTCGGGGAGGTTCGCGCAAGACAAGTCAAGATTTGACTCCCGACAATGAGTCACTTGTGGCGCCGTTGCAAGTCAAGACATACTAAGTACCCATCACAAACCCTTATCTCCTGCATTACATTATTTGTCATTTGCCTCTCGTTTTCCTCACCCCCACTTCACCCTTGCCGTTTTACTCGCGCTCTCTCTCCATCCTCCCTCTCTTTCTCTATTTGTCTCTTTTTGCCCGTCTCTTGTTTGCTTGTGTGTTGGACTGCTTGCTTGTCACGATGGCTCAAGATAATACTAAATTGTGTGACTTCACCAATACCAACAACAATGATTTCCTTAGCACTCTCATTGCTCCTCTTACCTATACTAAATCTTGTGAAATCAATGCTGCTTTGTTGAATCTTGTCATGAAAGATCAATTCGCCGGCCTTCCTAGTGAAGATGCCGCTACCCATCTGAATAGCTTCGTTGATTTATGTGATATGCAAAATAAGAAAGATGTGGATAATGATATTGTTAAATTGAAGCTATTTCCTTTTTCGCTTAGAGATCATGCTAAAGCTTGGTTTTCATCTTTGCCTAAAAATAGTATTGATTCGTGGAATAAGTGCAAAGATGCTTTTATCTCTAAGTATTTTCCTCCTGCTAAGATCATCTCTCTTAGAAATGATATTATGAATTTGAAGCAACTTGATCATGAACATGTTGCACAAGCTTGGGATAGGATGAAATTAATGATACGTAATTGCCCTACACATGGTTTGAATTTTTGGATAATTATACAAAAAAATTATACCGGGTTGAATTTTGCTTCTAGAAATCTTTTAGATTCGGCCGCGAGAGGCACTTTTATGGAAATCACTTTAGGAGAAGCTACTAAACTCCTAGATATTATGGTTAATTATTCTCAATGGCACACTGAAAGATCTACTAATAAGAAAGTGCATGCGATAGAAGAAATTAATGTTTTGAGTGGAAAGATGGATGAACTTATGAAATTATTTGCTAATAAAAGTGTTTCTTTTGATCCTAATGATATGACTTTGTCTACTTTGATTGAGAATAATAATGAATCTATGGATGTGAATTTTGTTGGTAGGAATAATTTTGGTAATAACGCGTATAGAGGAAACTTTAATCCTAGGTCGTATCCTAGTAATTCCTCTAATAATTATGGTAATTCCTACAACAATTCTTATGGAAATTATAATAAGATGCCCTCTGATTTTTAATCTAATATTAAAGAATTTATTACTTCGCAAAAGAATTTCAATGCTTTGATTGAAGATAAATTGCTTAAGATCGATGAGTTGGCTAGGAACATTAATAGAATTTCTCTTGAAGTTGATTCTTTGAAACTTAGATCTATTCCACCTAAGCATGATATCAATGAGTCTCTCAAAGCCATGAGAATTTCCATTGATAAGTGCAAAGAAAGAACCGCTAGGATGTGTGCTAAGAAAGATTACTTTATAAAAGCGTGTTTTTCTAGTTTCCATGATGAAGATCTAAAAGTTATTGATGTGTCCCCTATTAAATCTTTGTTTTGCAATATGAATCTTGATAATGATGGGACTGAATATGATCCACCTTTACCTAGACGGCTTCCCAAAAATTCGGAGCCTTTAGATCTTGATGCTAAAATTGTTAAAAGTGGGATTGAAGAAGCCAAAACTTTAAATATTAATGAACCCACTATTTTGGATTTCAAGGAATTTGATTATGACAATTTCTCTTTGATATATTGTATTTCCTTGATGCAATCCGTGGTAAATTCTCCTCATGCTTATAGTCAAAATAAAGCTTTTACTAAACATATCGTTGATGCTTTGATGCAATCTTATGAAGAAAAACTTGAGTTGGAAGTTTCTATCCCTAGAAAACATTATGATGAGTGGGAACCTACAATTAAAATTAAAATTAAAGATCATGAATGCTATGCTTTGTGTGATTTGGGTGCTAGTGTTCCCACGATTCCAAAGACTTTGTGTGATTTGCTAGGTTTCCGTGATTTTGATGATTGCTCTTTAAACTTGCACCTTGCGGATTCCACTATTAAGAAACCTATGGGAAGAATTAATTATGTTCTTATTGTTGCAAATAGGAATTATGTGCCCGTAGATTTTATTGTTCTTGACATAGATTGCAATCCTTCATGTCCTATTATTCTTGGTAGACCTTTCCTTAGAACGATTTGTACAATTATTGATATGAAGGAAGGGAATATTAGATTCCAATTTCCATTAAGGAAAGGCATGGAACACTTCCCTAAAAAGAAAATTAAATTACCTTATGAATCTATTATGAGAGCCACTTATGGATTGTCTACCAAAGATGGCAATACCTAGATCTATCCTTGCTTTTATGCCTAGCTAGGGGCGTTAAACGATAGCGCTTGTTGGGAGGCAACCCAATTTTATTTTTATTCCTTGATTTTTTTCTCCTTTTTAGTAATAAATAATTTATCTAGCCTCTGTTTTGGTTGTGTTTTTTGTGTTTAATTAGTGTTTGTGCCAAGTAGAACCGTTGGGAAGACTTGGGGAAAGTCTTTTTAATCTTGCTGTAAAAAACAGAAACTTTAGTGATCACGAGAATTGCTGCCATTTTTATTTGGAAAGTTTTATTTAGTTAATTATTTTTGAAAATGGTTAATAGATAAATTCCTCACGTCCAGCAATTTATTTTAGAATTTTTGGGGTTCCAGATCTTGCATTAGCTACAGATTACTACAGACTGTTCTGTTTTTGACAGATTCTTTTTTCGTGTGTTGTTCGCTTATTTTGATGAATCTATGCCTAGTAAAATAGTTTATAAACCATGGAGAAGTTGGAATACATTAGGTTTAACACCAATATAAATAAAGAATGAGTTCATTACAGTACCTTGAAGTGGTGTTTTGTTTTCTTTCGCTAACGGAGCTCACGAGATTTTCTACTCTAAGTTTTGTGTTGTTAAGTTTTCAAGTTTTGGGTGAAAGATTTGATGGATTATGGAACAAGGAGTAGCAAGAGCCTAAGCTTGGGGATGCCCATGGAACCCCATGATAATCTAAGGACACCTAAAAGCCAAAGCTTGGGGATTCCCCGGAAGGCATCCCCTCTTTCGTCTACTTTCATCGGTAACTTTACTTGGAGCTATATTTTTATTTACCACATGATATGTGTTTTGCTTGGAGCGTCTTGTATTATTTGAGTATTTATTTGTTAGTTTTCCACAATCATCCTTGCTCTACACACCTTTTGAGCGAGACACACATGATTCGGAAATTATTAGAATACTCTATGTGCTTCACTTATATCTTTTGAGTTATATAGTTTTTGCTCTAGTGCTTCACTTATATCTTTTAGAGCACGTCGGTGGATTTGTTTTGTAGAAACTATTATTCTCTCATGCTTCACTTAGATTATTTTTAGAGTCTTAAATAGCATGGTAATTTACTTAAATAATCCTAATATGCTAGGTATTCAAGACTAGTAAAAACTTTCTTATGAGTGTGTTGAATACTAAGAGAAGTTTGATGCTTGATGATTATTTTGAGATATGGAGATGGTAATGTTAGAGTCATGCTAGTCGAGTAGTTGTGAATTTGAGCAATACTTGTGTTAAAGTTTTTGATTCCCGTAGCATGCACGTATGGTGAACCGTTATGTGATGAAGTCGGAGCATGATTTATTTATTGATTGTCTTCCTTATGAGTTGCAGTCGGGGACGTGCGATGGTCTTTTCCTATCAATCTAACCCCCTAGGAGCATGCGCGTAATAATTTGCTTTGATAACTTCTAGATTTTTGCAATAAGTATATGAGTTCTTTATGACTAAGGTTGAGTCCATGGATCATACGCACTTTTCTTCCTTCCACCATTGCTAGCCTCTATAATACCGCACACCTTTCGCCGGTATCATACACCCACCATATACCTCCCTCAAAACAGCCACCATACCTACCTATCATGGCATTTCCATAGCCATTCTGAGATATATTGCCATGCAACTTTCCACCGTTCCGTTTACTATGACACGCTCCATCATTGTCATATTGCTTTGCATGATCATGTAATTGACATTGTATTTGTGGCAAAGCCACCGTTCATAATTCTTTCATACATGTCACTCTTGATGCATTTCATATCCCGGTACACCGCCGGAGGCATTCACATAAAGTCATATTTTGTTCTAAGTATCGAGTTGTAATTGTTGAGTTGTAAGTAAATAAAAGTGTGATGATCATCATTTTTAGAGCATTGTCCCAAGTGAGGAAAGGATGATGGAGACTATGATTCCCCCACAAGTCGGGATGAGACTCCGGACGAAAAAAAAAGAGGCCAAAGAAGCCCAAATAAAAAAAGAGGCCATAAAAAAGGCCCAGATAAAAAATGAGAGAAAAAGAGAGAAGGGACAATGCTACTATCCTTTTACCACACTTGTGCTTCAAAGTAGCACCATGATCTTCATAATAGAGAGTCTCCTATGTTATCACTATCATATACTAGTGGGAATTTTTCATTATAGAACTTGGCTTGTATATTCCAATGATGGGCTTCCTCAAATGCCCTAGGTCTTCATGAGCAAGCGAGTTGGATGCACACCCACTTAGTTCATTTTGTTGAGCTTTCATATACTTATAGCTCTAGTGCATCCGTTGCATGGCAATCCCTACTCACTCACATTGATATCAATTTATGGGCATCTCCATAGCCCGTTGATACGCCTAGTTGATGTGATACTATCTTCCCCTTTTTGTCTCCTCCACAACCACCATTCTATTCCACCTAAAGTGCTATGTCCATGGCTCACGCTCATGTATTGCGTGAAGATTGAAAAATTTTGAGAACACCAAAAGTATGAAACAATTGCTTGGCTTGTCATCGGGGTTGTGCATGATTTAAATTCTTTGTGTGGTGAAGATAGAGCATAGCCAGACTATATGATTTTTTAGTGATAACTTTCTTTGGCCATGTTATTTTGAGGAGACATAATTGCTTAGTTAGTATGCTTGAAGTATTATTATTTCTATGTCAATATTGAACTTTTGTCTTGAATGTTTCGGATCTGAATATTCATACCACAATTAAGAAGAATTACATTGAAATTATGCCAAGTAGCATTCCACATCAAAAATCCTGTTTTTATCATTTACCTACTCGAGGACGAGCAGGAATTAAGCTTGGGGATGCTTGATACGTCTCCAACGTATCTATAATTTTTATTGTTCCATGCTATATTATATTCTATTTTGGTCATTATTGGGCTTTATTATACACTTTTATATTATTTTTGGGACTAACCTATTAACCGGAGGCCCAACCCATAATTGTTGTTTTTTTGCCTATTTTAGGGTTTCGCAGAAAAAGAATATCAAACGGAGTCCAAACGAATGAAACCTTCGGGAACATGATTTTCGGAACGAACATGATCCAGAGGACTTGGACCCTATGTCAAGCAATCAACGAGGAAGGCACGAGGTAGGGGGCGCACCTACCCTCCCCCCAGGCGCGCCCTCCACCCTCGTGGGCCCGCTATTGCTCCACCGACATACTCCTTCCTCCTATGTATACCTATGTACCCCCAAACTACCAGATACGAAGCAAAAACCCTAATTACACTGCCGTAACTTTATGTATCCACAAGATCCCATCTTGGGGCCTTTTCCGGAGCTCCGCCGGAGGGGGCATCGATCATGGAGGGCTTCTACATCAACACCATAGCCTCTCCGATGAAGTGTGAGTAGTTTACTTCAGACCTACGGGTCCATAGTTATTAGCTAGATGGCTTCTTCTCTCTTTTTGGATCTCAATACAAAGTTCTCCCCCTCTCTTGTGGAGATCTATTCGATGTAATCTTCTTTTGCAGTGTGTTTGTTGAGATCGATGAATTGTGGGTTTATATCAAGTTTATCTATGAACACTATTTGAATCTTCTCTGAATCTTTTTATGTATGATTGGTTATCTTTGCAAGTCTCTTTGAATTATCAGTTTGCTTTGGCCTACTAGATTGATCTTTCTTGCAATGGGAGAAGTGCTTAGCTTTGGGTTCAATCTTGCGGTGTCCTTTCCCAGTGACGGTAGGGGCAGCAAGGCATGTATTGTATTGTTGCCATCGAGGATAACAAGATGGGGTTTATATCATATTGCATGAGTTTATCCCTCTACATCATGTCATCTTGCTTAAAGTGTTACTCTATTCTCTTGAACTTAATACTCTAGATGCATGCTGGATAGCAGTCGATGTGTGCAGTAATAGTAGTAGATGCAGGCAGGAGTCGGTCTACTTGTCTCGGACGTGATGCCTATATACATGATCATACCTAGATATTCTCATAACTATGCTCAATTCTGTCACTTCCTCAACAATAATTTGTTCACCCACTGTAAATACTTATGCTCTTGAGAGAAGCCACTAGTGAAACCCATGGCCCCCGGGTCTATCTTCCATCATATTAATCTTCCAATACTTAGTTATTTCCTTTGCCATTTATTTTACTTTGCACTTTATCGTAAAAATACCAAAAATATTATCTTATCATATCTATCAGATCTCACTCTCGTAAGTGACCGTGTAGGGATTGACAACCCCTTATCGCGTTGGTTGAGAGGATTTATTTGTTTGTGTAGGTGCGAGGGACTTGTGTGGGGCCTCCTACTGGATTGATACCTTGGTTATCAAAAACTGAGGGAAATACTTATGCTACTTTGTTGCATCACCCTTTCCTCTTCAAGGGAAAACCAACGCAAGTGCTCAAGAGGTAGCAAAGATCTTCGTAGAATATGTGGGAACCAATATGAGCATCCAGGTTCCGCTGTTAGCTATTGACCGGAGAGGTTTCTTGGTCATGTCTACATAGTTCTCGAACCCATAGGGTCCGCACGCTTAACGTTCGATGATTATTTTGTATAATATGAGTTATGTGATTTGGTGATCGAATGTTGTTTGGAGTCCCAAATTAGATCACAGACAACGAGGAGTCTCGAAATGGTCGAGAGGTAAAGATTCATATATAGGACAATGATATTTGGACACCGGAAGTGTTTTGGGGTATACTGGGTACATATCAGAGTACCGGGAAGGAGGGGTTACCGGAAACCCCTAGGGAATAATGGGCCTTATGGGCCATAGGAGGGAAGCACACCAGCCCACAAAGGGTGGTGCGCCCCCCTAGGGAAGGAGGCCGAATAGGAGAAGGAGGTGGGGGTTTGGCCCCCCCTTTCCTTCCTCCCCTCCCTTCCCTTTTCCCCCTTCCGGTAAAAGGAAAGGGGGGAGGCCGAATTGCTCTAGGGGCCCAAGTAGGATTTCCTCCTACTTGGGAGCCTCCTTGGCTGCCTCTCCTTCCCTACAACCTATATATACGTGGGGGGCTGTAACACCCATGATGCGGCTATATCTCCCACGTGTCGGAGCACAACTTAGAGGCATAACCGCATTGTAGGCATGTCGCTAGAGGGGCAATCTTTACACATCCCATGTACTGAATAAGAAAGAGGTACAGAGTTGGCTTACAATCGCCACTTCACACAATACATGAATATAGCATTACATCATCCAGGTACAATCAAGGTCCGACTACGGAACTAAAATAAAAGAAGACTACCCCTAATGCAAAAGATCCCCGATTGCCCCAACTGGGCTCCACTACTGATCAACTTGAAACAGAACAACATAATGAACACGATCTTCATCGAGCTCCTCCATGAGCTCAGTTGCATCACCTGCACGGTATCATCGGCACCTGCAACTGGTTTTGGAAGTAATCTGTGAGTCACGGGACTCAGCAATCTCACACCCTCGCGATCAAGACTATTTAAGCTTATAGGTAGGGAAAAGGTATGAAGTGGAGCAGCAAGCACTAGTATATATGGTGGCTAACTTACGCAAATGAGAGCGAGAAGAGAAGGCAAAGCACGGTCGTGAACTAGAAGTGATCAAGAAGTGATCCTGAAACTACTTATGTTCAAGCATAACCCGAGACCGTGTTCACTTCCCGGACTCCACCGAGAAGAGACCATCACGGCTACACACGCTGTTGATCCATTTTAATTAAGTTAAGTTTCAGGTTTTCTACAACCGGACATTAACAAATTCCCATCTGCCCATAATCGCGGGCACGGCTTTCGAAAGTTCAAATCCCTGCAGGGGTGTCCCAACTTAGCCCATCACAAGCTCTCAAGGTCAACGAAGGATATTCCTTCTCCCAGGAAGACCCGATCAGACTCGGAATCCCGGTTACAAGACATTTCGACAATGGTAAAACAAGACCAGCAAAGCCACCCAGATGTGCCGACAAATCCCGATAGGAGCTGCACATATCTCGTTCTTAGAGCACACCGGATGAGAAAGACACCGGGTTGGCATAAACCCTGGTTGCCCAGGGGGCGCCGGACAACGCTCAGGTTGGACCAACACTTAGAGAAGCACTGGCCCGGGGGGGTTAAAATAAAGATGACCCTTGAGTCTGCAGAACCCAAGGGAAAAGGCTAGGTGGCAAAAGGTAAAACCAAGGTCGGGCCTTGCTGGAGGAGTTTTATTCAAGGCGAACTGTCAAGGGGTTCCCATTATAACCAACCGCGTAAGGAACGCAAAATCAAGGAACATAACACCGATATGATGAAAACTAGGGCAGCAAGAGTGGAATAAAACACCATGCATAAGGCCGAGCCTTCCACCCTTTACCAAGTATACAGATGCATTAATATAAAAAAGAGATATTGTGATATCCCGACAATATCCATGTTCCAACAAGGAACAAACTTCATCTTCACCTGCATCTATCAACGCTATAAGAGGGGCTGAGCAAAGCGGTAACATAGCCAAACAATGGTTTGCTAGGACAAGGTGGGTTAGAGGTTTGACATGGCAATATGGGAGGCATGATAAGCATGTGGTAGGTATTGCAGCATAGGCATAGCAAAAGAGCGAGCATCTGGCAAGCAAAGATAGAAGTGATTTTGAGGGTATGATCATCTTGCCTGCAAAGTTCTCCGAGAAGATGAAAGCTTGATCCTCGTAAACGTTCTCAATGGGTTCCTCGATCACGTACTCGTCACCGGGCTCTACCCAAAGCAAGAACACAAGCAAAAGGGAAACACAATCAACCACGGTGCAATGCGCAAACAACATGATGCAAAACATGGCATGATATGCAGGATGTGATATGCAATGCATATGCGTGCTTCGGAAGGGAAAAATTGAACCAGGCCTCAACTTGGAAAACCAAGAGTGCCACTGGAAAGATGAGTTGATTTCGGTCGAAATCGATATAAAGATCACCGGAATCGAATGCACGGTTTGCAAATGACAAGCAAAACAAATAATGGCACTAAGCTGTGATTAACAGCACGAGGCCATCTAAATGCATCAAGAAAAAAGATGAACACTGAGCTACGGCTAATTCACAGAATAGCAGGTTCAAACAAGCATGGCAAAAGTGCAAAAGATATCAGGTTCACAGACGTGAAAATAACATGCCAGGATTTAACATCAGGAAGCAATGTTTAGGGCAAGATAACAACATGCTACACCAACATATCATGGCAAAGCAAGGAATGGCATGAAACTACACAAAGCATATCACAGAAGTCCCTTACTGACCATAAGCCAAAAGAGATCATAAAATACAATGGCAACCATGTAAACATAGCAAGTTTCGTTAACAGATTCAGACTTGGCAAAAAACTGGACATGGCGGAAACAGAGTTACGAAGGCATGTTTGCGAGCTTGATGCACTCACCACACGGCATTGCATGACAAACTAAGCATACACCCCGCAAGAAGACATGATCAATAAGCTAACCATGGCAAGAACACTCTCATAGCATGCATGGAACAACTACAACAACCCCGGCAAAATTGATTAACACGTAAACAATCTGCCAGGAACATTTTACAGCAAAAGTAGAGCAATATTGAGTCATGCTAGGGCACTCCATAATTGCAAACAAAGACATGGATGGATAGAGCATAACAATATCTCAAAATCATACTTACTGAACATGCTCAAAAGAGGCATGGATCACTGTGTAGCAACAAGAATACATGGCATAAAATAACATCAAGGAAATGACTTGGAAGAATTATAAGTCCCTGAAATCAGCAACATCACGAGAGCTACTTTGCATGCTTGTGCTAGTCACCACAATGATCACAAAAATACATGGCATACACCCCTGTAAATATGGCATGGCATAGCCCAAAACACATGTAGGGCTCAAGTTCATAGGAGGCACACATTAAACATGGCAAAAATTGACAAATGACCATAATCTGTTAAGAATCTGAAACTAACATTACATAGCACTCTTGCAACAGCATTTAGGACATCAAGATGAACTCAAATGAACATGGTGCAATGGGATGAAATGAAGTGCACATCCAGACGAACAATTTGATATGCTACACGCCCAAAACGGAGCTACGGGTGCAGAGATATCATGCGATGAACAGGAGCTAAAAATGTTGCAAACTGAGGACTTAGTGGAAAAAACTGTTGGGGAACGTAGCAATAATTCAAAATTTTCCTACATGTCACCAAGATCAATCTATGGAGTCATCTAGCAACGAGGGAGGAGTGGATCTACATACCCTTGTAGATCGCGCGCGGAAGCGTTCAAGAGAACGGGGTTGATGGAGTCGTACTCGTCGTGATCCAAATCACCGATGATCCTAGCGCCGAACGGACGGCACCTCCGCGTTCAACACACGTACGGAGCAGTGACGTTTCCTCCTTCTTGATCCAGCAAAGGGGGAGGAGAGGTTGATGGAGATCCAGCAGCACGACGGCGTGGTGGTGGAAGTAGCGGGATTCCAACAGGGCTTCGCCAAGCGCTGCGGGAGGAGGGAGATGTGTCATGGGAGGGAGAGGGAGGCGCCAGGGCTTAGGTATCGTTGCCCTCCCTTTCCCCCGCTATATATAGGGCCAAGGGAGAGGGGGAGGGTGCAGCCTTGCCCCTTCCTCCAAGGAAGGGTGCGGCCAAGGGGGGGGGACGAGTCCATCCTCCCCAAGGCACCTCGGAGGTGCCTTTCCCCTTTAGGACTGTCCCCTCCTCTTGTCCCTTTGGCGCATGGGCCTCTAGGGGCTGGTGCCCTTGTCCCATGTAGGCCAAGGATCACCCCCTACAGCCCATGTGGCCCCCCGGGGCAGGTGGCCCCACCCGGTGGACCCCCGGGAACCTTCCGGTGGTCCCGGTACAATACCGGTGACCCCGAAACTTGTCCCGATGGCCGAAATAACACTTCCTATATATAATTCTTTACCTCCGGACCATTCCGGAACTCCTCGTGACGTCCGAGATCTCATCCGGGACTCCGAACAACTTTCGGGTTACCGCATACTAATATCTCTATAACCCTAGCGTCACCGAACCTTAAGTGTGTAGACCCTACGGGTTCGGGAACCATGTAGACATGACCGAGACGTTCTCCGGTCAATAACCAACAGCGGGATCTGGATACCCATGTTGGCTCCCACATGTTCCACAATGATCTCATCGGATGAACCACGATGTCAAGGACTTAATCAATCCCGTATACAATTCCCTTTGTCTATCGGTACGATACTTGCCCGAGATACGATCGTCGGTATCCCGATACCTTGTTCAATCTCGTTACCGGCAAGTCTCTTTACTCGTTTCGTAACACATCATCCCGTGATCAACTCCTTGATCACATTGTGCACATTATGATGATGTCCTACTGAGTGGGCCCAGAGATACCTCTCCGTCACACGGAGTGACAAATCCCAGTCTCGATTCGTGCCAACCCAACAGACACTTTCGGAGATACCCGTAGTGCACCTTTATAGTCACCCAGTTACGTTGTGACGTTTGGCACACCCAAAGTATTCCTACGGTATCCGGGAGTTGCACAATCTCATGGTCTAAGGAAATGATACTTGACATTAGAAAAGCTTTAGCATACGAACTACATGATCTTGTGCTAGGCTTAGGATTGGGTCTTTGTCCATCACATCATTCTCCTAATGATGTGATCCCGTTATCAATGACATCCAATGTCCATGGTCAGGAAACCGTAACCATCTATTGATCAACGAGCTAGTCAACTAGAGGCTTACTAGGGACATGGTGTTGTCTATGTATCCACACATGTATCTGAGTTTCCTATCAATACAATTCTAGCATGGATAATAAACGATTATCATGAACAAGGAAATATAATAATAACTAATTTATTATTGCCTCTAGGGCATATTTCCAACAGTCTCCCACTTGCACTAGAGTCAATAATCCAGTTCACATCGATATGTGATTAACACTCAAGGTCACATCCCCATGTGACTAACACCCAAAGAGTTTACTAGAGTCAATAATCTAGTTCACATTACCATGTGATTAACACTCGATGAGTTCTGGGTTTGATCATGTTATGCTTGTGAGAGATGTTATAGTCAACGGGTGTGAATCTTTCAGATCCGTATGTACTTCGCAAATTTCTTATGTCATCTTGTAGATGCAAATACTACGCTACATTTGGAGCCATTTCAAATAACTGTTCTACTTGGAGCTATTCTAAATTGTTGCTCCATTATACGTATCTGGTATCTCTACTCAGAGCTATCCGGATAGGTGTTAAGCTTGCATCGATGTAACTCTTTATGTCGAACTCTTTATCACCTCCATAACCGAGAAACATATCCTTATTCCTCTAAGGATAATTTAGACCGCTATCTGGTGATCTACTCCTAGATTACCTTTGTACCCTCTTGCTAGATATGTGGCAAGGCACACATCAGGTGCAGTACTCAGCATGGCATACCGTATAGAGCCTATGACAAAAGCATAGGGGACGACCTTCGTCCTTTCTCTCTATTCTGTCGTGGTCGAGCTTTAAGTCTTAACTTCATACCTTACAACTCAGGCAAGAACTCCTTCTTTGACTGATCCATCTTGAACACCTTCAAGATCATGTCAAGGTATGTGCTCATTTGAAAGTACCATTAAGCGTTTTGATCTATCCTCATAGATCTTGATGCTCAATGTTCAAGTAGCTTAATCCAGGCTTTCCATTGAAAGACACTTTCCAAATAACCCTATATGATTTCCAGAAATTCTACATCATTTCTGATCAACAATATGTCAACAACATATATTCATCAGAAATTCTATAGTGCTCCCACTCACTTCTTTGGAAATACAAGTTTCTCATAAATTTTGTATACACCCAAAATCTTTGATCATCTCATCAAAGCATACATTCCAACTCCGAGATGCTTACTCCAGTCCCTAGAAGGATTGCTAGAGCTTTGCATACTTATTAGCATCTTTCAGGATTGACAAAACCTTCCGGTTTGTATCACATACAACCTTTCCTAAAAAACATCAAGGAAGCAATGTTTTGACATCCTATCTGCAAGATTTCATAAATAATGCAGTAATTGCTAATATAATTCCAACAGACTCTTAGCATCGCTACGAGTGAGAAAGTCTCATCGTAGTCAACTCCTTAAACTTGTCGGAAAACATCTTAATGACAAGTCGAGCTTTCTTAATGGTGACATTTACCATCATTGTCCGTCTTCCTTTAAAAATCCATCTGTACTCAACAGCCTTACGACCATCGAGCTGTTCTGCCAAAGTCTACACTTTGTTTTCATACATGGATCCTCTCTCGGATTTTATGGCCTCGAGCCATTTATCGGAATCCGGGCCCACCATCGCTTCTCCATAACTCGTAGGTTCATTGTTGTCCAGCAACATGACTTTCAAGACAGGATTACGTACCACTCTGAAGCAGTACGCATCCTTGTCATCCTACGAGGTTTGGGAGTGACTTGATCCGAAGTCTCATGATCAATATCATAAGCTCCCACTTCTATTGGTGTAGGTGCCATAGGAACAACTCTTTGTGCCCTGCTATACACTAGTTGAAGTGACGGTTCAATAACCTCATCAAGTCTCCACCATCCTCCCACTCAATTCTTTCGAGAGAAACTTTTCCTCGAGAAAGGACCCGATTCTAGAAACAATCCCTTATTGCTTTCGGATCTGAGACAGGAGGTATACCCAACTGTTTTGGGTATCCTGTGAAGATGCATTTATCCGCTTTGGGTTCGAGCTTATCAGCCTGAAACTTTTCACATAAGCGTCGCAGCCCCAAACTTCTAAGAAATGACAGCTTAGGTTTCTCTAAACCATAGTTCATATGGTGTCATCTCATTGGAATTACGTGGTGCCCTATTTAAAGTGAATGTGGTTGTCTTTAATGCCTAACCCATAAACTATCATGGTAATTCGATAAGAGACATCATGGTATGCATCATATCCAATAGGGTGCAGTTATGATGTTCGCACACACCATCACACTATGGTGTTCCAGGCTGTATTAGTTGTGAAACAATTTCCACAATGTCTTAATTCTGTGCCAAACTCGTAATTCAGATATTCATCTCTATGATCATATCATAGATATTTTATCCTCCTGTCACGACGATCTTTCAACTTCACCCTGAAATTACTTGAACCTTTCAATAATTCAGACTCGTGATTCATCAAGTAAATATACTCAACATCTACTCAAATCATCTGTGAAGTAAGAACATAACGATATCCACTACATGCCTCAGCACTCATTGGACTGCACACATCAAAATGTATTACTTCCAACAAGTTGCTTTCTAGTTCCATTTTACTGAAAACGAGGCTTTCAGTCATCTTGCCCATGTGGTATGATTTGCATGTCTCAAGTGATTCAAAATCAAGTGAGTCCAAACGGTCCATTTGCATGGAGTTTCTTCATGCATATACACCAATAGACATGGTTCGCATGCCTCAAACTTTTCAAAAACGAGTGAGCCCAAAGATCCATCAACATGGAGCTTCTTCATGCGTTTTATACCGATATGACTTGCGTGGCAGTGCCACAAGTAGGTGGTACTATCATTACTATCTTATATCTTTTGACATGAACATGTGTATCACTACGATCGAGATTCAATAAACCATTCCTTTTAGGTGTAAGACCATTGAAGGTATTATTCAAATAAACAGAGTAACCATTATTCTCCTTAAATGAATAACCGTATTGCGATAGACATAACCCAATCATGTCTATGCTCAACGCAAACACCAATCTCGATGGTAGAGGGTGCGTACGATATTTGATCAACCATGGAAATACTTCCAACACATATCGTCATCTCACCTTTTGGCTAGTCTCCGTTTATTCCGTAGCTTTTACTTCAAGTTACTAACACTTAGCAACCGAACCGGTATCTAATACCCTGGTGCTACTAGGAGTACTAGTAAAGTACACATTAACATAATGTATATCCAATATACTTCTATTGACAGCCTTCTCATCTACCAAGTATCTAGGGTAATTCTGCTCCAGTGGCTGTTCCCCTTATTATAGAAGCACTTAGTCTCGGGTTTGGGTTCAACCTTGGGTTTCTTCACTAGAGCAGCAGCTGATTTGTTGTTTCATGAAGCATCCCTTTTGCCCTTGCCCTCCTTGAAACTAGTGGTTTCACAAACCATCAATAATTGATGCTCCTTCTTGATTTCTACTTTCGTGGTGTCAAACATCGCGAATATCTCAAGGATCATCATATATGTCCCTGATATATTATAGTTCATCACGAAGCTCTAGCATCTTGGTGGTAATGACTTTGGAGAACTATCACTATTTCATTTGGAAGATCAACTCCCACTCGATTCAAGCGATTGTTGTACTCAGACAATCTGAGCACAAGCTCAACAATTGAGCTTTTCTCCCTTAGTTTGCAGGCTAAGAAAATCGTCGGAGGTCTTATACCTCTTGACGTGGGCACGAGCCTGAAATCCCAATTTCAGCCCTCAAAACATCTCATATGTTTCGCGACGTTTCAAAAACCGTCTTCGGTGCCTCAACTCTAAACCGTTTAACTGAACTATCACGTAGTTATCAAAACGTGTATGTCAGATGTTCGCAACATCCACAAACAACGTTCGAGGTTCAGCACACTGAGCGGTGCATTAAGGACATAAGCCTTTTATGAAGCAATGAGGATAATCCTCAGTTTACGGACCTAGTCCGCATAATTGCTACTATCAACTTTCAACTAAATTTTCTCTAGGAACATATATAAACAGTAGAACTGAAGCGCGAGCTACGACATAATTTGCGAAGACCTTTTGACTATGTTCAGGATAATTAAGTTCATCTTATGAACTCCCACTCAGATAGACATCCCTCTAGTCATCTAAGTGATTACATGATCCGAGTCAACTAGGCCGTGTCCGATCATCACGTGAGACGGACTAGTCAACATCGGTGAACATCTTCATGTTGATCGTATCTTCTATACGACTCATGTTCGGCCTTTCGGTCTCTTGTGTTCCGAGGCCATGTCTGTACATGCTAGGCTCATCTCAGTCAACCTAAGTGTTTTCATGTGTTCCGAGGCCATGTCTGTACATGCCAGGCTCGTCAACACCCGTTGTATTCGAACGTTAGAATCTAACACCCGATCATCACGTGGTGCTTCGAAACAACGAACTGTCGCAACGGTGCACAGTTAGGGGGAACACTTTCTTGAAATTTTAATGAGGGATCATCTTATTTACTACCGTCGTTCTAAGCAAATAAGATGTATAAACATGATAAACATCACATGCAATCAAATAGTGACATGATATGGCCATCATCACTTTGCTCCTTTTTGATCTCCATCTTCGGGGCTCCATGATCATCATCGTCACCGGCATGACACCATGATCTCCATCATCATGATCTCCATCATCGTGTCTTCTTGAAGTTGTCACGTCATCTATTACTTCTACTACTATGGCTAACGCTTTAGCAATAAAGTAAAGTAATTACATGACGTTTATGTTGACACGCAGGTCATAAATAAATAAGACAACTCCTATGGCTCCTGCCGGTTGTCATACTCATCGACATGCAAGTCGTGATTCCTATTACAAGAACATGATCAATCTCATACATCACATATATCATTCATCACATCCTTTTGGCCATATCACATCACATAGCATACCCTGCAAAAACAAGTTAGATGTCCTCTAATTGTTGTTTGCATGTTTTACGTGGCTGCTGTGGGTTTCTAGCAAGAATGTTTCTTACCTACGCGAAAACCACAACGTGATATGCCAATTGCTATTTACCCTTCATAAGGACCCTTTTCATCGAATCCGATCCGACTAAAGTGGGAGAGACAGTACCCGCTAGCCACCTTATGCAACTAGTGCATGTCAGTCGGTGGAACCAGTCTCACGTAAGAGTACGTGTAAGGTCGGTCCGGGCCGCTTCATCCCACAATGCCACCGAATCAAGATTGGACTAGTAACGGTAAGCATATTGAACAAAATCAACGCCCACAACTACTTTGTGTTCTACTCGTGCATAGAAACTACGCATAGACCTAGCTCATGATGCCACTGTTGGGGAACGTAGCAATAATTCAAAATTT
This sequence comes from Triticum aestivum, assembly GCF_018294505.1. NCBI lineage: Eukaryota > Viridiplantae > Streptophyta > Magnoliopsida > Poales > Poaceae > Triticum > Triticum aestivum. Next base: position 94,959,356 of record NC_057806.1, on the reverse strand, counting down.
TCCTACGTGTCACCAAGATCAATCTATGGAGTCATCTAGCAACGAGGGAGGAGTGGATCTACATACCCTTGTAGATCGCACGCGGAAGCGTTCAAGAGAACGGGGTTGATGGAGTCGTACTCGTCGTGATCCAAATCACCGATGATCCTAGCGCCGAACGGACGGCACCTCCGCGTTCAACACACGTACGGAGCAGTGACGTCTCCTCCTTCTTGATCCAGCAAAGGGGGAGGAGAGGTTGATGGAGATCCAGCAGCACGACGGCGTGGTGGTGGAAGTAGCGGGATTCCAACAGGGCTTCGCCAAGCGCTGCGGGAGGAGGGAGATGTGTCATGGGAGGGAGAGGGAGGCGCCAGGGCTTAGGTATCATTGCCCTCCCTTTCCCCCGCTATATATAGGGCCAAGGGAGAGGGGGAGGGTGCAGTCTTGCCCCTTCCTCCAAGGAAGGGGGGGGGACGAGTCCATCCTCCCCAAGGCACCTCGGAGGTGCCTTCCCCCTTTAGGACTCTCCCCTCCTCTTGTCCCTTTGGCGCATGGGCCTCTAGGGGCTGGTGCCCTTGGCCCATGTAGGCCAAGGATCACCCCCTACAGCCCATGTGGCCCCCCGGGGCAGGTGGCCCCACCCGGTGGACCCCCGGGACCCTTCCGGTGGTCCCGGTACAATACCGGTGACCCCGAAACTTGTCCCGATGGCCGAAATAGCACTTCCTATATATAATTCTTTACCTCCGGACCATTCCGGAACTCCTCATGACGTCCGAGATCTCATCCGGTACTCCGAACAACTTTCGGGTTACCGCATACTAATATCTCTATAACCCTAGCGTCACCGAACCTTAAGTGTGTAGACCCTACGGGTTCGGGAACCATGTAGACATGACCGAGACGTTCTCCGGTCAATAACCAACAGCGGGATCTGGATACCCATGTTGGCTCCCACATGTTCCACAATGATCTCATCGGATGAACCACGATGTCAAGGACTTAATCAATCCCGTATACAATTCCCTTTGTCTATCGGTATGATACTTGCCCGAGATACGATCGCCGGTATCCCGATACCTTGTTCAATCTCGTTACCGGCAAGTCTCTTTACTCGTTTCGTAACACATCATCCTGTGATCAACTCCTTGATCACATTGTGCACATTATGATGATGTCCTACTGAGTGGGCCCAGAGATACCTCTCTGTCACACGAAGTGACAAATCCCAGTCTCGATTCGTGCCAACCCAACAGACACTTTCGGAGATACCCGTAGTGCACCTTTATAGTCACCCAGTTACGTTGTGACGTTTGGCACACCCAAAGTATTCCTACGGTATCCGGGAGTTGCACAATCTCATGGTCTAAGGAAATGATACTTGACATTAGAAAAGCTTTAGCATACGAACTACATGATCTTGTGCTAGGCTTAGGATTGGGTCTTTGTCCATCACATCATTCTCCTAATGATGTGATCCCGTTATCAATGACATCCAATGTCCATGGTCAGGAAACCGTAACCATCTATTGATCAACGAGCTAGTCAACTAGAGGCTTACTAGGGACATGGTGTTGTCTATGTATCCACACATGTATCTGAGTTTCCTATCAATACAATTCTAGCATGGATAATAAACGATTATCATGAACAAGGAAATATAATAATAACTAATTTATTATTGCCTCTAGGGCATATTTCCAACAAAAACAACCTCGAGATCTAGGGTTCGTCCGGGGCACGCGAACCGAGGCGCGGCCGGAGCTTCGCCGGAGAAGCTGCCGGAGAGGGGAGAGTTGCCGGAGAGGGTCAGGGCGCCGGATCCGGTCCGACGCGACCGGATTCGCGGCGAGGCGGCGGCGGGCGCGGAGCACCGGTGCAGGGCGGCGCGGTGGCGATAGTCCGCGGCCGGCGGAGGCGCAAGGCGGCGCGGAGCAGGCGGTGGCCGGAGCTGGACGGCCGGGCGGCGAAGGCGAACAGCGGCGGAGGTGCCGGCGGAGTTGGGCGGCGGCGGCTTCGGGCCCTGCGGGCCTGACACGGGCCCCGCGGGCCAGCGGCGGCGGGAGGCGGCGAAGTGGTCTCAGGGGCGCCACGTGTCAGCACGCGGTTGGATGGGCGCGGCAGCGGACGTGTCCGGCTCTGTCCGGATGGGTCCGGCGCGGAGAGGGACTAGGTTTAGGGTTTGGACTGCGGGAATTTCAGAGGGGAGCACCTATTTATAGGTAGATGGAGCTAGGAGACTCCAAATTGTGCACGGTTTTCGGCCACGCGATCGTGATCGAACGACCGAGATGTTGGAGGGGGTTTTGGTGCGTTTTGGGCCACTTTGGAGGGGTGTTGGGCTGCAACACACACGAGGCCTTTTCGGTTCCTCGGTTAACCGTTGGAGTATCAAACGAAGTCCAAATGGCACGAAACTTGACAGGCGGTCTACCAGTAGTAAACCAAAGCCGCTTGGCAAGTCTCGGTCCAATCCAAGAATGTTTAACACCCGCACACGAAAATAGGCAAAAAGGGGACACCGGAGGACATAGGAGTGCCGGAATGCAGCACGGTCAACGGGGAAAAAGCTCGGATGCATGAGACGAGCACGTATGAAAACGCGATGCACATGATGACATGATATGAAATGCATGACACGCAAGCAAAAGACAAGGCAACAACAGTGAATAACTGGAAGACACCTAGCACATCGGTCTCGGGGCGTTACAACACTCCACCACTACGAGAGGATCTCGTCCCGAGATCTAGAATGGCACCGGAGGGGAAAACGGAAGAGAAAGAGAAGAGGTAAAACTAAGTTGCTTCTTTGATAAACGAGTGAAACCAAAGAACCTTGAAAAGTTGAACAAATTGAAAGAAAGAATACAACGGAGATGAACGAAGTTGAAAACACTCCGTTAGAAAAGAGGAACAAGGAAGAACAAATTTGTATAGCACTCCGGTTGAAAAGAGATGCAAGATTTGATAAGATGAAAAGAACTTGAGCAGAGGACACAACACTCCGGTTAAATGGATAAGCAAAGGAAAGAACATGATCTTGAAAAACAAGAAGATGGGTTGAAGAGAGCAACATCACAAAGCCTCCGGAAGAAATGAGAGGATGGAATAGAATGAACGGAGGGAAACAATATCTTGAGAGAGCATGCTTACAACAAATGCTGGAATGGAGTTGTTGGATTATCAACAACGAAAAACATAAACTTGATATGGTCTTATGGGATACATCTCAAAATTATGAGGTGACAACCTGCCACTCCCGGAAAAAGATTGGATTGATAAGAACAAGGAGACGAGAAACTTATCTCACCGGTAGGATAAATGAAGAACTTGGATCATTTATAAGCACCATAAGTAGCAACAATCCTTAGGGAAGGCTTTAGGTGAAATATAACCCAAGATAACTCCAACGAAGAGATTGGTGGGTTTAAATATCTCATTATTGTGAATGAAGAATGATATATTACCAGCTCAAAAGATAAGGGAGAACTATTGCACTCCGGATTGCAAGATGAAGAATGCTTGAGCTCCTCTGAAAAGAATCTTGATGAACACTTCGAGAAGGAATTAAGTCCTTGATGAACCAACATGTAGAGCCTACATGAAGAACTCCGGTAATAAAAGAATGATCAAACGAAAGGAAAAAGAAGTTGGAAACACAAGGTGAAACCTTGCAATGATTTAGATGGATCTCCGTGATAATTAGAGCTTTGAACTCCGAGAAAGAAAAGGTGAACAAAAGAAAATCAAGAATTTGATGAGCCTCCGGAATAAAGAATTAATCATTTGGGTGAATCAAAAATAAGAATTATGTTATGGTCATCCTTCACCAATTTAGATTGATGACAAGCAATGGATTTGGCATACTACTTATTCTCGTAGAAAGGATTAAGATAGATATAGCGCCAACTTGAGAAATTCTTCAACGAACCACCGGTAGGATTTGGGAACAACGAATGAATTAATACAATAGCAACGGAAGAGAATTCTTGAACGAACCACCATAAGAATTGAACAAGGAAAGTAGCAAAAGCACAATTCACCGGGAAGAATTGGAAAATGAATGAAGATACTTGAGAGAATTTTAGATACAAGTGAAACGAAGAGATCCCGAGCTGATTAGAGAATACTTGGATGATGCACCGGCAAGATTTGGAGAAACGAGAGCTAGAAGCTGAGAGTGAATAATTCTGAGATCATGGGCTCCGGAGAATCAAACTGAAAAGACTCCTGAATTGTTCCGGATAGGTGGAAAGAATTCTCACAATTAAAAACAATTATGAGAGAATGGCAATAAGCTAGAACCATGAATCTTGAAGAGAAAGGAGCAAGATTTAGAGGAAAAACTCTTCTTCGGTCTTCAAAATCCGAGAATGACGACGAGAAACACCACCATGAATTGTTGAGATACTCCGGGATGAAAATTAGAATGGTTGAGGCAACGATGAAAGAATTTGAAAGATCTTGGTGAAAGACATATGACTGATGACAATTCATTCTTACGTCAAACTTTAGAAGATTTGAGAATAACTCCGGGAGAATAAGAAGAATCAGGTAAGATCCTGGGAATAGACCTGTGGGTTAGGGCCCACTCAAAAGAAAGCACCGTTGAACGATTGCTGGAAAAGGAGATTGCACCGGTTGAGTTAAACGGCCTGAATGAGATAACAACCTCGAAATAGGTTGAACGGATCTTGAATGACAAGACAAGCCTTTTGAGATATCTTCAGCACTCCTAAATAATAGAATAGCAAGAGTGGGTGATTATGAGGTGCACCGGTCATGAGAAAGCATTTAAATGAGGAAAGGATATGATCAACAAGGCTTGAATTGGATCCACCAGAGAAGAAAATGAGTGAAGAGTGACGAACTTGAAGCTCCGTTAGAATCTTCCTGAGAATCACCGGATAAGAACATTGATTGAAAAGAAAGAAGAGACTTCACCTGAATAAAAGGATGCTTGATTAAGAAATCCGAGTCCTTGAAGAAACAAGGGGTGGGAGGGTGGGAAAACAAAGGTAGCTTGGGACGGATGAGACAAACAACTTTGAGAAGACTTGAGTTGATCTTGCGGATGTTGAAAAAGATTGGATCCACTTGAAGAGAGAACACACCAGTTGAAAAAGAATTAGCATGACAATCTCGATGATCCAAAAGGATTAGTATTCCCATAGGAATATGAGAACACCACTTAGGAAAGGTATGGAATCAACGTTTGACTTTGAAGCAACTCGAATACCACAACTGAAAACAAAACAAAGGATTGACTTGCAGAATAAGCTGGAACAAACATATGATAGAGATATCGTTCGAAGTTTTCATGGTGGGGCCCACACGGGCTCGATTGTACAGCACCATCATGTACAAGGCAGTGCACATGACATATGAAGCGTCCCCGAGTCAGCATAGCCAAGGACTCTTTAAGACACAACGAGACCACTGTAAAACCAACCGTGGATAGGCGGACCACTAGACGTCGAACCCCAATCTTATATCATACATCTGTCAGAAAGATATCCTACGATATACTTGAATTCCCACTTATAAACTCCCAAAATTTTCCGGTTATGCAATCAGGTGTTGGGGATACAAGGGAAGCATAATATCTTACCCAAAACTAGGAAATCCTACATCCAGCTATATCCATTCTTCAACACATAACCAAGAAACCTTCGGAAATCATTTACCTCAACCTTCGAAAAGCATCTATTATACGAGTTATGGCAATACTCCCGAACTCCCGCCCCAGTACTGGGTGGCGTCGAGGTTATCTCACCAACAACTACATAAAGGAGATTTTCGATGTCGGCAAAACTCAGGTATTCCAGAACTGCAACGATAAAATTGTGACGACGACACCTCAGAGCTCAACTCCCCGGGACACTGCCACAACCCCTAAATGTCAGCAGGCACCAAGAACAATGTTCTCGTCACAAAACCATCGGAACGATTCCAAGATACCCGCGTGATCCTAAAAAAATTAGTGAAATTTGAGAAGAGAAGAGTCAAAACTCTACGTCAGGATGCCTCACCAGAGCAACGAAGGGACTGAGGAGTAAAAAGAATCCTACTCTCCGATATATATATATATATATATAATTCTATAAGACTCTAAACATTTTGTTCTAGACTCAACAACGCCAACGATTCGATCAAGCAGGGGGCTCTTAAGTCGGGGAAGGCTCTGATACCAACTTGTAACACCCACGATGCGGCTATATCTCCCACGTATTGGAGCACGACTTAGAGGCATAACCGCATTATAGGCATGTCGCTAGAGGGGCAATCTTTACACATCCCATGTACTGAATAAGAAAGAGGTACAGAGTTGGCTTACAATCGCCACTTCACACAATACATGAATATAGCATTACATCATCCAGGTACAATCAAGGTCCGACTACAGAACCAAAATAAAAGAAGACTACCCCTAATGCAAAAGATCCCCGATCGCCCCAACTGGGCTCCACTAATGATCAACTGGAAACAGAACAACATAACGAACACGATCTTCATCGAGCTCCTCCTTGAGCTCGGTTGCATCACCTGCACGGTATCATCGGCACCTGCAACTGGTTTTGGAAGTAATCTGTGAGTCACGGGGACTCATCAATCTCACACCCTCGCGATCAAGACTATTTAAGCTTATAGGTAGGGAAAAGGTATGAAGTGGAGCTGCAGCAAGCACTAGTATATATGGTGGCTAACTTACGCAAATGAGAGCAAGAAGAGAAGGCAAAGCACGGTCGTGAACTAGAAGTGATCAAGAAGTGATCCTGAAACTACTTATGTTCAAGCATAACCCGAGACTGTGTTCACTTCCCGGACTCCAACGAGAAGAGACCATCACGGCTACACACGCTGTTGATCCATTTTAATTAAGTTAAGTTTCAGGTTTTCTACAACCGAACATTAACAAATTCCCATCTGCCCATAATCACGGGCACGGCTTTCGAAAGTTCAAATCCCTGCAGGGGTGTCCCAACTTAGCCCATCACAAGCTCTCAAGGTCAACGAAGGATATTCCTTCTCCCAGGAAGACCCGATCAGACTCGGAATCCCGGTTACAAGACATTTCGACAATGGTAAAACAAGACCAGCAAAGCCACCCAGATGTGCCGACAAATCCCGATAGGAGCTGCACATATCTCGTTCTCAGGGCACACCGGATGAGCAAGACGTCGGGTTGGCATAAACCCTGGTTGCCCAGGGGGCGCCGGACAACGCTCAGGTTGGACCAACACTTAGAGAAGCACTGGCCCGGGGGGGTTAAAATAAAGATGACCCTTGAGTCTGCAGAACCCAAGGGAAAAATGCTAGGTGGCAAAAGGTAAAACCAAGGTCGGGCCTTGCCGGAGGAGTTTTATTCAAGGCAAACTGCCAAGGGGTTCCCATTATAACCCAACCGCATAAGGAATGCAAAATCAAGGAACATAACACCGATGTGATGAAAACTAGGGCGGCAAGAGTGGAACAAAACACCATGCATAAGGCCGAGCCTTCCACCCTTTACCAAGTATACAGATGCATTAATATAAACAAGAGATATTGTGATATCCCGACAATATCCATGTTCCAACAAGGAACAAACTTCATCTTCACCTGCATCTATCAACGCTATAAGAGGGGCTGAGCAAAGCGGTAACATAGCCAAACAATGGTTTGTTAGGACAAGGTGGGTTAGAGGTTTGACATGGCAATATGGGATGCATGATAAGCATGTGGTAGGTATCGCAGCATAGGCATAGCAAAAGAGCGAGCATCTAGCAAGCAAAGATAGAAGTGATTTTGAGGGTATGATCATCTTGCCTGCAAAGTTCTCCGAGAAGATGAAAGCTTGATCCTCGTAAACGTTCTCAACGGGTTCCTCGATCACGTACTCATCACCCGGCTCTACCCAAAGCAAGAACACAAGCAAAAGGGAAACACAATCAACCACGGTGCAATGCGCAAACAACATGATGCAAAATATGGCATGATATGCAGGATGTGATATGCAATGCATATGCGTGCTTCGGAAGGGAAAGATTGAACCAGGCCTCAACTTGGAAAACCAAGAGTGCCACTGGAAAGATGAGTTGATTTTGGTCAAAATCGATATAAAGATCACCGGAATCGAATGCACGGTTTGCAAATGACAAGCAAAACAAATAATGGCACTAAGCTGTGATTAACAGCACGAGGCCATCTAAATGCATCAAGAAAAAAGATGAACACTGAGCTACGGCTAATTCACAGAATAGCAGGTTCAAACAAGCATGGCAAAAGTGCAAAAGATATCAGGTTCACAGACGTGAAAATAACATGCCAGGATTTAACATCAGGAAGCAATGTTTAGGGCAAGATAACAACATGCTACACCAACATATCATGGCAAAGCAAGGAATGGCATGAAACTACACAAAGCACGCGGTTGGACGGGCGTGGCGGCGGACGGGTCCGGCTCTGTCCGGACGTGTCCGGCGCGGAGAGCGACTAGGTTTAGGGTTTGGACTGCGGGAATTTTGGAGGGGAGCACCTATTTATAGGTAGAGGGAGCTAGGAGACTCCAAATTGAGCGTGGTTTTCGTCCACGCGATCGTGATCGAACGACCGAGATGATGGAGGGGGTTTTGGTGGGTTTTGGGCCACTTTGGAGGGGTGTTTGGCTGCAACACACACGAGGCCTTTTCGGTTCCTCGGTTAACCATAGGAGTATCAAATGAAGTCCAAATGGCACGAAACTTGACAGGCGGTCTACCGGTAGTAAACCAAAGCCGCTTGGAAAGTCTCGGTCCAATCCGAGAACGTTTAACACCCACACACGAAAAGAGGCAAAAAGGGGACACCGGAGGACATAGGAGTGCCGGAATGCAACACGGTTAACGGGGAAAAAGCTCGGATGCATGAGACGAACACGTATGCAAATGCGATGCACATGATGACATGATATGAAATGCATGACACGCAAGCAAAAGACAAGGCAACAACAGCGAATAACTGGAAGACACCTGGCACATCGGTCTCGGGGCGTTACAGGGGCACCGCTAGAACACACAACATTGATTCCTAGCCGTGTGCGGCGCCCTCCTCCAAGTTTACGCCTCTGGTCATATTGTCGTAGTGCTTAGGAGAAGCCCTGCGCAAATCACTTCACCATCACCGTCACCACGCCATCGTGCTAACGAAACTCTCCCTCCACACTTTGCTGCATCAAGAGTTCGAGGGATGTCATTGAGCTGAATGTGTGCAGAACTCGGAGGTGTCATACGTTCAGTCAGAATGAGAATAAGTTCGACTACATCAACTGTGTTGTCAAACGCTTTCGCTTTCGGTCTACGAGGGTACATGGACACACACTCCCCCTCTCGTTGCTATGCATCTCCTAGATAGATGTTGCGTCAGCGTAGGAATTTTTTTGAAATTGCATGCTACGTTCCCTAACAGTTTCATCCACCCCCACCTCCTCGATCGAGGTCCTGTTCATCCAGCGGCAACGACCTCTCCTACCACAGGATCCTGTTCATCCAACCCCCACCAGGAACTATTCATTCAACCCCCACCGGGAATTGTTCATCAATAGGCAGCTTCGATCAGCTTCAGTTAGCAGCAGTAGCGAAGAAATCACTCGGGTTCAGTTAACAGCAAGGGATCGATCGGGGTTCAGTAACGTAGCTAGTGCAATCGCTCAGGTTCAGTTAGAGCCCAACGCCTCTCTCGGGTTCAGTTAGAGCGCAACGCCTCGCACACACGCGCGTACGTGTACGAGAAAAACGCGCAAACCTCCATGCATCGCTCGGCCCCGACCACCCACCGTAACCGGGAACTCCCCAAAATTTTCCTCGCCCTCGCTTCTACCATGATTTTTTCCATCGTGGACGGCCCAAAGAATGTCATGCAGGTGCGTCTCCGGCCTGCCCATGATGAAAAGCCCATTTTTTCTCATGTTTTTTTGTCATAGAAGTAGGAGACTACCACATCTATGATGATACCAGGTTTTGTCACAATTATCGTCACAGAAGTGTCATAAGCATGACATAAAAAATCCGTTCGACCCAAAATGTCACGGATGTGCATTTTTTTGTAGTGCAAGGCCGCCGCGGACCATGTTAGGGATGTATCTGTATTGAGTGTTCGCGCATGTCGAGGAAGTGGTCAATCCATCAATCGAAGTCCTGCCGCCATCGCTGGTTCCAGGGTCCGTCGATGATGTCCATTATAGGAGTCAACGTCGGACTTTCCCTGTGTTCTCGAATGATGGATGGCACAGGGCCTACTCCATCACGCGGCGGAGGCCACTGCTTCTTTGGGAGAAGAGGCAGGGATGGCTGACTGGATGTGCTCTAATTTGAGGTAACAACTGAATCTTGTCAGATACTAGTTATATCCGAGCTATCGGTGTGAAGCACTGATGTGCTAGTACATTTGATTGTGACTTGTTCTATTTTTGTACCTGAACTTTTTTTAAACGGTTGTACACCCACTTAATGTGCTAGCAGAACTTATTGTGTTGTTTGTCTATTTTCTTTGCACAACATTCAAGATATTTCCCCGTCATTGATAAATATGCTGAACCGTTATGTACGAGTTCGTTGGTTTAAACATAGCCCTACCCATAGCAATCCACTGCTTCCACCTTGATTGTGCCACCTGCTTGAAATTTTTGTATGCAAGTTTAGTGTGCTATGATGTTCTATATGATTGTGTCAACTGTATAAGTTTTTACTGAGCATCATCAATGCATATGGCTGAAAAATGTATTTACGAGCATCGACTAATGGGTCTCTCTCTCTCACAAGTGGGACCTGTTGAATTATTTCTTCGCTCGTGATAGCTTTTAATTAGGTTCCACTGTACTGTAAGTTTTTTCTTAAGTTATTAATTGAGCTCAGTGACTTCAAAAAGTTGTATAAAAGCCTTGTTTGGGCCTTTCCGGCGTCGTTGAATGTGGGCCAAGTAACCATGTAAAGTTGTAATGTACTACACATGCCTTTTTTGAACATCAGCAATGCAACTGGGCCGACAGTTGTACACAATATCCTAAAATAAGCGCAGCCTAGCCTATCTTTCTTTTAATAAAATGCACAGCCTAGTTCATTTTTTATATAATAAGATTACCAAGCCCAACTTAATTTTTTAATAATATTCATATCTCAATATTATTTTTATACGAAATGCTCAGTCTAGATCATCATTGTTTTTTCACCCATCCCAGAAATTGGGTCTATTTCTACTAAAATCAAATGGCTTGTAAATTATCAGAAATGATAAATGCGCTGCATGTATGCAATATTATTTTTGACCCAGCTCAGTAAGTAGGTGTATTTGAATAATTAATCACATGCGCTGTAAATTATCATAAATATTTTTTTGAGAAGCAATTATTATAAATAGTAAATCGGCTATTATTATTTTTACCCAGCCCAGGAAATAGATTATTTTTTGAGTCAAAGCCCATGAAATAGATGTATTGGCGAACATAATGAAAATGGGTTGTAAAACCTAAATAAATGGGCTGCATTTCGCCACAGCTTTTGAAGCTGACTTTGTTGGCCCACTAGACGAAGCCTGCACAAGGTGTTGTCCATTTAGTGAACAAAACGATTTAATGGTCTAAAACAAAAGGTCCACAAATTATTTTGACATCTGTGCTACCTCTTGAGCACTTGCGTTGGTTTTCCCTTGAAGAGGAAAGGGTGGTGCAGCAGAGTAGCGTAAGTATTTCCCTCAGTTTTGAGAACCAAGGTATTAATCCAGTAGGAGGCTACGCGCGAGTCCCTCGCACCTGCGCAAAACAAATAAATCCTCGCAACCAACGCGATAAGGGGTTGTCAATCCCTACACGGTCACTTACGAGAGTGAGATCTCATAGATATGATAAGATAATATTTTTGGTATTTTTATGATAAAGATGCAAAGTAAAATAAAAGCAATGAAAATAACTAAGTATTGGAAGATTAATATGATGAAGATAGACCCGGGGGCCATAGGTTTCACTAGTGGCTTCTCTCAAGAGCATAGGTATTTTACGGTGGGTGAACAAATTACTGTTGAGCAATTGACAGAATTGAACATAGTTATGAGAATATCTAGGTATGATCATGTATATAGGCAACACGTCCAAGACAAGTAGATCGACTCCTGCCTGCATCTACTACTATTACTCCACACATCGACCGCTATCCAGCATGCATCTAGAGTATTAAGTTCATAAGAACAGAGTAACACCTTAAGCAAGATGACATGATGTAGAGGGATAAACTCATGCAATATGATGAAAACCCCATCTTGTTATCCTCGATGGCAACAATACAATACGTGCCTTGCTGCCCCTACTGTCACTTGGAAAGGACACCGCAAGATTGAACCTAAAGCTAAGCACTTCTCCCATTGCAAGAAAGATCAATCTAGTAGGCCAAACCAAACTGATAATTCGAAGAGACTTGCAAAGATAATCAATCATACATAAAATAATTCGGAGAGGATTCAAATATTGTTCATAGATAAACTTGATCATAAACCCACAATTCATCGGTCTCAACAAACACAGCGCAAAAGAAGATTACATCGAATAGATCTCCACAAGAGAGGGGGAGAACTTTGTATTAAGATCCAAAAAGAGAGAAGAAGCCATCTAGCTAATAACTATGGACCCGAAGGTCTGAGGTAAACTACTCACACTTCATTGGAGAGGCTATGGTCTTGATGTAGAAGCCCTCCGCGATCGATGCCCCCTCCGGCAGAGCTCCGGAACAGGCCCCAAGTTGGGATCTCGTGGATACAGAAAGTTATGGCGGTGGAATTAGGGTTTGTCTCCATATCTGATCGTTTGGAGGTACGTAGGTATATATAGGAGGAAGAAGTATGACGGTGGAGCAACAGGGGGGCCACGAGGGTGGAGGGCACGCCTGGGGGGAGTAGGCGCGCCCCCCTACCTCGTGGCCTCCTGGTTGATGTCTTGACGTAGGGTTCAAGTCCTCTGGATCATGTTCGTTCCAAAAATCACGTTCCCGAAGGTTTCATTCCGTTTGGACTCCGTTTGATATTGTTTTTCTGCGAAACCCTAAAATAGGCAAAAAACAGCAATTCTGGGCTGGGCCTCCGGTTAATAGGTTAGTCCCAAAAATAATATAAAAGTGTATAATACAGCCCAATAATGTCCAAAACAGAATATAATATAGCATGGAACAATAAAAAATTATAGATATGTTGGAGACGTATCAAGCATCCCCATGCTTAATTCCTGCTCGTCCTTGAGTAGGTAAATGATAAAAACAAAAAAATTGATGTGGAATGCTACTTGGCATAATTTCAATGTCATTCTCTTAATCGTGGTATGTGACTCCCCGAGACCGATGTGCCAGGTGTCTCCCAGTTATTCGCCGTCGTTGCCATGTCATTTGCTTGCGTGTTGCATCTTGTCATGTCATCATGTGCATTGCATCATCATGTTTTCGAAACTTGCATTAGTCCGGGTTCTCCCAGTTCCGTCCGTTGTCCGTTCTGAGCCCAAACACACTTGCACGCGCCCGCGGCACGTCCGAAATATTTTTTTTAAGTGGCCGGAAAATGTTCTCAGAATGGGTTGAAAGTTGACAAGCGGTGTTGTTATAGTGTAGATAGGCCACCTGCCAAGTTTCATCGCATTCGGAGTCCGTTTGACACCCCAACGGATAAATATAGCGGCAATAGTAGTCGGTCTAACGTCGGACGTTTTCGGTCTCCGAAAACAGTCGTCGGGCCTCCCTCTCTTCTCTTCTCTCAGCTCGAGACCGTCAGGTCCAACCTAACCTCTCTTGTCAGCCCGCGGCCCTCCTCGCGTGCGCATCCGAAAATTGTCCCGGACCCGACTGGAGCAGTCGTCATCGTCCTGTCCGGATCATCCCCAAACATCAACAAAACGTCTCTGTTTTCTCATTTGGGCTCCCTAGCCTATTTTTTCCGACCGTTCGATTACGATCGGAGGAACGGATTAGCCCCTACCCAAAAAATCCTTTTGCTATATATATGTCAGACCAACCCTACAAATCCTCCCCCTTGTCCCATCGCGCCGCTGCCACCCACTCTCAATTCCCCTCGGGATCGTCCCGATCCAGTTCCACCTGAGACAAATCGAAGCCTCCACTTTCTCCTTGTTTTCCCCTCCCGTCCAACCACCACCGTCGCCCGAATCCTACAGGAGCCAAAGCTCCTCTGCCCGTGCGCCTTCCTCTCCTGTAGCTCCCATGGCGCCGGGGTGCACCTCGACCCCGTCGTCGACCCAGCCGCTGCCGGCGAGCAGCAGCAACCAGCAGACCATCCCGAGCAGCAACAAGGAGCACGAGCTCCCATGGCCGCCGCCGAGCCGCTCGAGCACCTCCTCCTTCCACCCGTCGCCCCGCCGCTCCAGCAACCGGGTCATGCCACCGCTCCCCGTCTCCTCCTCCTCCTCCTCCTCTCCTTTTCCTGATCTCTCTCCCGAGCTCACCTCTCTCTCCCTCCCGTTCTGCAGGACACCAAATTGTCGCCGGAGCCATCAACAACGCGCCAAGTCCCGCCGCCAGCAGCGCCCCAGCCGTCCTCATCCATGCGCTCGAGACAGCGAGCGAGGACCTCGCTGCGTCCCTGGTCTCCTCCGAGCGCCGCTCCTTTGCGTTCCCACCGCGGTCGCGCCGCCCAAGTCCCAGGACGCCATGGTCGGCCTCCTCTGTTCGATCCCCGTCGCCCCGCCAAGTTCCAGCGCTGCGTTCCGCTCCGTTCCCGGCTAGATCCGCCGTCCTGGAGAACCGCGCCCCTTCCGGATGTCCCCTGCTTCGCCTTGGTCCTCGCCGGTTCCCCACGTCGCCTCCCCGTGCCCTGGAGACCACCCCTGCCTGCACTTTTGCCGCCTCCAGGTACCGTTGTGCCTCTGTTCGAGAGGAGGACGACGCGGTCGACGCCCGCGTTGACTGCGCCTCGCCTGCGAGTGGCTGCCATCTGGGCTCTAAGGCCCAGCAGCCCCCACACCAGCACCTGGGCCATCGCAGCCAGCTCCACGGGCCTAGCTTCAGCGGCCGCGTGGGCCACCAGCAAGCAGGCCCAGCACCCCCCTTCCAGCCGGCCCATCTTCTCCTCCAGGCTCAATGTGAGCAGCCTCCTCTCAGTTCGGCCCTGATCCAGTTTCAGCCCAGTAGTGTTTTTTTCAGTCTATGCGATTTTAGCTTTTTCCCAGGTTTTTGTTGTTTTACAGAAAACCCCTTGTAGATCATGCATATAATAACTTAATAACCGTGCATTATATTAAAATGATTTTTATATAAAATATGCTTAGTTTTTCATCTAGTTTCATAATATGTCTTTTTCATCCATGTTTAAAATGTTGTTTGATTAAATTTGCTCCTATGTCTTGCTAAAATGATTTAATTCATAACTAATTAACCGTAGCTCCAAATCTAATAAACTTTATATGTAAATGGGGTAGAAAAATGCCTAGTTTAACATGGTAGCATCACTTTGCATGTTTAACACCTCTAAAATTGTGTTCAGGGAAGAACAGTACCATAACCAAAATATGCATATGGGGATTTACCGGAATTGTTGTTCGTTGCTTCCGGCCTCATTTAAACTTGACTAGATAGATAGTTTTACTTTGCTTCACCTCTTGCCATGCTGACAACATTTAATATTGTTGGTTACATAAACGAGATCGAACTAAATAATTGTTGTGGTGTTCCATCAATATGCATCCCGTTGCATATTGAGCTCCACTTAATTTGTAGGGTTGCTTGTGCATTTTGCCATGCCATGCCTCTTTAAACCGGACATGCATCATACTTGATTGTGCATCATGTCATGTTTATGTGATGGTTGTTTACTATGTTGTTTGCTTTCTTTTCGGTGTAATTCGTCTTGGTAATTCGGTAACGTCGTGTTGTGAGGATTCGGTCGACTACGTCCGTTTGATTTCTTCATGGACTCGTTCTTCTTCCTTGCGGGATCTCAGGCAAGATGACCATACCCTCGAAATCACTTCTATCTTTGCTTGCTAGTTGCTCGCTCTTTTGCTATGCCTATGCTGCGATACCTACCACTTGCTTATCATGCCTCCCATATTGTTAAACCAAGCCTCTAACCCACCTTGTCCTAGCAAACCATTGTTTGGCTATGTTACCGCTTTGCTCAGCCCCTCTTATAGCGTTGTTAGTTGCAGGTGAAGATTGAAGTTTGTTCCTTGTTGGAACATGGAGATGTTGTTCCTTGTTGGAACATGTTTACTTGTTGGGATATCACAATATCTCTTATTTAATTAATGCATCTATATACTTGGTAAAGGGTGGAAGGCTAGGCCTTATTCCTGGTGTTTTGTTCCACTCTTGCCGCCCTAGTTTCCGTCATATCGGTGCTATGTTCCCGGATTTTGCGTTCCTTACGCGGTTGGGTTATAATGGGAACCCCTTGACAGTTCGCCTTGAATAAAACTCCTCCAGCAAGGCCCAACATTGGTTTTACCATTCGCCACCTAGCCTTTTCTTTCCCTTGGGTTCTGCAGACTCAAGGGTCATCTTTATTTTAACCCCCCCCCCCCCCCCGGGGCCAGTGCTCCTCTGAGTGTTGGTCCAACTAAGCGATGTCCGAGGCTACCCGGGGCAACTCTGGGCTGGCTTACCCGACGTCTTGCTCATCCGGTGTGCCCTAAGAATGAGATATGTGCAGCTCCTATCGGGATTTGTCGGCACATCTGGGTGGCTTTGCTGGTCTTGTTTTACCATTGTCGAAATGTCTTGTAACCGGGATTCCGAGCCTGATCGGGTCTTCCCGCTAGAAGGAATATCCTTCGTTGACCGTGAGAGATTGTTATGGGCTAAGTTGGGACACCCCTGTAGGGATTTGAACTTTCGAAAGCCGTGCCCGCGGTTATGGGCAGATGGGAATTTGTTAACGTCTGGTTGTAGAAAACCTAAAGTTTATCTTAATTAAAATGCACCAACCGCGTGTGTAACCGTGATGGTCTCTTCTCGGCGGAGTCCGGGAAGTGAACACAGTGTTGGAGTAATGCTTGACGTAGGTTGTTCTAGGATCACTTCTTGATCATAGTTGTTCGACCGTGCTTTTTCCTTCTCTTCTCGCTCTCTTTTGCAAATAAGTTAGCCACCATATTATGCTAGTCGCTTGCTGCAGCTCCACATCATACCTTTGCCTTACCTATAAGCTTAAATAGTCTTGATCGCGAGGGTGTGAGATTGCTGAGTCCCCGTGACTCGCAAATACTTCCAAAACCAGTTTGCAGGTGCTCGATGATACCGTACAGGTGACGCAACCAAGCTCAGGAGGAGCTCGATGAAGATCTTGTCCTTTATGTTGTTTTCGTTTCCAGTTAATCAGTAGCGGAGCCCAGTTGGGGTCGATTGGGGATCTGTGTAGCATTTGGGGTAGTCTTCTTTTACTTTGGTTCCGTAGTTGGACCTTGATTGTATATGATTGATGTAATGCTTTATTCATGTATTTGTGTGAAGTGGCGATTGTAAGCCAACTATGTATATTTTCCCTTATTGTATTACATGGGTTGTTTGCGAAGATTACCTCACTTGCGACATTGCTTTCAATGCGGTTATGCCTCTAAGTCGTGCTTCGACACGTGGGAGATATAGCCGCATCGAGGGCGTTACATGGTATGAATATTCAAGACAAAAGTTTAATATTGACATAGAAATAATAATACTTCAAGCATACTAAGCAATTATGTCTCTTCAAAATAACATGGCCAAAGAAAGTTATCCCTACAAAATCATATAGTCTGGCTATGCTCCATCTTCACCACACAAAGTATTCAAATCATGCACAACCTCGATGACAAGCCAAGCAATTGTTTCATACTTTTAATGTTCTCAAACTTTTTCAATCTTCACGCAATACATGAGCGTGAGCCATGGACATAGCACTATAGGTGGAATAGAATGGTGGTTGTGGAGAAGACAAAAAGGGAGAAGATAGTCTCACATCAACTAGGCGTATCAACGGGCTATGGAGATGCCCATCAATAGATATCAATGTGAGTGAGTAGGGATTGCCATGCAACGGATGCACTAGAGCTATAAGTATATGAAATCTCAAAAAGAAACTAAGTGGGTGTGCATCCAACTTGCTTGCTCACGAAGATCTTGGGCATTTTGAGGAAGCCCATCATTGGAATATACAAGCCAGGTTCTATAATGAAAAAATCCCACTAGCATATGAAAGTGATAACATAGGAGACTCTCTATCATGAAGATCATGGTGCTACTTTGAAGCACAAGTGTGGTAAAAAGATAGTAGCATTGTCCCTTCTCTCTTTTTCTCTCATTTTTTACTTAGGCCTTTTCTCTCTTTTTTATGGCCTCTTTTTTTCGTCCGGAGTCTCATCCCGACTTGTGGGGGAATCATAGTCTCCATCATCATTTCCTCACTTGGGACAATGCTCTAATAATGATGATCATCACCCTTTTATTTACTTACAACTCAACAATTACAACTCGATACTTAGAACAAGATATGACTCTACATGAATGCCTCCGGCGGTGCACCGGGATATGCAATGACTCATGAGTGACATGTATGAAAGAATTATGAACGGTGGCTTTTCCACAAATACAATGTCAACTACATGATCATGCAAAGCAATATGACAATGATGGAGCGTGTCATAGTAAACGGAACGGTGGAAAGTTGCATGGCAATATATCTCGGAATGGCTATGGAAATGCCATGATAGGTAGGTATGGTGTCTGTTTTGAGGAAGGTATATGGTGGGTGTATGATACCGGTGAAAGGTGCGTGGTATTAGAGAGGCTAGCAATGGTGGAAGGGTGAGAGTGCGTATGATCCATGGACTCAACATTATTCATAAAGAACTCATATACTTATAGCAAAAATCTACAAGTTATCAAAGCAAAGTATTACGTGCATGCACCTAGGGGGATAGATTGGTAGGAAAAGACCATCGCTCGTCCCCGACCACCACTCATAAGGAAGACAATCAATAAATAAATCATGCTCCGACTTCATCACATAACGGTTCACCATACGTGCATGCTACGGGAATCACAAACTTTAACACAAGTTTTTCTCAAATTCACAACTACTCAACTAGCACAACTTTAATATCACCATCTCCATATCTCAAAACAATTATCAAGTATCAAACTTCTCTTAGTATTCAACACACTCATAAGAGAATTTTATTATTAATCTTGTATACCTGGCATATTAGGATTATTTAAGCAAATTACCATGCTATTTAAGACCCTCAAAATAATCTAAGTGAAGAATGAGAGATCAATAGTTTCTATAAAACAAATCCACCACTGTGCTCTAAAAAGATATAAGTGAAGTACTAGAGCAAAACTATATAACTCGAAAGATATAAGTGAAGCACATAGAGTATTCTAATAATTTCCGAATCATGTGTGTCTCTCTCTTAAAAGGTGTGTACAAAAAAGATGACTGTGGTAAACAAACAAATAAAGACTCAAATCATACAATATGCTCCAAGCAAAACACATATCATGTGGTGAATAAAAATATAGCTCCAAGTAAAGTTACCGATAGAAGCTGACGAAAGAGGCGATGCCTTCCGGGGCATCCCCGAGCTTTGGCTTTTAGGTGTCCTTAGATTATCTTGGGGGTGCCATGGACATCCGCAAGCTTAGGCTCTTGCCACTCCTTGTTCCATAATCCATCAAATCCTTACCCAAAACTTGAAAACTTCACAAAACAAAATTTAAAGTAGAAAATCTCGTGAGCTCCGTTAGCGAAAGAAAACAAAAGACCACTTCAAGGTACTGTAATGAACTCATTATTTATTTATATTGGTGTTAAACCTACTGTATTCCAACTTCTCTATAGTTTATAAACTATTTTACTAGCCATAGATTCATCAAAATAAGCAAACAACACACGAAAAAAGAATCTGTCAAAAACAGAACAGTCTGTAGTAATCTGTAGCTGGCGCAAGATCTGGAACCCCAAAAATTCTACAATAAATTTCTGGACGTGAGTAATTTATCTATTAATCATCTTCAAAAATAATTAACTAAATATCACTTTCCAAATAAAAATGGCAGCAGTCCTCGTGAGCGCTAAAGTTTCTATTTTTTTACAGCAGGATTAACAAGACCTTCCCCAAGTCTTCCCAACGGTTCTACTTGGCACAAACACTAACTAAACATAAAAAACACAACCAAAAAAGAGTCTAGATAAATTATTTATTACTAAACAAGAGCAAAAAGCAAGGAATAAAAATAAAATTGGGTTGCCTCCCAACAAGCGCTATCGTTTAACGCCCCTAGCTAGGCATAAAAAGCAAGGATAGATCTAGTTATTGCCATCTTTGGTAGGCAATCCATAAGTGGCTCTCATAATAGATTCATAAGGTAATTTAATTTTCTTTCTAGGAAAGTTTTCCATGCCTTTCCTTAACGGAAATTGGAATCTAATATGTCCTTCCTTCATATCAATAATTGCACCAATTGTTCTAAGGAAAGGTCTACCAAGAATAATAGGACATGAAGGATTGCAATCTATGTCAAGAACAATGAAATCTACGGGCACATAATTCCTATTTGCAATAATAAGAACATCATTAATTCTTCCCATAGGTTTCTTAATAGTGGAATCCGCAAGGTGCAAGTTTAGAGAGCAATCATCAAAATCACGGAAACCTAACAAATCACACAAAGTTTTTGGAATCGTGGAAACACTACCACCCAAATCACACAAAGCATAGCATTCATGATCTTTAATTTTAATTTTAATAGTAGGTTCCCACTCATCATAAAGTTTTCTAGGGATAGAAACTTCCAACTCAAGTTTTTCTTCATAAGATTGCATCAAAGCATCAACGATATGTTTGGTAAAAGCTTTATTTTGACTATAAGCACGAGGAGAATTTAGCACGGATTGCAACAAGGAAATACAATATATCAAAGAGCAATTATCATAATTAATTTCCTTGAAATCCAAAATAGTGGGTTCATTAACATCTAGAGTTTTGATCTCTTCAATCCCACTTTTATCAAATTTAGCATCAAGATCTAAAAACTCTGAATTTTTGGAACGCCTTCTAGGTAAAGGTGGATCATAATCAGTCCCATCATTATCAAGATTCATATTGAAAAACAAATATTTAGTAGGGGACACATCAATAACTTTTATATCTTCATCTTTATTATCATGGAAACTAGAAGAACACGCTCTTATAAAGGAATCTTTCTTAGCACGCATCCTAGCGGTTCTTTCTTTGCACTCATCAATGGAAATTCTCACAGCTTTGAGAGACTCATTGATATCATACTTAGGCGGAATAGATCTAAGTTTTAAAGAATCAACATCAAGAGAAATTATATCAACGTTCCTAGCCAACTCATCAATCTTAAGTAATTTTTCTTCAATCAAAGCATTGAAATTCTTTTGCGAAGTAATAAATTTTTTAATATTAGATTCAAAATCAGAGGGCATCTTATTATAATTTCTATAAGAATTGTTGTAGGAATTACCATAATTATTAGAGGAATTGCTAGGATAAGGCCTAGGATTAAAGTTTCCTCTATACGCGTTGTTACCAGAATTGTTCCTACCAACAAAATTCACATCCATAGATTCATTATTATTCTCAATCAAAGTCGACAAAGGCATATCATTAGGATCAGAAGAAAAACTTTTATTAGCAAATAATTTCATAAGTTCATCCATTTTCCACTCAAAACATTAATTCCTTCTATCGCATGCACTTTTTTATTAGTAGATCTTTCAGTGTGCCATTGAGAATAATTAACCATAATATTATCTAGGAGTTTAGTAGCTTCTCTTAATGTGATTTCCATAAAAGTGCCTACCACGGCCGGATCTAAAATATTTCTAGAAGCAAAATTCAATCTGGCATAAAATTTTTGTATAATCATCCACAAATTCAAACCATGTGTTGGGCAATTACGTATCATTAATTTCATCCTCTCCCAAGCTTGTGCAACATGTTCATGATCAAGTTGCTTAAAATTCATAATATCGTTTCTAAGAGATATGATCTTAGCGGGAGGAAAATACTTAGAGATAAAAGCATCTTTGCACTTATTCCAAGAATCAATACTATTTTCAGGCAAAGACGAAAACCAAGCTTTAGCACGATCTCTAAGCGAAAAAGGAAATAGTTTCAATTTAACAATATCATTATCAACATCTTTCTTCTTTTGCATATCACACAAATCAACGAAGCTATTTAGATGGGTAGCGGCATCTTCACTAGGAAGGCCGGAAAACGGATCTTTCATGACAAGATTCAGCAAGGCAGCATTAATTTCACAAGATTCAGCATCGGTAAGAGGAGCAATTGGAGTGCTAATAAAATCGTTGTTGTTGGTATTGGTAAAGTCACACAATTTAGTGTTTTCTTGAGCCATCATGACAAGCAAGCAATCCAACACACAAGCAAACTTGGAACGGGCAAAAAAGAGGCAAATAGAGAAAGAGAGGGAGGACAGAGAGAGAGGGCGAATATAACGGCAAGGGTGAAGTGGGGGAGAGGAAAACGAGAGGCAAATGGCAAATAATGTAATGCGGGAGATAAGGTTTTGTGATGGGTACTTGGTATGTTGACTTTTGCGTAGACCTCCCCGGCAACAGCGCCAGAAATCCTTCTTGCTACCTCTTGAGCACTTGCGTTGGTTTTCCCTTGAAGAGAAAAGGGTGGTGCAGCAGAGTAGCGTCAGTATTTCCCTCAGTTTTGAGAACCAATGTATCAATCCAGTAGGAGGCTACGCACGAGTCCCTCGCACCTGCACAAAACAAATAAATCCTCGCGACCAACGCGGTAAGGGGTTGTCAATCCCTACAGGGTCACTTACGAGAGTGAGATCTGATAGATATGGTAAGATAATATTTTTGGTATTTTTATGATAAACATGCAAAGTAAAATAAAAGCAATGAAAATAACTAAGTATTGGAAGATTAATATGATGAAGATAGACCCGGGGGCCATAGGTTTCACTAGTGTCTTCTCTCAAGAGCATAGGTATTTTACGGTGGGTGCACAAATTACTGTTGAGCAATTGACAAAATTGAGCATAGTTATGAGCATATCTAGGTACGATCATGTATATAGGCATCACGTCCAAGACAAGTAGACCGACTCTTGCCTGCATCTACTACTATTACTCCACACATCGACCGCTATCAAGCATTCATCTAGAGTATTAAGTTCATAAGAACAGAATAACGCCTTAAGCAAGATGACATGATGTCACTACACCACAACACGATTGCAAGGACATAAAAACTGCCAGCAGAAGTCACTTATAAGGGCAGACAAACTGTCGGGAACGTTTTTCTCTCGGCAGATAGAACTGCCACAAGAACGGCTGCCGGGAATTGCAAACGCCGGCAGATAGAGATCTCCCGGCAGTTTGTATGCCGATATGTTCAAAGTTCTCCCGGCAGTTTCTATTCTCCCGGCAGACAAATTCTCCTGGCAGTTAATAGCTTTCCCGGCAGATGATGTGCCACGGTTGCCAAATACACCAATCTATAAGGCTATTGCACTCTAGTATTGTATTTATTTCACATTTAGATGCACATTGACAAGCCATTCATTAAAATAAAGTAAAAGGAATCTGCACATTTATATTATAAAATCTGATGATCAAAGTACATGGTTACAATGTATACAATTCACTGATTACACATGATGACTTGCATCATAATTTAGCATCTATAGTTTCAATACATCCAAGTTATACAGAATGTAACAAGCACAAAATGCAAAGCTTGTAAGGTCTTCTACGTGAGCTCAGAGCATATGGTTAGGGCAAGTTATCTTTGGCCAGTCTTCACGAACATTTCCAACCTGGACAAAGAGATACAATTGACAAGTACAAGTATTATAAAACATTATCTGCATACATTGATTACAATACTCAACTACAATCATGTGCACCGCTCCACCTTTTTAAGAAAGACATCTACATGAACGAAGAGAATTTCTCATCATATTTCCTTTCAAGGCATCAAGTAAATCATATAAAGCACTGATACGGCGATACGAGTAACACGATGCCGGATATGGAAATTTCTAGAAACATCAACGCTCAATATGGCAAGTATATATAAATAATTAATAAGATGACATATAATAAAGACAAACATAATAGAATGTGTAAGATGAGATCAAAATATTGCCCCATTGGTTGCCTCTGAACCTCTTTTCAAGTCCTCAACTCCTGATGGTGCTTCTAGCTTACCAAATATAAGTGATAGACTCCTCCGTGCAGCTATTTCTCTAAGTGATGGAAGGTATCAAGCACACAGTATAGTACTCCTCTAGTACGTACTATGGAAGCTAGCCAGCAGCCAAGCACACAGTGACCACACCTCACTCAGGGCTCGGGGGTGAGTAGGCATAACTCTGAGGCAATTACTTCCTTCAAAAGCTTATGTACTATTTAAGAGTAACAAATATACACCTAGTTAAGGCTGGTTATTTTACTTTCTACAGTGGAGCTCACTATGGTAGTACAATGTCCCATTTTTTTCTCAAGGGCTACATTTAACACCCTCCATTTTACATCAGAGATTCTGAACAAAAAATGATACAGTATGGGTACCATACTCATCTCAACATCATCAGATCATTCCTCGTTTCGTACTGCACTGTATATGTTCCTTCCATGATTCCATCAAGCAGCTGAAAATATAATGCTGGCGAAAACTGTGTTAGCATAAGGAAAATAATTGCACTTAACATTGCATATTATCCTGGAATAACTTGGCTTCTGCCACATCTACAGATGTAATGTGCTCAAAGCAAATTAAGAACTTTCAGTGTCAAAATCATTTACAAATAAGTGCTTAACTTGTGCACGTGATTTCTTGTATATTAACAACGGGGATTGCCCACATGAAGTGGATAAATGCTTAAAACATGTGTTTAGATTTCACACGCTTATTCCTGAAGCATTAAGCATTACAATATAGTGCCCAAATAGTGATGAGAGTTATTTATCTTGGAAAATTGTGAATTGTCACAAAGAGCAGAAAACATAAAAAATGAAGACCGCAATCTCAACATAGTAAGAATAATTACAACAAAATTTAATAGTGGAAGGGCATACAAAGATTTATCTCCCGGCGGCAGCACTACAAGAAAGTTATATTCTGTATATGTAGATGGTTGGGTATAAAAGATGCATATGTATCACTTCTGGAGGAAGATGATTAAGGTGCAGGTAGAGATGGTCGGTCAATGGTCCTGAGGCTAAAGGATAGAAACAGCAAGTGATGTGGGAAGAACCAACAACACCAGATTATCACCTAAAGCATAATCGCATAAAACAAGAGAACTGAAACATACGTACACCACGTCCTTCTCTAATTTCCATAGTCAATTAGTCATAGATCTAGAAACAACATCACGAGATGCCAGATCATTGGCGGTAGGGGCATATCGTTCCATGAACCTCTCAGCTTTGCTGTTCCTAAGAATACCACCTTCGCCCCGGGAACCTTAAAAATGAATGATGACATAGTAATGTAAGAAAATTTGGTTGATTGACTGATATTTCGATACTAACTGGAGAAATGTGCAGTGCAAAAGCTATAGTTAATACACATGTGACTACAGTAGGATAAAAAAGTTTTAGTTATGTAAAACCTTCGGTTATAAGGCATCCAGCACCGTAAATGCCTGTAGGATGGAACTGCACAAACTCAAGATCCTGCAAATTCAACAGATAGATATAACCATATCATCTTGAGAAGTAGCTAAGTCAGTGTGATTTAGTTCAGAAGACTAACCTGAAGGGGTAACCCAGCACGTGCAACCATAGCATTGTCATCACTAGTACATGTGTGAGATGAAATAGCAGAGAAGTAACCTCTGCCATAACCATGTTGAGCTATAAAACAAGACAGGGATAAGACAGGCAGTAAACTGAAAAGGAACAGTCAGTGGTTAAGACAGAGAGATTCTTACTCCTGTTGCTAAAATAGCATTTGTTGAAAGGAAACGATGAAGGGTACCATCCTCCATGTTGAGTGCAATTACCCCCTGACAGGCGCGTCGAAAATAAGTATGCATTAATCAGCAGTGTCCTAAACATGCGGTGCAGAAAGCAAGCACTATTTATAGACCTAATTATATCCATTGAAAGGGCTCATTAGCTAGTAGGTTTTAACTATCATGTAAAAAATCTTGTCAACATTACAACAAGATCAGGTACACAAGACAATCTTAGCGGCACTAAAAAGATAATGCATTAATGACCTAATGCTTGTAGAATCTACAGCAACTGAACAAGCAAGGCAATTAAAAACCAAGGAAAAATAAGATCCAAGAAATATCCACATCAAGTCTAATAGAATGCAAAGAAAATTAATGCTAAAGGCAACAATCAAAGACTATTTTCCTTCAGTATGTCTACATCAAATTATAATCACATAAAAGTAGGCATATCTATTATTTATTACAAGTTAAATAATTGATTCCCAGAGAAGGGAAGAGACCCCCGAAACAAATCACTTTAGGTACATATGGCATTCCTTTACAAGTGAGAATGATTCTGAATTTCAGACAACCCATAAAAAATTACACATACACTAACCTGGCTGAAACAATTTGCAATTCCCGAGCACTTGGAATTTCTCAAAAAACCTACCACTACTAGACCCAGTCTCCAATCCTTTCACTAATAGCATCTGCATCAATTTGGTAGTAAAAAGAAAAAACAGCAATAAGAAGACAGTCTCGGTGGAAGGAGAGATGTAGCAGGGAGGGGAAATCTGGATTCGTACGGACAACTGGACAACGCCCACCATCAGTTCTCATCCAGCAGAGAAAGAGAGATTCACTACCTTGCTATGGAGAATCTCACCTAGATCGGGTTTCCATTGGCACGGATCTAAGCAGAGAGCAGGCACCGCGCTCGCAGTCAGCGGGAGAGGAAGCCGCGGCCAGGAGCCATCTCATGCTAGCCAGCGTGAAGGGCCGCTGAGAAGAGGAGCCCGATGCCGTGGTGGACCCTTGGACGGCACTGCTTCCTCTTGCGCTTGCCGTTGCCGCACATCACAATGGAGAAGGATTGGTGTTCGTCGTAGGATCTGTTGCTGGGGAGGAAGCTGACGTTGACCTTGACGCACCGGCGCCATCGACGTTTAGGTGGCTGTGCCGAAGGGAGGGAGGCTCCATCGACCTCATGCATCAGAGGCCTCTGGAGGGAGGAGACGCGACCTCTACGCACTGGCGCCATAGATCCAGATGCGGTCGCACAGGTCGGCTGAGGGGTGGTGGTGGCAGAAGGGGCGGTGTGGCGGCGGTGTCGGTCGAGGAGAAGGGGTAAAGGAGGGTTCGATTTGGGGGAGAACAGGAAGGGGCGGCGGCGACGGCGGCGGTGGTATCGGTCGAAGAGGAGGGGTAAAGGAGGTTCGATTTGGGGGAGAACAGGTCGGGGCGGCGGCTGTAATTCTTTTGAGCAAAAATTTTGGTCTGTCGCGCACTCTCCAGCACCAGCACGCGTTTGGGCCTAATTATCTTTGTGGGCTCGTGCCACGGATAGGCCCGGCAGACAGTGGGCCGTAGTTTAGTTCTGCCGGCAGTTTTGATAACCTAAGATGGGCATATCATTGCCGGCAGTACATGCGCCCTTGCTGCTTAACTTCTACCGGCAGTTTATCCATCCTTGTGCATTTTTGCCGGCAGTTACCTGATCCCCGGCAGATGGTTTGCCCTTATTCTCATATTTCTCCCGACAGTTAATTGCCCCCAATTTAGTGTTGTGGTGTAGTGTGTAGAGGGATAAACTCATGCAATATGATGAAAACCCCATCTTGTTATCCTTGATGGTAATAATACAATACGTGCCTTGTTGCCCCTACTGTCACTGGGAAAGGACACCGCAAGATTGAACCCAAAGCTAAGCACTTCTCCCATTGCAAGAAAGATCAATCTAGTAGGCCAAACCAAACTGATAATTCGAGCAGACTTGCAAAGATAACCAATCATACATAAAACAATTCAGAGAAGATTCAAATATTGTTCATAGATAAACTTGATCATAAACCCACAACTCATCGGTCTCAACAAACACACCGCAAAAGAAGATTACATCGAACATATCTCCACAAGAGAGGGGGAGAACTTTGTATTGAGATCCAAAAAGAAAGAAGAAGGCATCTAGCTAATAACTATGGACCCGAAGGTCTGAGGTAAACTACTCACGCTTCATCGGAGAGGCTATGGTGTTGATGTAGAAGCCCTCCGTGATCAATGCCCCCTCCGGCTGAGCTCCGAAACAGGCCCAAGATGGGATCTCGTGGATACAGAAAGTTACGGCGGTGTAATTAGGGTTTTGGCTCTGTATTTGATTGTTTGGGGGTACGTAGGTATATATAGGAGCAGGAAGTACGTCGGTGGAGCAATAGCAGGCCCACGAGGGTGGAGGGCACGCCTGGGGGGAGTAGGCGCGCCCCCTACCTCGTGGCCTCCTGGTTGATGTCTTGACGTAGGGTCCAAGTCCTCTGAATCATGTTTATTCCAAAAATCATGTTCCCGAAGGTTTCATTACGTTTGGACTTCGTTTGATATTCTTTTTCTACGAAACCCTAAAATAGGCACACAAAAACCAACAATTTTGGGCTGGGCCTCCGGTTAATAGGTTAGTCCCAAAAATAATATAAAAGTGTATAATAAAGCCCAATAATGTCCAAAACAGAATATAATATAGCATGGAACAATCAAAAATTATAGATACGCTGGAGACGTATCTTCAATCTCTGATCTAGTTGCTTTTGGTCCAGCCGCAAAAACCATCGCCGGTTGGAGCACCTGCATCTGCCTCCCATGGTCGGCCGTGCCGTCGCGCAGGCCTCGCCGTCCCACTCTACTCCCAACGATGGCCAGGTCATACCTGTACTCACCCACATCTTTTGTTATTCTCCGACGAAGGAAGCCTCACCCAGTAGCCGAACCAGCCCCTCGTACTCCCCTCCACCAGGGACTCCAGTGCCCCTTGTTCCATGACTCCAGATCGTTCCCATCTTAGGCCTCGCCATCGTCCACGTCCTTGGTGTTCTCGGCGCGGCATGGTCAACGTGGTCAAGGAACGCCTTCCACCGAAAGAGGACTGTACATGGAGAGGCTGACAGTTGGGTCCACGACCGCAACAAGGAAGTGCCTCCTTATTACTGGCGAAATAATGATTCCTCCACCTGACAGCGGAACCTACCGGAAGGGCCTCGAAAAAAACGCTTCCCCCCTGACAGCTGGGACCCACTAGCTACATCTTCGTATGCAAGGAAGTGCGTCCGTAGTATGGCCAAAAAATGATTCTTCCCCCTGACAGCTGGGACCCACCAGCAATATCTTCGCATGGAAAGAAGTGCCTCCTTATCCTCCCTGACAGCTGGGACCCACCAGCTATATCTTTGCACGAAAGGAAGTGCCTTCTTATCCTCCCTGACAGCTGGGACCCACCGGGTCGAACCGTACGACGGGTTGTCTGTCTGGTCGCGAATGTGTACATACATACTGGTCGACCGGTCTCTCTGCAGCAATGAACCGTGTACGAGTAAGGAGATGCACGTGTCGTAGTAGAGGCGTGGATGTAGCATGTCATGCAGTCCGTCTATATATATCTTGTACACGTACGTACAACCACAATGCAAGAGATTAAATGTGACTACATACATACATAAGGGCGGGGTCTCGAACGCGTACTCGCGCATACGTACGGCCAGGCCTCGTGTACATGGAGAGGCAACGGACGGCAGTGATGTCGTCCTATTCATTGGCAGCTAACCAGGTGGGTCGGAACGGGGGAAACAAGGTCGTCTTCATCGAGAGCCAAGTGACTGGATCGGAACACGTCCTGTTCATCAGAAGCAAAGCCACTTGGTCGGAACGCGTCCTGTTCATCGGCAGCCAACCGGCTTCGACGGAACAACTGAAACGAGGTCTGGCGTACCGCAGAACGGAGGAAACGGGCCTTCTGTTCAACCGCGTATGATCGAAA
The DNA here is from genome assembly GCF_018294505.1 of Triticum aestivum. Taxonomy (NCBI): domain Eukaryota; kingdom Viridiplantae; phylum Streptophyta; class Magnoliopsida; order Poales; family Poaceae; genus Triticum; species Triticum aestivum. Next base: position 94,929,408 of record NC_057806.1, on the reverse strand, counting down.
CAGGGTCCTGTTCATCGGGAAGGGTCTAGCGTACCGCAAAACGGTGAAAATGAACTTCTGATCGAGCTCCTACGGTCGAAACGGGGTCCTGTTGATCGGGAGGGGTGTGGCGTACCGCAAAACGGAGGAAACAGACTGCTCTTCGACCTCCTATGGTCGAAACGGGGTCCTGTTCATCGGGAGGGGTGTGGCGTACCGCAAAACGGGACTCCATGGGCTATTGTTCATCCACCGTCGACTTCCTCCAACCTCCACCTGCTACTATTCATCCACTGTCTCCAGCCTCCACCAGACACTGTTCATCCAAGTGCTACTGTTCATCCAGCCTCCACCGGCTTCAGTTCAACCAGCCTCCATGGGGTCTTGTTCATCCACCCCCAACCGGCTGGGGTGTGTTGCGGCCTCCTTGGAGTCCTGTTCATCCAGCGGCAACCGCGTACTATATACAAGTGGGTCCTGTTCATCCAACGGCAACTGCCTAGACACAGTCGGGGGCCTGTTCATCCAACCCCCACCTGGAACTGTTCAACCACATCCAACCCAACCGGCTCGACTCACACCACGTCTCGACTCGTTCTATGTATCGCGCGCGCGGCAGCAACAAGCACCGTTCAGCCAGAGGCAATCCAACCGACTAGCTACGTCTCGCACGGGAGTTCGATCGACTTCAGTAAGCATGCAGCAGTAGCAGCGATCGATCGGGTTTAGTTAGAAGCGAAGGAGTCTTGGCCGAGTTCAGTTAGGAGCGAAGGGATCGATCGATCAGCTTCAGTACGTAGCAGTAGGAGATCGCTCAGGTTCAGTTATAGCGACACGGCTCGCACCACGCCCGCGTATGAGAGAAACGTGCAAACCACACTACATTGCTCAGCCTCGACCACCCACCGTAACTGGAAACTCCCCGATATTTTCCTCGTCCTCGCTTCTACCACGATTTTCTCCGTCATGGACGGCCCAAAGAATGTCATGCAGGTGCGTCTCCGGCCCGCCCAAGACGAAAAGCCCATTTTCAGTCATGATTTTTTGTCATAGAAGTAGGAGCCCACCACATCTATGATGATACCGGGTTTTGTCACAATTATCGTCATAGAAGTGTTATAAGTATGACAAATTTTTTTGTTTGGGCCAAAATGTCATGGATGTGTCTTTTTTGTAGTGCATTGACTTCGCAAGGCCAAGAGCAGTCCGACCACCAACCAGCACCCGCACAGTCGTGAAATCCATTCGCGCTAACACCCAACCATCCTCATCGCCTCGACCATGGTCGATGGCTGGCACTCCATGTCACTGCTGCAACCGGGGCGTCGAGTCGCCCACGCGACGCGCACGTCCACCATGGTACTCCCCTATGCGAACCCGTGATCCGGCCACTGGCATGGAGCCAACACCGAACCAGGCTGAAACACCCCCAACAACGCTCAGATTCAGATGTCAGGAAATGAGGAAGGAGGGGAAGAATGCGTGACTGTTTTTATGCCTACGTGACTTTTTATTTTTGCTGACTCAGCCTAACGAGTGGGTCAGGCCAATTAGAGCAACTCCAACGCGTCGACCCAAACGAATGGTGATTTTGTCCGTATTTTTTCGGTATAGGTCGTCCGCTCGCTCGGCATCCGTCTTGTTTATGTTTTTGGTCGGCAGTGCGCCCTACGCGCCGACCCATATTTGCCGGTGCGGCCGGCTGTCCATTTTTCAGTAAATATGTACACATTTTGCATAGTTTCACAGGCAAACAAAAATTGCATAGATTCACAACCAAATAAATTTAGCATAGTTTTACAAGCTGAATAAAAACTAAATTGTCTCAAATACATTTGAAAAAAACATACATATATTGGTTCAACGCTGGAAGGTGCCCCAGGATCGAGCTCCGTAACAACGGTCGTTGTCTATTAAGGTGGTCATGGACCAACATGGCAGATAAGATCTCCTCCCCATCACCGGATGAGGAATTGTCAGAGTCACACAGGAAATTGTGGAGAAAGAACTCGTCGGCGGAGTCCATTTTGTACGTTGGCAAACTGCGAACAGCTTACGGGCGTCAACGAAAAAGCTGGCCGACGAAGAGACACGTGCCTCCCTTAGACCAGGTGACTAGTCTGGAGGTGTCTGACGAGCATGCCAGCGTCAGGACAGCAGGCGGTGTCAGACGAAGGAGTTGGCTAGGGCGGGAAGGCGGCTTCCTGCTCGCGGCGGCGTCCGAGTGTGTGTGTGGGGGGGGGGGAGCTTCGATGCCCCGGCGGCGAGGCGGTGGTGGTGGCGACGTGGGAGGTGGTGGGGTTGGGGTTAGGTGTGTCGGTAACGGCTGCTGGCAGAGGCACCAAAAATGGACAGCTGCGGCGATGGGGCGGGGCGGGTGAAGGTTTGATGTTGATATGGGTGGAATAAGAGGGCCAATGTGACACTGACTAGTGGGCCAAAGGAAGGAATAGGCACGCGTCACGTACGTCCGTTTCATGTCCGCGTCGACGTAAATGGGGCTCAAAATTGGGCCGAGAATGAGTCGGCAGGCGAACGAAAAGAAGACGCGCGTCCGTTTGGGTCGACGCATTGAGCCGACTTTTCTGTTCGTGCCGATCCAAACGGATGCGCACGGACAAAATGGGTCGGTCCGTTGGAGTTGTTCATAGTGACGTCAGCCAAATGCTTAGTATCGACCATCTGTGTCTTTTTGTCACTTTTATTTTTTGATGCGGTACAAAATGCCATAATCGTAAAGTGGTGGTTTTTTGCTAATTAAATGTGAGGGCCATGTGGATTTTAGTTCCTATCCCCACTGTTGAACGTGACGTATTACTTTAGGCACCCACGATGACTTTTGATTCGTCCGATCTTGCTTTGGCATATGAAATCATTCTGCTTGTGCGATCGAAAGCGCACCAATGCATCTTTGGCGTGAGCTAGGCACTTTAATTTGTACGCAAACGAAACAAGGTATATTATGCTTCTCAAAAGCCAATAAAGCTATATTCTCACCCACTGTCAAGCCTCGTTTAGTGCAGTCAATATTGCATTTTTGTTTTGTCTCCCATGGATTTTCTAGATTTGTGTGCTAAGATAAGTTTTTTCTAATAATGCTTTGGACAACTGAATTAGGGATTTTGTCGAGTCTTTGGATCTTCATCCTCCTTTTCTTTCATGTCCGTCTTCTTTCTTAAATCATCACTGTAACCTCCTCAATCAGACATTTAACGGCATCAACCTATCAACATAGTCATGTTCAGTGGTTGATAGATACTTCCTCCGTCCCATAATATAAAAACGTTTTTTACATTGATGTAGTGTCAGAAACACTCTTATATTATTAGGGCGGAGGGAGTAAAACATTGCTATTAACCCCTCCATCCCAGTGACCCTTATCACCCCGAACCTAGATCTCTAACCCCAGTCTCCAGCAATATCTCATTTCAGGGCTCCTCTATTACAAAGTTGAGAAAAGCAAACCGGCAACTGAACTTATGAGGTTGTCTGTTCACGTTTTGATTGGTCAGATCACCTATGCATTGGCACAATTGTGAAAAAATATATCAAAAGATTTAAGGTACTTTTTCAAAATTTTGACCAAAAATCACATGAATGCACATTATATCAAACGTAACCCAATAATAAATCACAAAGTGTTCTAACCTTGGCATGCCTTGCCTCAAGGTTAGTTGTTTGAGTTTTTACATCATTTTTAAAATATTTTCTTGATTTTTTTCACCAAAAGACCTATACACCTTAAAAACACCGGACAAGGTACCGGTTCCGATTTTTCGAGCCGGACCGCCGGCCGTTACTGAAACTATTCTCCAATGCCGAGGCTTCTTTCTTCGACTCCACTTCATTTTCTACCGCTAGCATATTGTTGTAGAGAATCAACCCTGTTTTCAATAGGAAAAACATGCGACCAACTATTAGAATTTATTTAAAAAATCGAAATATCCATGTTATCATATCAAATTGAATACTATCAATTCAACCGAAGTTTATCATTTTTATGCTAAGTGATGTTCTATTTTGAGTGACTACCATTTACGAAAATTTCATGGAATGGGAGTTTAGCAATCATAGAGAAAAGAATGCAACATTACAAGAAGAAAATCACTCGCATTATTTTCCTTGCACTCGGATGGCTTAGCTCAGTACTACCAGCTACACCGCCGGTATTACAGATGACGAAACCTAAGGTCTCAATACAAACATTTAACTGCAACATTTGTATGAAAACAGGCCACTTAATTGACGCTCACGAACTCTTATCTTAAATAAAACGTACGCACGGATCGCGCATGGCGTAGAAGTACGGCAAAGCGAGGACAACACGGAGCTCCGGGCTCTAGTTGTCGGCGACGACGGTGCGGATGACCATGTCGGCGTCCTCCGCCGCCGCGGCGCCGCACTGGAGCATGGACGACCAGTGGCGGAGCCAGGATTTCTGACATGGGTATGCGTAGTTAAAATTTTCTTAGTGCCAAGCAACACTAAGAGATAAATGTTTACAATCATGAAAACTGAATTTTAATTATTATAATTTTTGCAACAAGGTCTTCAATATTTTGTTTTATATTGCAAGAATATAGCCAAAAACAAAATTTAACGCTACCAAACCCCTTTTCAAAGGGGCAAATGATAGCGCCAATACGTGTAGATCAATCGATGAACTTAGGGATAAATATAGTCCCCTGTATTGAATTGGCAATTTGAAAAATTCAAAATTACAAAACTCACAATGCGTAAAGCCGATTAGCCGAGGGATGATATGCACGCAGCTGTTAACGGTTGATCGCTGCCTATCAAACGACTGACGCCGCTGCCGAGGGCGAGGTCCTATTAGCGATGCAAACTACCCAGACCTAGGCTGCTTTTTTTCTTTTTGAGGATTCCCAAACCTAGGCCCAACACCCCAAGTCAAGGCCCAATGTAGCCAGCGAGCCCAGGTAAGGAAGCGAGGCGCTGGAGCGCTTCTTTGCCAAATTTTCATGCGTGGTAGGTGTAAAATGAGGCCATGCTTGATATATATGCATATACGGGTATATGTACTGAAAAAAATTAGCAGAAAATATTGGGTATGCGTTGCATACCCTTGCATTAGGCTAGCTCCGCCCCTGTGGACGATTGACAGAGGACGATCTTAAGCTCCCCGGGCGCGCGGCAGCTCTGCGGCACGGGCTCCACGTCTGTCGGCGTGGTCCTGGTGAGCGGGCAACGGTTCTTGAAGTACCCCGCGGGCCCGCGGCACGCGGTGCCTTCGGCGGCGCGGTTGTCCGGAGAGCAGTCGCAGTTGAGGTCCACGACGCAGCCGAGCGCCGGGCACTGCCCGCCGCCGATGGCCTGCGGGCTCAACACCATCGGCACGTTGAACCCGTCTACGAGGCTGACGCTGTACGCGGCGAGGTCCAGGTTCCCGCTGTCGTGGACCGTGATCTGCGCGACGGTGGACGGCGGCGCGTCGCCCGTGAAGCACCCGCGCGGCGGCGACGTGCCGTCGTTGCAGCCGGTGCGGGCCGCGACGCGGCCGGCCCAGAAGGTGGGTGGGAAGGTGAGGGAGAGAATCGCGTTGGTGTCGAGGCGCGCGGTGTTTTCGGAGATGGACGGAAGGCCGGCGTTGGGGGTGACGAGCGGCCAGACCGGGTGCGGGCAGAGGTTGTGGATGGTCAGCTTGGTCGCTGACGAGAAGGCGGCTAGCGCGGCAAGGACGAGGAGGACGAAGGCGAGATCCCTGGCCATGGCAGCTACAGCAACTAGCTAGCTTGTGAGATGAGAGGTGGGGTTAGAGAGGAGCGGCTGGATTCTAGTACTTTTGTAGCCAAGGATTGCCGCTCGGGCTGAGTCGTCAGGGACAGCTTTTTGCTTTTGCTTTTTTTTTTGCTTGTTTCGAGGGAGGAAAAGCAACGGTTTCACAGTACGCCGAGACATGTTTGGTAGGCTGCATATACCTTAGCTAGGCCCGCGCGAGAAGAAAAAAGTCTGTTTGATTATTCACATTTACTGTTTGAAATCATTAATTAAGGAGTACTCGTTGCAAAAAATACTCCATTTTCTAGGGTCGCGACAAGTGGCGCACATGCAGCGCGCCACTTGTCGCAACCTGGGAGTTTTTTCCTTTTTTCGTAGATCCGTTTATTCAAAACGTTTTATCTTTTAAACCGTGCGTCCAAATCTCGAACTGTTTTCACGATTGGATTTCTCGCATCGAGATCTTCAAAACTAGATCCCATGTTGATAGGTTTTGACGAACTTTTTTTTTCACGAAAAAAACCGGACGAAAAAACCGAACCGGGAGCACGATTTTTTCCCTTTCCGAAAGAGGCACGTCCGCTCGCGAAATCACAACCGTGCCTCTCGTGGAAGCAAAACCGTGACTCTCGTGGAAGGAAAAGAAACAGAAACACGTTTTTTTCCCGTTTCCGAGAGGCATGGCCATGACTCTCGCGAAAGCGTAACCGTGCCTCTCGCGAATGCAAAACCGTGACTCTCACGAAAGAAAAAAAAATAGAAAACGCGTATTTTTTCCCTTTCCGCGAGGCACGGCCGTGACTTTCGCGTAAGCACAACCGTGCCTCTCGCGGAAGCAAAACCGTGACTCTAACGAAAGAAATAAAAACAGAAAACGCGTTTTGTTTTTCCCTTTCCGAGAGGCACGGCCGTGACTCTCGCGAAAGCACAACCGTACCTCTCGCGGAAGCAAAACCGTGACTCTCGCGAAAGAAAAAAAAAGAAAAACACGTTTTTTTTTGTTTCCGAAAGGCACGGCCCTGACTCTCGATAAAGCACAACCGTGCCTCTCGCGAAAAAAAACCGTGACTTTCGTGAAAGGAAAAAAAGAAAACGCGTTTTTTCGCGCAAAAAAAAAATTTCGAATTTTTTTTGATCGAAAAGCTAAGAAAGACCGGAGGAAAACCAAAACATCGAAAAAACCCGGAAAGAAAACCGTTTGAAAGCCAAAAACGCGTGTGGAAAAATAAAAAAATAAAATTCGAAGGAAGCATCGAGAGCGCGACACGTGGCGAATGGCTGAGAGCGCGCCAAGTGGCGCTGATCATTGCGAGGCTCCCGAAGGAGCGCTCGTTAACTAGTTGCTCCCTTCACTATTGGGTCTGCATAGCATGAACATTAAAGCATCTCTGGGTTTGCAACCTGAGGAACGCTCAAATCGGCCTTTTTTGGAGCCAGGCCCGCGCGGTGCAACCCTAGGCACGTGGGTGTGGGCGGTTGCACGCGTGGGTGCAGTCCCGAGATGTCGCGTTGATTCCAGACGCGTCGTCATAAATTGCCATCACCTCCCTTCCTAACCGCGCTCTCCCCTCTTCCCCACTCACACCGGCGGCGGCGACGGCGGCAACCTCCTAAGCTCTATTGCGAATCGATCCAAGACGACGGCGGCAACCACCGGAGTGACTGTAGACCTCCACCAGAGCGTATCGGCCATGGCGGTAAGACCTCGTCCTCTCTGTACATTCACTGCTTTCGACTCGGGCTAGATTCGATTAGAGAACGCGATTGAACAGTTAGGGAGGGGACTAAACACATGGGGGGATTGACATTAATCGATTATGCATCTACGGCTACTAGGACTCATAGGTTATTTTTTCGATTACATCAGGGGCGTGATTGGATTGTCTAGTCGCGGTGACCCTGGAGTCGCGTCGAGCGGCGGGGGCATAGTCATCTTCTTTCTTCCTCATCGGCTTCATCATCATCGTCTTCATCAAGAACGATGGGTCTTGCACGGTCGTCTGCCGCCGCCGCCCTGGCCACCCCACTAACCCAGCACCACACTCAAACCCCCTATGGTACGCCGCTCCACGCTGGTCTTGAGGCGCCTTGTACTGATTGTACTTGGCACATCTTGCCCGCTATCGAGCGTCGCTGGAGTTTGCCCGATTCATGGCCCAGCACAGGATGTCCACTGACATCGCGCCCTTGGCTGGGTCCGGAACCAATGTCTTCAGCTCGTCCGACGTAGCCTTCTTCATCATAGCACCGGCCTCCTTGTGCATGCCATCGATGCTGTTGAAGTTCGATCACACTTCCATGGTGTGCTTGAACTTCTTGCGTTCACCGAGTGAGCACCCAAGGAAGAATGCCCTCCATCCAATGCCCGAGGGGAAAGGGTTGGGGTTGGAGTTGGAGTTCATGCCGAGGAGAGGTGGTGAAACAGAGGGGGTTTGAGAATGGTGCTGGGTTAGTGGGGTCGGTTAATATAGGAGCATTAGGCCGATATGAATGAATGTTAACCGTTGATATGCGTGTCGTTCATAATGTAGATGGACAAGGCCAAGAAGGTGGTGCCACCATTGGATAAGGGCAAGAAGGTTGTGCCTCCATTGATCAAAGTGGCAGTGCAGGATCACCCAAGCCCCAAGCGGAGGAACTATGGCCACTTCCATTAGAAGTCAGGACCAAACCACTTCTGCAAGGTTATCCTTTCTCCAAAGCTGGAGAGTCTGCCATTGCCTCTGGACATCACAAAGCACTTCCCCGCCATCCCTACATAGTTCAAGATAAAGAAGAACACCGGCTGCGCATGGAGGGTGGCGGTGAGGGTGATCGACGACAGGGTCACCCTTGACCAGGGTTGGGCTACCTTCGTCGTCGTTCACCAGATCATGACCAGGTACATGCTGACGTTCAAGCTGTTGTCCCCCGACACCGTGAAGGTGATCGTCTTCAACGACGAGGGCGTGGAGGTGGTCACCAAGTTCAAGGAGCACGACAATGCCTTCGTCGCGACCGCCCGATCGAGCTCCGGTTGTCCAATCCATGGTTGTTCTTTCTTTAAGACTTTGGTTTCGGTTAGAACTTATTGTACTGTGTTGGTTTAAAAGTTGTTCTGCGTGGTTAAGGCTTATGTTTGTACCTAAGATTGTTCTACCGCTACTAGTTTAGTTCTTAGTAGTAACCTGGATGTAACCTGTAACGCCCTCGATGCGGCTATATCCCCCACGTGTCGAAGCACGACTTAGAGGCATAACCGCATTGAAAGCAATGTCGCAAGTGAGGTAATCTTCACACAACCCATGTAATACATAAGGGAAAGAGATACATAGTTGGCTTACAATCGCCACTTCACACAATACATGAATAAAGCATTACATTCATCCAAATACAGTCAAGGTCCGACTATGGAACCAAAATAAAAGAAGACTACCCCAAATGCTACACAGATCCCCGATCATCCCAACTGGGCTCCACTACTGATCAACTGGAAATGGAACAACATAACGAACACGAATCTCATCGAGCTCCTCCTTGAGCTCAGTTGCGTCACCTGCACAGTTTCATTGGCACCTGCAAGCTGGTTTTGGAAGTATCTGTTAGTCACGGGGACTCAGCAATCTTACACCCTCGCGATCAAGACTATTTAAGCTTATAGGAAGGGTAAAAATATGAGGTGGAGCTGCAGCAAGCGACTAGCATATATGGTGGCTAACATACGCAAGTGAGAGCGAGAAGAGAAGGCAAAGCATGGTCGAGAAACTATGATCAAGAAGTGGTCCTAGAACAACCTACGTCAAGCATAACTCCAACATCGTGTTCACTTCCTGGACTCCGCCGGAAAGAGACCGTCACGATTACGCACGCGGTTGATGCATTTTAATTAAGTTAAGTTTCAGGTTTTCTAAAACCGGACGTTAACAAATTCACATCTGCCCATAACCGCGGGCACGGCTTTCAAAAGTTCAAATCCCTGCAGGGGTGTCCCAACTTAGCCCATCACAAGCTCTCACGGTCAATGAAGGATATTCCTTCTCCCAAGGCAATTCGATCAGACTCGGCATCCCGGTTACAAGACATCCTCGACAATGGTAAAACAAGTCCAGCAAGACCACCCGCTGTGCCGACAAATCTCGATAGGAGCTGCACATATCTCATTCTCAGGGCACACCGGATAAGCAATCCGTACAACTAAAACCAGCCCTCGAGTTTCCCCGAGGTGGCGCTGCAAGGGGCTCTAGTTTGGACCAACACTTAGACAAGCATTGCCCTGGGGGGGGGGGGTTAAAATAAAGATGACCCTCGGGATGCACGACTCCCAAGGGAAAAATGCTAGGTGGCGAATGGTAAAACCAAGGTTGGGCCTTGCTGGAGGAGTTTTATTCAAAGCGAACTGTCAAGGGGTTCCCATTATAACTCAACCGTGTAAGGAACGCAAAATCCGGGAACATAACACCGATATGACGGAAACTAGGGCGGCAAGAGTGGAACAAAACACCAGGCATAAGGCCGAGCCTTCCACCCTTTACCAAGTATATAGATGCATTAATTAAATAAGAGATATTGTGATATCCCAACAATAATATCCATGTTCCAACAAGGAACAAACTCTAATCTTCACCTGCAACTAGCAATGCTATAAGAGGGGCTGAGCAAAGCGGTAACATAGCCAAACAACGGTTTGCTAGGACAAGGTGGGTTAGAGGCTTGGCTTAGCAACATGGGAGGCATGATATAGCAAGTGGTAGGTATCACATCATAGGCATAGCAAAAGAGCGAGCAACTAGCAAGAAAAGATAGAAGTGATTTCGAGGGTATGGTCATCTTGCCTGAGATCCCGCAAAGAAGAAGAACGAGTCCATGAAGAAGACAAACGGACGTAGCCAATGTATCCTCACAAACGCAACGTTACCGGATTACCGAGAAGAAGTACACCGGAAAGAAAGCAAACAACATAGTAAACAAGCATCACATAAGCATGACACGATGCGCAAACAAGTATGATGCATGTCCGGTTTAACGAGGCATGGCATGGCAAAGTGCACAAGCAATCCTACAAATTAAGTGGAGCTCAATATGCAACGAGTTGCATAATGACGAAACACCACAACAAGTTATTTAGTTCGATATCGTTTATGTACCCAACAATATTAAATGTTGTTTAACATGGCAAGGGGTGAAGCATGAGCAAACTAAACATTTAAGCAAGTTTAAATGAGGCCGGAAACAACAACAACAATTCCGGTAAAACCCCATATGCATATTTTAAGGTTTGGTACTGTTCTGCCCTAAACACAATTTTAGAGTTGTTAAACATGCAAAGTAAAGCCACCATGTTAAACTAGGCATTTTTCTACTCCATTTACATATAAAGTTTATTACAAACCGAGTTACGGTTATTTAGTTATGAACCAAAGTATTTTAGCATGGCATAGGAGCAAATTAAAGCAAACATCATTTTAAGCATTTCAAACATAGATGAAAGTGACATATTATGAAACTAGATGAAAAACTAAGCATATTTCATATATAAATTGTTTTAATCCGATGCACGGTTGTGGAATTATTAAATGCATGATCCACACGGGCTTTTCTGTAAAACTGTTTTACACTGGATAAAAGCTAAATTCGTCCCGAGAGAAAAAATACTACATGGGCCGAAACTGGAGTCGGGCCAACATGAATAGGCGGTGGGGGCAGCTCACCATGGGCCTTGGCCTGGAACTATGGAGAGGAGGAGGCAGGCTGGGACGCTGGGCCTTGGGGAGGCACTGGTGAGTGGTTGGGCCGGCTGGCCAGGCCGACGAAGGAACAGGGGTGCGGTCAATGGGAGCGAGGCGGCGCTGCAAGCGTCTCCTCCTGCTCGAGGCAGAAGCAGGGGAGGACATCGACGATGCAGGACTTGGCAGCGGGCGACGAGGCGAGGCGGGGATCGGCCGGATCCGGCGGGGGTCGGGACTAGGACGGCGACGACGAGGCCGACGGTGAGCACCAGCGGTGGCGTCTTGCTGCGAGAGAGAGAGAGAGAGCTGGTGAGGAGAAAGTGCAGGGAGGAAGAAGAGCGAGGGAAGGAGGCAAAGCAGGGCGCTTGGCCTGTGGTCGCCGGCGGCGACGCTTGCAGGGAGGTCCGACGGTTGGGGAAAAGATCCGGGCGGCGAGGAAAAGCTCGACGAGGCAGGGGCTTGGCGCGGGCTTGACGGGGTCCTGCTGGCGCTGCTAAACGTCGAGAGGACGGAGAGGACAGCGCAAGGCGGCGGTGGAGCAACTGGGCACGGGGAAATGGCCTGGTGGTGCGGTGAACGGTGGCTGTTCTCGGGTGGAGCTCGTGCTGAACCGACGGGTGGCGCTACGGCAAGGTGGAGTTGGATTGGTGGGTGGCTGCGAGTTGCAGTTGGATTGAGGCGAGGAGGTGGATTGGATCTGGATCCCGAGGAAGATACGGTAGGTGGCGGCGGCTCGACGGGACAAAGTCCCTAGATTTTAGGGCTTGTCCAAAATGACTAAGGGTGGACTATAAATACCTTACAGATTAGCTTAGGGGCTACCTCGGTCTCTCTGATCGGAAACGGACGGTCGCGAATAAATAGCTAGGGTGCCCAAATAAGAAAATGGAGACGTTTTGTAGATGTTTGGGGATGTTCCGGACCCAACGGTGATGACTATCCGGGTCGGGTTCGGGACAGCTTTCGGACGCGCGCGAGGGGCCGATGCACTGAGCAAAAAGGGGTTAGGCAGGGCCAAGGTGGACTGTGGAGAGCGGGTTGGTCTGAGAGAAGAGGGGAGAGATGCAGCACAGCAGGGTTTCCAGAGACCGAAAACGTCCGACGAAAAGACCGGCTATACTGCCGCTATAGTTATCCGTTGGGACATCAAACGGACTCCAAATGCGATGAAACTTGACAGGCGGTCTATCTACACTATAATAAGACCACACGCCAACTTTCAACCCAATCCGAGAACATTTTCCGGCCACTTATAAAATAATATTTCGGACGTGCCGCGGGCGCGTGCGAGTGTGGTTGGGCTTAGAACGGACAATGGACGGAACTGGGGGAAACCCGAACTAATGCAAGTTTTGAAAACATGATGATGCAATGCACATGATGACATGACAAGATGCAACACGCAAGCAAATGACATGGCAACAACAGTGAATAACTGGGAGACACCTGGCGCATCGGTCTCGGGGCGTTACATAACCAAACAACCGGACTTGTGTTTCCCCTCAATGCAGGCAACCAATCAACATGCAGATGTCGGTTTTTTGTGTGTATATGCTCATCAGGCCCAATAGAGACAAGTAGCAAAGTGGCAAAAAATGATGCAGGTAACCAAATGCGCCCCTGGTATTTTTGAGGAGAATGTTGGATCCTAAAATAAGACTCCATAAGGCATCTTCAACACTGACCCATAAATTTACTCCGACATTCGTCTGTGGAGAAGGGATCAGTTCATAGACACGGATAAAGAAGTCAACCATCCAACGCTGCCCGCATATGTCGGACCTCAATTTTGTTATAAGTTGGCACAATTCAAATAGTCTCATATATAGTTTAAAATAGTTCAAATATTCAAATGCGCCTATAGTTCTAATTAAAAAGGTTTAAATATTACACTCTAATGTTGTTGTCCCCCTTAACCGTCCAGAGATGCTCAATCAAATCATTTTTCAGCTGATCGTGAGTTCTTTGATGCCAAATTTGTAGATGCATTTGAACAAACTCTTCAAGTGTGGTCAGATTTTCATTGGGATGTTTGATAGGATCACCCATGTTATCAAATTAAAGACCTGTGGCAGAATCCTCACGCTCATCCTCCACGATCATGTTGCGCATGATCACACAACAGTCATCACCTCCCAAAAGGTCTATGGATCCCATTCTTTAGTAGGTCCATGAAAAATTGCAAAATGTGCATGCAGAACTTTGAAAGACCTCTCAACATCCTTTCTAACTACTTCTTGTCTTTGGGCAAAGTGAGACTTTGTTTGACCAACTGGGTCTAAGATGGTATTCACAAAGTTAGCAGAAGGAGGATAGATACCATCAACCAGATAGTAGCCCATGTTGTACTCAGACCCATTAAAGTATAGTTGCAAAGAGGAGTTTTTCCTTCAGTCAACCTAGCAAACAATGGTTATCACTATAGTACATTGATGTCATTGTGAGAGCATGGCATGCCAAAAAAGGATGATAAATCCAAAGATCCTAGGGTGCAACTTATTCAAGAATGATGGTGGAATTCTTAGCATGACCCTGGTATTGGCCTTGCAAAGCTTTTGGGTAGTTCTTCCATCTCCAATGCATGCAGTCAAGTGACCCGAGCAAACTTGGCCACCCACTTGCTTCCGAGATGGCCAAGAGCCTCTTAATGTTTGCCACAGTTGGTTCTCTCGGGTACTAAGGTCGGAGGAGAGGTGTGGAACAACGGCGGAGGAGAAGTGGCATGGAGCCCAGGTGTATCATTGGAGGTGATGGACTTGTGGCATGGCATGGCAAGGTTGTGGAGCGGCGGTGAAGGCAAGAGAGAAAAACTGAAGGGAGAAAATGCGCGGATGGAGGCGCGGTGTCCAGGAGGGTGTTGGTGTCAAAACCGGCGGATCTCGGGTAGGGGGTCCTGAACTGTGCGTCTTGGATCGATGGTAACAGGAGACGGGGGACACAACGTTTACCCAGGTTTGGTCCCTCTCTATGGAGGTAAAACCCTACGTCCTGCTTGATTGATTTTGATGAATATGAGTGTTACAAGAGTGGATCTACCACGAGATCGTAATGGCTAAACCCTAGAAGTCTAGCCTATGTGGGTATGGTAATGAGTATATGTGATGTCCTTTCCGACTATCCCCTTCGGTTTATATAGGCACCAAGGGGATCTAGGGTTTACATGGAGTCGGTTACATGAGAAGGAATTTTCGGTCGCCAAGCTTGCCTTCCACGCCAAGTAGAGTCCAATCCGGACACGGTGCATTCTTCGGACTTCATGTCTTCACAACCATTAGTCCGGCCCAGAGGATAATAGGTCGGACGCCCGAGGACCCCTTAGTCCAGGACTCCCTCGGTAGCCCCTGAACTTGGCTTCAATGACGAGGAGTCCGGCACGCAGATTTGTCTTCGGCATTGCAAGGCGGGTTCCCTTCTTCCCGAACTTCAAGATAGTCTTTGGATGCGATGATTATATCCGGACCTGTCACACACACCATATATAACCGCATAGAGAATATATATTCTTACACGAGTCTAATCCGCAGACAGCTTTTACAACATGACATCGCGTTTGTCCGGTCGTAATTTCGAACCGTTTTTCGTCTACCGCTCCATGTTGCGAGACGCGGTTGTCATTGGCACGTCTTGTCTAAGCAAAGATCATGCCCCCCTTATTACGAGATTCTCATCAATACGGGCGTGGGTAACCCAACCGTGTCGTTTTGCACGGCTCTCAGGAATAGGCGAGTTCAAGGCGAGTGGGTAGGCGCTTGATATTCGTGGTCTTTATAAGGGGATAAGGACACTCTTCCTTTACCCACATCCTTCTTCATCTCCAGTCCCTCCATCCTTGAGCTCTAGCGCCCAAGCTTTTGGCTTTTCCTCGTTCGAGAAGACATTCCAATCATGTCCGGATCCGGGGCTGGAGGTAAGTGGATGGCCTCCTCCGTTAAGGAGAAGAACATCGCGGAGCTCCGGGAGGCCGGCTATCTAGCCAAGGAGATTGCTCACCGACTCCTAGAAAAAGGGCAGATCGTCCCTACCCCCGATCCCCACCAGAGGGTTGTGTTTCTCACACACTTCATTCGTGGGCTGGGATTCCCTCTTCATCCATTTGTCCGTGGATTGATGTTTTACTATGGGTTGGACTTCCATGATCTGGCCCCCAACTTTACCCTCAATATCTCCGCATTCATAGTTGTGTGCGAAGCCTTTCTCTGCATCCCACCTCACTTTGGCCTATGGCTGAAGACTTTTAATGTAAAGCCAAAGGTGGTGCGCGGCCAACAGGCCGAGTGCGGAGGTGCCATGGTGGGAAAGATACCCAATACCACCTGGCTCGAAGGCTCCTTCGTAGAGATGGTGAAGGGATGGCAATCGGGGTGGTTCTAAATAATCGAGCTGCGTGACGCCAACTGGGCGGCGGCTCCCAAATTCCGATCCGGAGTCCCGATGCGGCTTACCTCCTGGCAGGAGAAGGGCCTGACCTGGGGATCTGTGGAAGAGATCACATGGCTCCAAACATGCCTCCAGAATATGATAACCTGGAAGATCAAGCTAGTTGATGTGATCTTGGTCATGCTTGTACGCCGGATCCTTCCATGTCAGCGCCGGACCTGTTATTTGTGGGAGTTCAATTCGGCCGAGCACCAGACACTGTTAAGGCCCTTCGGCACGACGCACGAAGATATCTGGAAGGTGCTCTTCAAGGGCAGCGAGACGCCGCCACCCTTGACCAAAGATCGCGGGCTCAACTTTAAGCATCAGGCCAATTCGGTAAGCCGTCAAGGTGTAGTCTTTAAGGACACATTTTGAGGGAGGATACTAAGCCTTCTTGTCACTTTCTTTTTCAGGCCTGGGTCGATCTAGCGGGACGGATTAATAGTCCAGCTCCGCTGCCCGAAGATGAAGAAACCACACTTCTTACCAAGATGTTATTTCCGGCGCCTTACGACATGCCGCAGAAGAAGGTCAAAACCATGGTCAAGGGGACCAGGCGTAGGCTTCTCCGAAGGAGCAACTTGGTCGTCTCGTCTGACGACGAGACGGACCTCTCAGCCGCCGAAGATGACGATGAGGAGGGAGGCGACTCCCCCCTGCGAGAGGAAGGGAGAGAAGGGAGGCCTCCTCGAGTTTGGAGGCGGAGGCACCCAAGAGGGGGAGAGGCTCCTTCGCGGATAACTCCGCGTGGGATGTTGACAGCAGTCCGGAGCGACCTCGTCGGACCAAGCCTCGGGCCGCCTCGTGAGTACCAGAATCAAAAACATCCAGCCTTCTCGGTTTGCAATATTGACGCATTAAACCTTGTCGTTGCAGTCCGGCATGCGACGGCTCCCCACGATCCTCGACAGAGGATTCGCTGGACTCAAAGGAGATGGCTAGCATGTCACCGCCGCCTGCTCATTCCATCTCACCCAAGGGTGACGACGAGGTGGTGTCCAAAAAGACTTTCCCATACCGGGGGGAGATTTCAGAGACCATCGGGGTGACTCCCCAGGATGGCTCCTCGGCTGCCGGATATACAAGGGAAAAAGTCCCCACGGGGACCGGTGACGAGGCCCGAGTTCCCTTCGGGCCTCAGCCGGATACCATTCCGGAGAGCTTCAAGGCTCTGGGTCCAGCGAACGACATTCCCTGATGGGGAACATAGTAATTTCAAAAAAATTCCTACGCACACGCAAGATTATGGTGATGCATAGAAACGAGAGGGGAGAGTGTGATCTACGTACCCTTGTAGACCGACAGCGGAAGCGTTAGCACAATGCGGTTGATGTAGTCGTACGTCTTCACGGCTCGACCAATCAAGCACCGAAACTACGACACCTCCGAGTTCTAGCACACGTTCAGCTCGATGACGATCCCCGGACTCCGATCCAGCAAAGTGTCGGGGAAGAGTTTCGTCAGCACGACGGCGCGGTGAAGATCTTGATGTACTACCGTCGCAGGGCTTCGCCTAAGCACCGCTACAATATTATCGAGGACTATGGTGGAAGGGGGCACCGCACACGGCTAAGAATATGATCACATGGATCAACTTGTGTGTCTAGGGGTGCCCCCTGCCCCCGTATATAAAGGATCAAAGGGGGGGGGGGTGCGGCCGGCCAGGAGGAGGGCGCGCCAGGAGGAGTCCTACTCCCACCGGGAGTAGGATTCCCCCCCTTTCCTAGTTGGGATAGGATTCGAGAGGGGGAAAGAGGAGAGAGAGAAGGAAGGGGGGGGGCACCGCCCCCTCTCCTTGTCCTATTCGGACTAGGGGGGGAGGGGCGCGCGGCCCAGCCCTGGCCACCTCTCCTCTCTTCCACTAAAGCCCACTAAGGCCCATATACCTCCCGGGGGGTTCCGGTAACCTCCCGGTACTCCGGTAAAATCCCGATTTCACCCGGAACACTTCCGATATCCAAATATAGGCTTCCAATATATCAATCTTTATGTCTCGACCATTTCGAGACTCCTCGTCATGTCCGTGATCACATCCGGGACTCCGAACAAACTTTGGTACATCAAAATGCATAAACTCATAATATAACTGTCATCGAAACCTTAAGCGTGCGGACCCTACGGGTTCGAGAACAATGTAGACATGACCGAGACACGTCTCCAGTCAATAACCAATAGCGGAACCTGGATGCTCATATTGGCTCCTACATATTCTACGAAGATCTTTTATCGGTCAGACCGCATAACAACATACGTTGTTCCCTTTGTCATCGGTATGTTACTTGCCCGAGATTCGATCGTCGGTATCTCAATACCTAGTTCAATCTCGTTACCGGCAAGTCTCTTTACTCGTTCCGTAATACATCATCTCACAACTAACTCATTAGTTGCAATGCTTGCAAGGCTTATCTGATGTGCATTACTAAGAGGGCCCAGAGATACCTCTCCGACAATCGGAGTGACAAATCCTAATCTCGAAATACGCCAAACCAACATGTACCTTTGGAGACACCTGTAGAGCACCTTTACAATCACCCAGTTACGTTGTGACGTTTGGTAGCACAGAAAGTGTTCCTCTGGCAAATGGGAGTTGCATAATCTCATAGTCATAGGAACATGTATAAGTCATGAAGAAAGCAATAGCAACATACTAAATGATCGGGTGCTATCAAATAACAACTCTTTGTCCATGGTTAGGAAACATAACCATCTTTGATTAACGAGCTAGTCAAGTAGAGGCATACTAGTGACACTCTGTTTGTCTATGTATTCACACATGTATTATGTTTCCGATTAATACAATTCTAGCATGAATAATAAACATTTATCATGATATAAGGAAATAAATAATAACTTTATTATTGCCTCTAGGGCATATTTCCTTCAGTCTCCCACTTGCACTGGAGTCAATAATCTAGATTACACAGTAATGATTCTAACACCCATGGAGCTTTGGTGCTGATCATGTTTTGCTCATGGAAGAGGCTTAGTCAACGGGTCTGCTATATTCAGATCCGTATGTATCTTGCAAATCTCTATGTCTCCCACCTGGACTAGATCCCGGATGGAATTGAAGCATCTCTTGATGTGCTTGGTTCTCTTGTGAAATCTGGATTCCTTTGCCAAGGCAATTGCACCAGTATTGTCACAAAAGATTTTCATTGGACCCGATGCACTAGGTATGACACCTAGATCGGATATGAACTCCTTCATCCAGACTCCTTCATTTGCTGCTTTCGAAGCAGCTATGTATTCCGCTTCACACGTAGATCCCGCCATGACGCTTTGTTTAGAACTGCACCAACTGACAACTCCACCGTTTAATGTAAACATGTATCCGGTTTGCGATTTAGAATCGTCCGGATCAGTGTCAAAGCTCGCATCAACGTAACCATTTACGATGAGCTCTTTGTCACCTCCATAAATGAGAAACATATCCTTAGTCCTTTTCAGGTATTTCAGGATGTTCTTGACCGCTGTCCAGTGATCCACTCCTGGATTACTTTGGTACCTCCCTGCTAGACTTATAGCAAGGCAGACATCAGGTCTGGTACACAGCATTGCATACATGATAGAGCCTATGGCTGAAGCATAGGGAACATCTTTCATTTTCTCTCTATCTTCTGCAGTGGTCGGGCATTGAGTCTTACTCAACTTCACACCTTGTAACACAGGCAAGAACCCTTTCTTTGCTTGATCCATTTTGAACTTCTTCAAAACTTTGTCAAGGTATGTGCTTTGTGAAAGTCCAATTAAGCGTCTTGATCTATCTCTATAGATCTTAATGCCTAATATGTAAGCAGCTTCGCCAAGGTCTTTCATTGAAAAACTCTTATTCAAGTATCCCTTTATGCTATCCAGAAATTCTATATCATTTCCAATTAGTAATATGTCATCCACATATAATATCAGAAATGCTATAGAGCTCCCACTCACTTTCTTGTAAATACAGGCTTCTCCAAAAGTCTGTATAAAACCAAATGTTTTGATCACACTATCAAAGCGTTAATCCAACTCCGAGAGGCTTGCACCAGTCCATAAATGGATCGCTGGAGCTTGCACACTTTGTTAGCTCCCTTTGGATCGACAAAACCTTCTGGTTGCATCATATACAAATCTTCTTCCAGAAATCCATTCAGGAATGCAGTTTTGACATCCATCTGCCAAATTTCATAATCATAAAATGTGGCAATTGCTAACATGATTCGGACAGACTTAAGCATCGCTATGGGTGAGAAGGTCTCATCGTAGTCAATCCCTTGAACTTGCCGAAAACCTTTTGTGACAAGTCGAGCTTTGTAGACAGTAATATTACCGTCAGCGTCAGTCTTCTTCTTGAAGATCCATTTATTCTCAATTGCTTGCCGATCATTGAGCAAGTCAACCAAACTCCATACTTTGTTCTCATACATGGATCCCATCTCAGATTTCATGGCTTCAAGCCATTTTGCGGAATCTGGGCTCACCATCGCTTCTTCATAGTTTGGAGGTTCATCATGATCTAGTAGCATGACTTCCAAAACAGGATTACTGTACCACTCTGGCGTGGATCTCACTCTGGTTGATCTACGAGTTTCAGTAGTATCTTGTTCTGAAGTTTTATGATCATTATCATTAGCTTCCTCACTAATTGGTGTAGGTGTCACAGAAACAGGTTTCTGTGATGTACTACTTTCCAATAAGGGAGTAGGTACAGTTACCTCGTCAAGTTCTACTTTCCTCCCACTCACTTCTTTCGAGAGAAACTCCTTCTCCAGAAAGTTTCCGAATTTAGCAACAAAAGTCTTGCCTTCGGATCTGTGATAGAAGATGTATCCAATAGTTTCCTTTGGATATCCTATGAAGACACATTTCTCCAATTTGGGTTCGAGCTTATCAGGTTGAAGCTTTTTCACATAAGCATCGCAGCCCCAAACTTTCAGAAACGACAACTTCGGTTTCTTGCCAAACCACAATTCATAAGGCGTCGTCTCAACGGATTTTGATGGTGCCCTATTTAACGTGAATGCGGCCGTCTCTAGAGCGTATCCCCAAAATGATAGCGGTAAATCAGTAAGAGACATCATAGATCGCACCATATCTAGTAAAGTACGATTACGACGTTCGGACACACCATTACGCTGTGGTGTTCCGGGTGGCGTGAGTTGCGAAACTATTCCACATTGTTTCAAATGTACACCAAACTCGTAACTCAAATATTTTCCTCCACGATCAGATCGTAGGAATTTTATTTTCTTGTTACGATGATTTTCAACTTCACTCTGAAATTCTTTGAACTTTTCAAACGTTTCAGACTTGTGTTTCATTAAGTAGATATACCCATATCCGCTTAAGTCATCTGTGAAGGTGAGAAAATAACGATATCCGCCACGAGCCTCAACATTCATCGGACCACATACATCTGTATGTATGATTTCCAACAAATCTGTTGCTCTCTCCATAGTACCGGAGAACAGTGTTTTTGTCATCTTACCCATAAGGCACGGTTCGCAAGTACCAAGTGATTCATAGTCAAGTGGTTTCAAAAGCCCATCAATATGGAGTTTCTTCATGCGCTTTATACCGATATGACCCAAACGGCAGTGCCACAAATAAGTTGTACTATCATTATCAACTTTGCATCTTTT
This sequence comes from Triticum aestivum, assembly GCF_018294505.1. Lineage (NCBI taxonomy): Eukaryota > Viridiplantae > Streptophyta > Magnoliopsida > Poales > Poaceae > Triticum > Triticum aestivum. The sequence goes on along the minus strand of NC_057806.1, from coordinate 94,907,942 downwards.
GGCTTCAACACTATGAATATGTGTGTCGCTACTATCGAGATTTAATAAGAATAGACCACTCTTTAAGGGTGCATGACCATAAAAGATATTACTCATGTAAATAGAACAACCATTATTCTCTGATTTAAATGAATAACCGTCTCGCATCAAACAAGATCCAGATATAATGTTCATGCTTAACGCTGGCACCAAATAACAATTATTTAGGTCTAATACTAATCCCGAAGGTAGATGTAGAGGTAGCGCGCCGACTGCGATCACATCGACTTTGGAACCATTTCCCACGCGCATCGTCACCTCATCCTTAGCCAATCTTCGCTTAATTCGTAGTCCCTGTTTCGAGTTGCAAATATTAGCAACAGAACCAGTATCAAATACCCAGGTGCTACTGTGAGCATTAGTAAGGTACACATCAATAACATGTATATCACATATACCTTTGTTCACCTTGCCATCCTTCTTATCCGCCAAATACTTGGGGTAGTTCCGCTTCCAGTGACCAGTCTGCTTGCAGTAGAAGCACTCAGTTTCAGGCTTAGGTCCAGGTTTGGGTTTCTTCTCTTGAGTAGCAACTTGCTTGCTGTTCTTTTTGAAGTTCCCCTTCTTCTTCCCTTTGCCCTTTTTCTTGAAACTAGTGGTCTCGTTGACCATCAACACTTGATGCTCCTTCTTGATTTCTACCTCCGCAGCTTTCAGCATTGCGAAGAGCTCGGGAATAGTCTTATTCATCCCTTGCATATTATAGTTCATCACGAAGCTCTTGTAGCTTGGTGGCAGTGATTGGAGAATTCTGTCAATGACGCAATCATCTGGAAGATTAACTCCCAATTGAATCAAGTGATTATTATACCCAGACATTTTGAGTATATGCTCACTGACTGAACTGTTCTCCTCCATCTTGCAGCTATAGAACTTATTGGAGACTTCATATCTCTCAATCCGGGCATTTGCTTGAAATATTAACTTCAACTCCTGGAACATCTCATATGCTCCATGACGTTCAAAACGTCGTTGAAGTCCCGATTCTAAGCTGTAAAGCATGGCACACTGAACTATCGAGTAGTCACCAGCTTTGCTCTGCCAGACGTTCATAACATGTGGTGTTGCTCCAGCAGCAGGCCTGGCACCTAGTGGTGCTTCTAGGACGTAATTATTCTGTGCAGCAATGAGGATAATCCTCAAGTTACGGACCCAGTCCGTGTAATTGCTACCATCATCTTTCAACCTTGCTTTCTCAAGGAACGCATTAAAATTCAACGGAACAACAGCACGGGCCATCTATCTACAATCATACATAAACAAGCAAGATACTATCAGGTACTAAGTTCATGATAAATTTAGGTTCAATTAATCATATTACTTAAAGAACTCCCACTTAGATAGACATCCCTCTAATCCTCTAAGTGATTACGTGATCCAAATCAACTAAACCATGTCCGATCATCATGTGAGATGGAGTAGTTTCATTGGTGAACATCACTATGTTGATCATATCTACTATATGATTCACGGTCGACCTTTCGGTCTCCGTGTTCCGAGGCCATATCTGTATATGCTTGGCTCGTCAAGTATAACCTGAGTATTCCGCGTGTGCAACTGTTTTGCACCCGTTGTATTTGAACGTAGAGCCTATCACACCCGATCATCGCGTGGTGTCTCAGCACGAAGAACTTTCGCAACGGTGCATACTCAGGGAGAACACTTCTTGATAATTAGTGAGAGATCATCTTATAATGCTACCGTCAATCAAAGCAAGATAAGATGCGTAAAAGATAAACATCACATGCAATCAATATAAGTGATATGATATGGCCATCATCATCTTGTGCTTGTGATCTCCATCTTCGAAGCACCGTCGTGATCACCATCGTCACCGGCGCGACACCTTGATCTCCATCGTAGCATCGTTGTCGTCTCGCCAATCTCATGCTTCCACGACTATCGCTACCGCTTAGTGATAAAGTAAAGCATTACAGTGCGATTGCATTGCATACAATAAAGCGACAACCATATGGCTCCTACCAGTTGCCGATAACTCGGTTACAAAACATGATCATCTCATACAATAAAATTTAGCATCATGTCTTGACCATATCACATCACAACATGCCCTGCAAAAACAAGTTAGACGTCCTCTACTTTGTTGTTGCAAGTTTTATGTGGCTGCTACGGGCTTAAGCAAGAACCAATCTTACCTACGCATCAAAACCACAACGATAGTTTGTCAAGTTGGTGCTGTTTTAACCTTCGCAAGGACCGGGCGTAGCCACACTCGGTTCAACTAAAGTTGGAGAAACTGTCACCCGCTAGCCACCTTTGTGCAAAGCACGTCGGGAGAACCGGTCTCGCGTAAGCGTACGCGTAATGTCGGTCCGGGCCGCTTCGTCCAACAATACCGCTGAACCAAACTATGACATGCTGGTAAGCAGTATGACTTATATCGCCCACAACTCACTTGTGTTCTACTCGTGCATATAACATCATCACATAAAACCAAGGCTCGGATGCCACTGATGGGGAACGTAGTAATTTCAAAAAAATTCCTACGCACACGCAAGATTATGGTGATGCATAGCAACGAGAGGGGAGAGTGTGATCTACGTACCCTTGTAGACCGACAGCAGAAGCGTTAGCACAACGCGGTTGATGTAGTCATACATCTTCACGGCTCGACCGATCAAGCACCGAAACTATGGCACCTCCGAGTTCTAGCACACGTTCAGCTCGATGACGATCCCCGGACTCCGATCCAGCAAAGTGTCGGGGAAGAGTTCCGTTAGCATGATGGCGTGGTGACAATCTTGATGTACTACCGTCGCAGGGCTTCGCCTAAGCACCGCTACAATATTATCGAGGACTATGGTGGAAGGGGGCACCGCACACGGCTAAGAATATGATCACGTGGATCAACTTGTGTGTCTAGGGGTGCCCCCTGCCCCCGTATATAAAGGATCAAAGGGGGGGGGGGTGCGGCCGGCCAGGAGGAGGGCGCGCCAGGAGGAGTCCTACTCCCACCGGGAGTAGGATTCCCCCCTTTCCTAGTTGGAATAGGATTCGGGAGGGGGAAAGAGGAGAGAGAGAAGGAAGGGGGGCGCCGCCCCCTCTCCTTGTCCTATTCGGACTAGGGAGGGGGGGAGGGGCGCGCGGCCCAGCCTTGGCCACCTCTCCTCTCTTCCACTAAAGCCCACTAAGGCCCATATACCTCCCGGGGGGTTCCGGTAACCTCCCGGTACTCCGGTAAAATCCCGATTTCACCCGGAACACTTCCGATATCCAAATATAGGCTTCCAATATATCAATCCTTATGTCTCGACCATTTTGAGACTCCTCGTCATGTCCGTGATCACATCCGGGACTCCGAACAAACTTCGGTACATCAAAATGCATAAACTCATAATATAACTGTCATCGAAACCTTAAGCGTGCGGACCCTACGGGTTCGAGAACAATGTAGACATGACCGAGACACGTCTCCGGTCAACAACCAATAGTGGAACCTGGATGCTCATATTGGCTCCTACATATTCTACGAAGATCTTTTATCGGTCAGACCGCATAACAACATACGTTGTTCCCTTTGTCATCGGTATGTTACTTGCCCGAGATTCGATCATCGGTATCTCAATACCTAGTTCAATCTCGTTACCGGCAAGTCTCTTTACTCGTTCCGTAATACATCATCTCACAACTAACTCATTAGTTGCAATGCTTGCAAGGCTTATGTGATGTGCATTACTGAGAGGGCCCAGAGATACCTCTCCGACAATCGGAGTGACAAATCCTAATCTCGAAATACGCCAACTCAACATGTACCTTTGGAGACACCTGCAGAGCACCTTTATAATCACCCAGTTACGTTGTGACGTTTGGTAGCACACAAAGTGTTCCTCCGGCAAACGGGAGTTGCATAATCTCATAGTCATAGGAACATGTATAAGTCATGAAGAAAGCAATAGCAACATACTAAACGATCGGGTGCTAAGCTAATGGAATGGGTCATGTCAATCAAATCATTCACCTAATGATGTGATCCCGCTAATCAAATAACAACTCTTTGTCCATGGTTAGGAAACATAACCATCTTTGATTAACGAGCTAGTCAAGTAGAGGCATACTAGTGACACTCTGTTTGTCTATGTATTCACACATGTATTATGTTTCCGATTAATACAATTCTAGCATGAATAATAAACATTTATCATGATATAAGGAAATAAATAATAACTTTATTATTGCCTCTAGGGCATATTTCCTTCATTCCCCCCAAGGAGGGAATGTGCATGTTCCACCGGTGACCTCTGTCCAATTAGAGGCACCAGATAATCTGCTGGAGGCGCTACAAGGCGCCTCTATCGTGGATGAGCATTGTGTTCTTATGGACACTGTAATAGAGAAGGTTCGGTTTCTCAAAAGCGTACTGACCGAAGCCTGCACCAGCCTTCTAATGGGCTTTGAGGTGAGTAATGTGATTGTAGGAAAAATATCGCCGTATAGACAGTAGTCCCTGATGCTCTGTTTGGTGTTCGGGAGGAAAAGCCAAACAGAGGATCGAGAATAAATATCGCAGAAGTCTAACATGAGTTATCTATGTGAATAAGCAGGTATCGCTGCAGGCTGCCACTGCTCATGCTGCGGAAGTGTCCGGACTGAAGCGGAAGCTGGAGCGGTCCGAGGAGGAGCTCGGCCTCGTGAAGAAGCAGCTGGAAGATAGCCAAGGTATGCAGTAACCTATGTGTATATTTTGAAAAAAATGAGCAGTCCAGCCAGACTAAAGTGTCATAAACTTTATTAGTGGCCACGACCGAGGTGGCGGCACTTAAGAAGGCGTTAGCCGAGGCCGAGGACAAAGCGGGCAGGGAAAGCGCTGCGCGCGAGAAGCACGAGGCCCAGGTTGCCGAGGCTCAGCAACAACTCCAAGGGATGATCGAGAGATTTGAGTCCTTGGAGCGCGATTGTAAGGCACAGGAGTCCGAACTAGCGGAGACCCACCGGAGCGCACAGGATGCACGAGCCGAAGCCCAGGATGCTCTCCAAGATATTCAGGCCGCTAAGATGATTACGGCGGGTAAATCTTTCGCTCTGCATAGCAAGTGTGTGTAAGAAACGTTCCTTGTACTTATCCGAATTTGGGTTTTCCAGGGGCGTTTATGGATCTTCCGCGCAGTATATCAGATGCTGCTGAGTATTACATAGCCGAAGAAGGAATGTCTACAGAGAAGCTATTCTAGTCCCAATATCTTGGACCCGAACATCTGTTGCCCTTCATTGACCAGCTGAAGCAGTTGGTCGAGCTGCACAAGTCGGCGGAGCTAGCCATGAAGGACCTGATAGTCCAGTTGTGGCCTGCCGAGCCTGTACCTAGCAACTATTTCGGACTTGTAAAGTGGCTTGTTAACACCTATCTGTGGCTTGAAACCGTGAAGCGGTCAGTCTGCATCGAAGGTGTGCGTATGGCCTTTGCCCGCATCAAGACGTATTTGGCAAAGCTGGATGCCAAGAAGCTGATGACCGAGGGACCGCCGGAGGGCAAGGAGCATCATCGACCCGAGCTCTATTTTGACGGCGTCTTGGAGGGGTCCTGCCTTGTGGCGGAACAATGTTCAAAGGATATCATTTTCCCATGACACATTCTGGTCCTTAAAGGATGTGTTTAGCGCAACGAACAAGGCAATCAGGCTATGCGGCCTTTACCGCCCTCACTTAGCCATAGGAGTTTGACAATTAAAAAGTTTGGCAAAGCCCCTGGTATTCGAAAGGCCGAACTAGGGGCACTATACACGCCTAATCGGAGGGACCGATTCTTCGCGCGAAGCGGAAAAAATCTCTAACAATTTAAAACCTCTCGAACAACTGACCGGCTCTCGCCGCATCATGACAGTCAGTTTTCGGCTTTCTCTACTGAGGTGCTCATCCGGAAGAACCGGGACACAATCGCAGTAGTTCTCCCTTTACTACCCTAGCCAATATAGAGGAACGTAAGGTAGTAAGCACAGGAGCCGGGCAACCCAACTATTGACCAAAGACATGATTTGGAGCCGATGCATATAATGCTATAAGTTCAGGGTGCCGAACTATACTATAAAAGTGTTCGGAATTTTTATTGTCGTAGTGTTGGGTGTAATGAAGCCCCTGGAGCAGTAATACGTACCATAGTGTATGTGTGCAATAAGTAATATTTACAAAGGTGAGAAAACAGGAAAATTAGGTAATAAGCTGACGCCATCATTCATTCACCATTGTGATGTAATTGGTACGTTGAGGCGTACTTTGTGCAAATAATGCGATTAGCAAGTAAAGCTATTTATCATGCCGTAACCAAGGGCGGGCAGCGTGAGGGTATGTAAAACAAGTATGGCGATCGTTAATAGAGACCACCTGGGGGTTCCTTTCTATGCTAGAGCTCCTTGCCTCCTTGGTGTGTTCTGCAAACGAGTCGTCTGTATAGACCTCGAAAAGAGAAAAAACCCGTAATAAAAAGCAAAAGTAAAGGCGTGTGAATCCCAGTGTTGGTCGAGCCGTACAGTGGATTGCGGACGAGTTATGCCTTCGTCGATTCCCATGGTGTTTTGAGTGCATGGTTTATGTACGCGTGGTACTAGTGCCATTGCCTCATCGGGGCTGGGACAGAGGTCATATTGCTAATTCGGCTCTTGTCGAGCCGAGCTATCCTGCTACAGTGTGGTCCGGACCCTCTTGATGATGTCCAGGGGCTCGTCAGCCGGATTATAATGCTGCTTGAGAAGGCCGCTTTGTACCTCTGTTGCTAGAGCGGTAGTGTGCTCCTCTGTACGGAGGGAGCGTTCCGTGTTTCTGTTTACTATGATGATGCCATGTGGGCTGGGCATCTTTAGCTTGAGATAAGCGTAATGTGCTACCGCATTGAATCTAGCGAATGCGGTTCGTCCGAGCAGGGCGTGATAGCCGCTGCGAAATGGGACGATATCAAAGATTAGTTCTTTGTTTCGGAAGTTATCCGGGGAACCGAAGACCACCTCCAGCGTGATCGAGCCCGTATGATGGGCCTCTACGCCTGGTATGACTCCTTTAAAGGTAGTGATCGTGGGTTTGATTCGTGAGGGATTAATGCCCATCTTGCGTACTGTATCCTGATAGAGCAGGTTGAGGCTGCTACCATCGTCCATTAGGACTCATGTCATGTGAAATCCATCGACGATTGGGTCGAGTACCATTGCGGCCGAACCGCCATGACGGATGCTAGTTGGATGATCACGATGATCAAAGGTGATCGGGACTGACGACCATGGGTTAAATGTTGGGGCGACTGGCTCTACCACATAAACGTCCCTGAGAGCGCGATTGCGCTCCCTTTTGGGGATGTGTGTGGCGTATATCATGTTCACCGTTTTGACTTGAGGCGGGAATTTCTTCTGCCCCCAGTGTTTGGCTGCAGGGGCTCCTCGTCTTCGTCCCCGCTTTGCGATTCCCCTTCCTTGTTTAAGCTATTTACCTTGCTGGCTTGCTTAAAGACCCGGCAATCTCTGTTAGTATGGTTGGCCGGTTTGTCTGGGGTGCCATGTATCTGGCACGGACGGTCGAGTATGCGGTCCAAGCTGGATGGTCCTCCGCTGTTCCTTTTATAGGGCTTCTTTCGCTGGCCGGACTTGGTGCCACTGATTCCAGCATGAATGGTAGTGTCATCGGTGTTATCGCCATTGCTTCGGCGTTTGTGTCTGTCGCGCCGGAGCTTGCTGGTGCTATTTTTGGCCTCGGAGGGGCCTGCTTCATTGGTTGTGTTGGTACCGTGAGCCAGCCAACTATCCTCTCCCGCACAAATGCGGGTCATAAGTGCCGCGAGGGCTGCCATGGATCTCGGCTTTTCCTGGCCGAGGTGGCGGGCGAGCCATTCGTCCCGGATGTTATGCTTAAAGGCTGCTAGGGCTTCAGCGTCCGTACAATTGACAATCTGGTTCTTTTTGGTTAGGAACCTAGTCCAGAATTTTCTGGCTGATTCTCCAGATTGTTGAACTATGTGGCTTAAGTCATCGGCATCGGGTGGCCGGACATATGTACCTTGGAAGTTGTCGAGGAAGGCCTCTTCCAAGTCTTCCCAGCTGCCGATGGAGTTCTCAGGCATACTATTTAGCCAGTGTCGAGCTGGTCCTTTGAGCTTTAACAGGAGGTATTTGATGGCATGGAGGTTATCTCCTCGGGCCATATGTATGTGAAGAATGAAATCTTTGATCCATACTGCGGGGTCGGTTGTTCCGCCGTATGATTCAATATTGACAGGCTTGAACCCTTCGGGGAATTGATGATCCAGCACCTCGTCTGTGAAGAAGAGAGGGTGTGCGGTGCCTCTATAGTGGGCTGTGTCACGGCGTATCTCCAATGATGTCCGTCTATGATTATCGGCCCGGGTGTGATTAAGTTTGTCACGTCCGAATAGGTAGCTGTCATCCCGAGTATGGGAACGTCCTTGCGATCCATATATAGATCTGGTGTGTCCTGCTGTATTGTCCAATTTCTGTCGAAGATCATATGTATGGTCCTAAGCTAGTCTGTCCCTGTTTTTGCGAGGCGGTTGGGTGGGCTGCTGTTCGGTCTGAGTTGCCGTTTTATCCCGACCGCGGGGTGCTCGGTCCGCATTGTGCGAAGGAGTTATGAGATCTGTTGCCTCCTCATCAAACTGACGTAGCAGTCTGCGTTTTGGGTACCTCTTGGCTTGGCGCTTGAGGCCGTATTCCTCAGCTATCAGGACATCAGTCCATCTGTCACGAGCAGGTCTTGTTCAGCTTGAAGCTGCTGTTGTTTCTTTTTCAGGCTTTTTGCAGTGGCTATGAACTGAAGCTTAAAGCGTTCCTGCTCAAGAGGATCCTCAGGCACGATGAAGTCTTTGTTGCCAAGGCTTGTCTCCTCCTCGGAGGGTGGATGGTAACTATCATCCTCCGGGTCATCTTCTATGGCCCGGGCTCTACTCAAGAGGATCCTTCATTTTTTTCGGCGTCGCCCGAAGTACTATTTTCTCTGGTGCAAGTGTTGTCGTCCTTTGAGCGGCGGTGCTTAGAGCGGTGTTTGGGCCGACGCTTGGACTGTGTCTCGGAGGTTTTTCTCTGGTGCAAGGGAACCAAGGCAACAATCAGAATCACTTTGCTACACTCAACCAGTTCCTTGCTAACGGGCCAAAGACTTTCAGCAATTGTGTTGAGGCAACTGATGCTGACGATTGGCTTGTGGATCTGTGCAAGCATTTCGAGTGCAGTAACGTCAGGCCTGAGGACTTTGTCAAGTTCGCTTCCTTCCAACTCAAAGATCAAGCTGCAGAATGGTTCTAGCAGTACAAGGATTCCAGAGGTGGACGTGTTATTACCTGGGATGAATTCCGTCAAGATTTCAGAGCTCATCATATTCCTCAGAGCGTGATTGAAAGCAAGCGTGAGGAATTCCGCAACTTGACACAAGGCTCTTTGTCTGTCTATGACTACAACAAGTTGTTTCAGAAGCTCGCCCGCTTTGCTAAGCAGGACGTCCCTGATGAGAAGAGCATGATATACCAGTTCAGGGGTGGTCTCAGAGAAGAAATCCAGCTCGCTCTTGTTCTCTTTGAGCCCTTAAGATACGATGAGTTCTACAACATGGCATTGAAGCAAGAGGCCGCTCAACTAAGGTGTGATGCTTCCAAGAAGCGAGTCAGAGTTGTTACTCCTTCTTCCTCTACTCAAGTGGCCAAGCAGCAGAAGTATTGGCTTCCTCCTCCTCCGTTCCGTCAGCTGTATCAGCAGAAGAGCAAAGGTGGCAGTGGATCTTACCACCCACCCAACCCTGGCTTTTAGAACAAGACTTCGTCTCAACCTCTAAGATCGAGTGCTCTGTATCACCGTCCACTTTCAGAGGTCACGTGCAACAAGTGCCAACAGAAGGATCACTATGCCAACAAGTGTCTCAACCAGAGGCGTCTTCCTCCTCCTCCTCCTGTCAGATCGGCAAGTACAGCTGTGGTCAAGCATAACCCCAAGCACGCCAAGGTCAACTTGATGAATGCAGCTCAGGTAGAGGATTCGTCAGATGTCATCATGGGTAACCTTCCTGTTAATGATATTCCAGCTAAAGTTCTTTTTGACACTGGTGCATCACATTGTTTCATCTCGAGACCGTTTACATCTAGGCGTGAATTGGTTTCGCAAGTTTTGCCTAGTCCATTAGCAGTTGTCTCTCCCGGTAAGCGCATGCATGCTAACTCCATCGTTCCGGATGTTACTATCACCTTGGGTGACTACAAGTTTCTGGCTTCTCCAACGGTTCTTGGTGACTCGGATATTGATCTTATTCTCGGAATGCATTGGCTTTCTAAGCACAAGGCTCAGCTTGATTGTGCAGCCAGGCAGATTCAATTGACTCATTCGTCTAAGGATGTAATTGTGTTTGCCGCTCGTGATGATACCATCCGTCTGTTTTCTCTCAATGAGAAGGGTGAACTCGATGCCATCTTGCAAATTCCAGTCGTTTGCGAATATCAAGACGTCTTTCCAGAAGATCTTCCAGGAATGCCTCCGCACCGGCCAGTTGAATTCGTTATTGATCTTGAGCCTGGCACGGAACCAGTGTGCAAGCGTCCTTACAAGCTCGGACCTGAAGAGTTGAAGGAGCTGAAGAAGCAACTCGATATTCAAGAGAGAATGGGTCTCATCCGGCCTAGTTCTTCTCCGTGGGGTTGTGGTGTTCTTTTTGTGAAGAAGAAGGATGGAACGGACCGACTTTGTGTTGATTACCGTCCATTGAACAAGAAGACCATCAAGAACAAATACCCACTTCCTAACATCAATGAGCTGTTCGAACAACTCAAAGGTGCCCAAGTATTCTCCAAGCTTGATCTTCGTATGGGTTATCATCAGATTCGAATCCGTGAGCAAGATATTCCCAAGACGGCTTTCAGGACAAGCTATGGTTCATACGAATACACTGTCATGTCTTTTGGCCTCGTCAACGCTCCTCCGACGTTCTCTCGCATGATGAACTTCATCTTCAACGCCTACACCAATGACTTTGTTTTGGTCTATCTCGACGACATTCTGGTTTTCTCGAAGAACAAGGAAGATCATGCCAAGCACTTGTGTTTGGTGCTCGATAAGCTGAGGGAACACTAGTTCTACGCCAAGTTCTCCAAGTGCGAATTTTGGCTCGATGAGGTTCTTTATCTTGGTCATATCATCTCTGCCAAGGGCATTGCGGTGAATCCTGAGAAGGTGTCTGCAATTGTGAATTGGGAACCTCCTCAAAACGTGAAGCAACTCCGTAGCTTCCTCGGTCTCGCAAGCTATTGCCGAAGATTCGTTGAAAACTTTTCTAAGATCGCGAAACCTCTCTCAAATCTTCTCCAGAAGCACGTCAAGTACGTTTGGTCTCCGGAGTGTGACATTGCTTTCAACACTTTGAAAGAGAAATTGATCACTGCTCCAGTTCTGACTCCGCCTGATGAATCCAAACCGTACGAGGTCTTTTGTGATGCCTCTCTCCAAGGTCTTGGCGCAGTGTTGATGCAAGAGAAGAAAGTTGTTGCTTATACCTCTCGCCAGTTGAAGCCCAATGAGAAGAACAACCCCACTCATGATCTCGAGTTGGCGGCAGTTGTGCATGCTCTTTTGACTTGGAGACATCTCTTGTTGGGAAGAAAAGTGGACATTTTCACTGATCACAAGAGTCTCAAGTACATCTTCACTCAGCCTAATCTCAACCTCAGGCAAACTCGATGGGTCGAAATGATTCAAGAATATAATCCGAGTATCGAGTATACTCCAGGCAAGGCCAATGTGATTGCTGACGCATTGAGTAGAAAGGCTTATTGCAACAGTCTTATTCTCAAGCGTTATCAACCCGAGCTTTGTGAAGCTTTCTGTAAACTTAACCTGCAAGTTGTTCCTCAAGGTTTCCTCGCCAACCTTCAAGTATCTCCTACCTTGGAAGACCAGATTCGCCAAGCCCAGCTTCTTGATGCTATGGTGAAAAAGGTGAAGATTGGGATTGCCAAGAGTCAACCCAAGTACAAGTGTTACCGCCTTGATGACAAGGACACTCTCTTCTTCGAGGATCGTATTGTTGTACCCAAAGGTGACCTCCTTAAAGTGATCATGAACGAGGCTCACAATTCTCTCCTCTCCATCCACCCTGGGAGCACGAAGATGTATCAGGACCTCAAGCAGGCTTATTGGTGGACTCGAATGAAGCGCGAGATTGCTCAGTTCATGAATGAATGTGATGTCTGCAGAAGAGTGAAGGCAGAACACCAAAGGCCAGCTGGTCTCCTCCAACCTCTTGCCATTCCAGAATGGAAGTTTGACCACATTGAGATGGACTTCGTGACTGGGTTTCCAAAGTCCAAGCGTGGCAATGATGCTATATTCGTTGTCATCGACAAACTCACCAAAGTGGCTCACTTTTTGCCTATCAAAGAGTTGATCACTGCAGCTCAATTGGCGGAGCTCTATACCTCTCGAATTGTCTCTCTGCACGGTACTCCACAAGTGATCTCTTCAGACCGTGGCAGCATCTTTACCTCCAAGTTTTGGGATTCTTTTCAGAAGGCCATGGGCACCAACATCCGCTTCAACACAACTTTCCATCCTCAAACTAGCGGTCAAGTCGAGCGAGTCAATCAGATTCTTGAACATATGCTCAGGGCTTGTGTGATCTCCTTCGACATGAAGTGGGAGGATTGTCTTCCTTATGTTGAATTCTCCTACAACAACAATTTTCAAGCAAGTTCGGGCAAAGCCCCATTTGAAATTCTGTATGGCAGGAAGTGCCGTACCCCTCTCAACTGGTCTGAAACCGGTGAACGTCAGCTTTTGGGCAATGACTTAATCACAGAGGCAGAGGAAATGTGCAAAGTCATTTGAGATAACCTCAAAGCAGCCCAATCCTGCCAGAAGAGCTACTATGACAGTAAGCACCGTGATTTGGCTTTCGAGATCGGAGATCATGTTTACCTCCGCGTCTCTCCTATGAAAGATACTCATCGTTTCGGTATCAAAGGGAAGCTTGCCCCTAGATATGTGGGACCTTTCAAGATTGTCAGCAAGAGAGGCGACCTCGCCTATCAACTCGAGTTTCTTTCAAACTTTGCAAATGTTCATGACGTGTTCCATGTCTCTAAGCTTCGAAAGTGCTTCAAGACTCGTGACCGCACCGTCAACTTCGAGGACATTGAGCTCCAAGAAGATCTCTCCTATCGTGAGCACCCAGTTGCTATTCTTGAAGAGACTGAACGCAAGACTCGCAACAAGTCAATCAAATTCCTCAAAGTCAAGTGGTCACACCATTCCGACCGTGAAGCTACCTGGGAACGCGAGGATCACCTCCGTTCTGAGTACCCGGCGTTCTTTCAGTCCTAGATCTCGGGACGAGATCCTTTCGTAATGGTGGAGTGTTGTAACATCCCGGATGTAACTTTCCCAATTTGTACTCCAACTCTTGCCGTTTCCGGCATTAAGTTATTTTATTTTCTCAGGTTCGGGTTTTTGTCTCCGTGTGTTGTTATCGTTGTCATGCATCTCATATCATGTCATCATATGCATTGCATTTGCATACGTGTTCATCTCATGCATTCGAGCATTTTCCCCGTTGTCCGTTTTGCATTCCGGCGCTCCGTTCTCCTCCGGTGGTCATTTCTAGATTTCTTTTGTGTGTGGGGATTAAACATTTCCGGCTTGGACCAAGACTTGCCAAGCGGCCTTGGTTTACTACCGGTAGACCGCTTGTCAAGTTTCGTACCATTTGGACTTCGTTTGATACTCTAACGGTTAACCGAGGGACCGAAAAGGCCTCGTGTGTGTTGCAGCCCAACACCCCTCCAATTTGGCCCAAAACCCACCAAAACCCTCTCCATCATCTAGAGCGTTCGATCACGATTGCGTGGCCGAAAACCGCACCTCATTTGGACTCTCCTAGCTCCCTCTATGCCTATATATAGACCCCTCATTCCAAATCTTGGATCCCCTCGTCTCTAACCCTAAAAAAAATTGCCCCGCCGCCACCGGACACGTCCGCCCCGCCACCGGACGAATCCCTCCGCCGCCTCCGGCCAATCAGCGGGCACCAAGTGGCCCACGCCCACTTCCCCACCGCCGGCCAGGGAGGCCCAAACCGGGCCCCCGAGTCCCAGTCGCCGCGCGTCGCCGGGGCGCCTCCCCGCGTCCTTCTTCCCTGAGCGGCCGCCGCCTCCATCGCCGTCTCCGGCGACACGGCCGCCGCGGGCCGCCGCACACCGCCGCCCGTCCCGTCCTCCGCGGCCATCGCCGCCTCGCCGCCGCGGGTCTCGGCGACCGCGCCGACCCCGGCCATAGCCGGCCCGTGCCGCCCCGGCGAGCTCCACCACTGGATCCGGCCCCTCCTTCCTCAACTCTGACCTCTGGCAAGCTTCATCTCCGGCGGTGAACAGTAACTCCGGCGGGTTGCTTCGAAATCCGTGCCAGATCCAGATCTGGGAATTGGGACGGTTGACTTTTTGCCCGAAACCCTAGTTCATGTGCTCCTGTTCATCATGCTATATCTCCGCATCCATAGCTCCGTTTTGGGCATATAGCATATCAAAATGTTCGCCTCAGAGAGGACATCATTTTATTCCATTGCATCATTTTCATTTGAGTTCATCTTGATGCCCGAAATGCTGTTAGAAGAGGGCTACTTGAGATAATTGCCAGATCTGCTGCTCCATTTAGATATTTGTCATTTTTGCCATGATTATTATGTGCATGATATGCCCATGAGCTCTACATATGTTTTGTTAAGGGTTTTGCCATATTTCCAGAGGTGCAACCCATGTATTTTTGTGATGTGTGTGGTGACTAGCACAAGCTTGCAAAGTGATGCTCTTGGTAATGCAGATTTCAGGGACTTAGCATTTCCACAAAGTCCTTGAGCTGTTTATCTCAAGATGCCATATGTTCATGTTGTTTCCTAGTGATCCGTGCCTCTTTTGAGGATGATCAGTAAGGATGTTTTGTTAATATTGTAGTGCTCTATCCATCCATGTCTTTGTTTGCAATCATGGAGCACCCTAGCTTGAGTCAATCGAGCTCTACTTTTGCTACTTCATGAATCTGGGCAGATTGTCTACTTGTTAGCGATTTTGCCGATGATGTTGTAGTTGATCCGTGCATGCTATGCTATTGTTCTTGCCATGTCTAGCTTGCATTTTGTGTATTCTTGATGGGTGTATGCTTAGATTATCATGACTTGCTCCGTAGTGAGTGCATCGAGCTCGTAAACATGCCTACTTGATATCTGTTTTCAATATGCTCCAGTTTTCAGTAAGTCTGAGAACTGATTATGTTTTTGCCATGTTCACATGCTTGCAATTGTATTTTCTGATCCCTTTTGGCTCAAGGTCACTAAGGGACTTTTGTTAAGCTCTTTGAGTAGCTCCATGCCATGCGTTACTTTGCCATGTCCAGGTCCTGTAGCATGTAGTTTTGATGCTCCGAAGAGTGCTACCTGATCTGAAATTCCAGACAAGTGTTAATTTCACTAAGTCTGAAATCTGTTTGCCATATGCATTTTTGCCATGCTTGTTTGAACCTGTTAATGGATGAATTGGCCTTATCACAGTGCTAGACTTTTGTTAAGCATCATGAATGCACCCCTGCCATGTATTTTGTTGTCATGTTTGGGTGTTGTAGCTTGTTCATCTCTTTGCATTTAGATGGCTACTTGCTGTAAATCGCAGACCGGTGTCATATTTGAATTGCTTGCCATTTCCAAACCGTAACTCCGATTCCGGCGTTCTTTATATTGTTTTCAAGTGATTTCATCTCATCTTTCCAGTGGCACACTTGGATACCCAAGTTGAGGCCAGGTTCATGCATCCCTTGTCAAATCATGCATATACATCCCGCATAGCATATCATCCTTGCATCATATTGTTTGATCCTTGCACGTGGTTGATTGTGTCCTTGTTGCTTGTTTGTCTTGTTTGGGTAGAGCCGGGAGACGAGTTCGCTAACGAGGAGCCCGTTGAGTTTGCTTTCGAGGATCCAGTCAACTCTGACCACTTTGCAAGCAAGATGATCATACCCTCGAAATCACTACTATCTTTGCTTTGCTAGATGCTCGCTCTTTTGCTATGCCAATGCTACGATGCCTACCACTTGCTTTCAAGCCTCCCAAATTGCCATGTCAAACCTCTAACCCACCATGTCCTAGCAAACCGTTGATTGGCTATGTTACCACTTTGCTCAACCCCTCTTATAGCGTTGCTAGTTGCAGGTGAAGATTGGAGACCGTTCTTTGTTGGAACATTATTTACTTGTTGGGATATCATTATATTGCCATGTTATCTTAATGCATCTATATAATTGGTAAAGGGTGGAAGGCTCGGCCTCTCTCCTAGTGTTTTGTTCCACTCTTGCCGCCCTAGTTTCCGTCATATCGGTGTTATGTTCCCGGATTTTGCGTTCCTTACGCGGTTGGGTTATAATGGGAACCCCTTGATAGTTCGCCTTGATTAAAGCTTTTCCAGCAATGCCCAACCTTGGTTTTACCATTTGCCACCTAGCCTCTTTTTCCCTTGGGTTTCCGGAGCCCGAGGGTCATCTTATTTTAAACCCCCCCGGGCCAGTGCTCCTCTGAGTGTTGGTCCACCTGTCAGCTACCGGTGGCCACCAGGGGCAACTCTGGGCTGGCCTACCCGTACCTAGGACAATCTGAGTGTGCCCTGATAAAGAGATATGCGCAGCTCCTATCGGGATTTGTCGGCACATTCAGGCGGTGTTGCTGGATTAGTTTTAACCTGCCGAAGTGTCTTGAAGAACCAAGATACCGAGTCTGATCGGAACATCTCGGGAGGAGGTCTATTCCTTCGTTGACCGTGAGAGCTTGTCATGGGCTAAGTTGGGACTCCCCTGCAGGGATTTGAACTTTCGAAAGCCATACCCGCGGTTATGGGCAGATGGGAATTTGTTAATGTCCGGTTGTAGATAACTTGAACCTTAACTTAATTAAAATGAATCAACTGAGTGTGTTACCGTGATGGCCTCTTCTCGGAGGAGTCCGGGAAGTGGACACGGTGTTGGAGTAATGCTTGCGCAGGTTGCTCTCTAGTTTCTCGCTCGCGCTTTGCCTCCTCTTCTCGCTCTCTTTTGCGAACAGGATAGCCACCATATTTGCTAGTCGCTTGCTGCAGCTCCACATATTTACCTTGCCTTACCTATAAGCTTAAATAGTCTTGATCGCGAGGGTGCGAGATTGCTGAGTCCCTGTGGCTCACAGATTACTATTAAACTAGATGCAGGGCCTGACGATTGCGCTCCAGGTGACACGCTCGAGCTCAAGTGGGAGTTCGACGAGGACTCTCAACGATACTATGTTTCATTTCCTGATGATCAGTAGTGGTGCCCTATTGGGGGTGATCGGGACCGTGTCGCATGTTGGGTTATCTTTTATTTTGGTGCCGTAGTCGGGCCATGAGTGTTTGAATGATGTAATGCTATTTTATGTACTTGATTGACGTGGCGAGTGTAAGCCAACTATGTTATCTCCCCCTTTTATTATCTATATATTACATGGGATGTTGTGAAGATTGCCTAACTTGCGACATATGCCTTCAATGTGATTATGTCTCTAAGTCGTGCCTCGACACGTGGGAGCTATAGTCGCATCGAGGGTGTTACATCTATCCCCCTAGGAGCATGCACGGAGTGCTTGGTTTTTGATGACTTGTAGATTTTTGCAATAAGTATGTGAGTTCTTTATGACTAATGTTGAGTCCATGAATTATACACACTCTCACCTTTCCATCATTGCTAGCCTCTTCGGTACCGTGCATTGCCCTTTCTCACATTGAGAGTTGGTGCAAACTTCGCCGGTGCATCCAAACCCCGTGATATGATACGCTCTTTCACACATAAACCTCCTTATATCTTCCTCAAAACATCCAACATACTTACCTATTATTGCATTTCCATAGCCATTCCGAGATATATTGCCATGCAACTTTCCACCATCCCGTTTATCATGACACATTCATCATTGTCATATTGTTTAGCATGATCATGTAGTTTACATAGTATTTGTGG
This sequence comes from Triticum aestivum, assembly GCF_018294505.1. Classification (NCBI taxonomy): domain Eukaryota; kingdom Viridiplantae; phylum Streptophyta; class Magnoliopsida; order Poales; family Poaceae; genus Triticum; species Triticum aestivum. The sequence continues at coordinate 94,889,916 of NC_057806.1, read as the reverse complement.
CAAAGCCACCATTCATAATTATTTCATACATGTCACTCTTGGTTCATTGCATATCCCGGTACACCACCAGAGGCATTCATATAGAGTCATACCTTGGTATCGAGTTGTAATCATTGAGTTTTAAATAAATAGAAGTGTGATGATCATCATTTAATAGAGCATTGTCCCAATAAAAAAAGAGAAGTCCCAAAAAAATGAAAAGGGACAATGCTACTATCCTTTTTTCCACACTTGTGCTTCAAAGTAGCACCATGATCTTCATGATAGAGAGTCTCTTGTTTTGTCACTTTCATATACTAGTGGGAATTTTTCATTATTGAACTTGGCTTGTATATTCCAACAATGGGCCTCCTCAAGTGCCCTAGGTCTTCGTGAGCAAGCAAGTTGGATGCACACCCACTAGTTTCTTTTGTTGAGCTTTCATACATTTATAGCTCTAGTGCATCTGTTGCATGGCAATCCCTATTCCTTGCATTAACATCAATTGATGGGCATCTCCATAGCTCATTGATTAGCCTCTTTGATGTGAGACTTTCTCCTTTTTTGTCTTCTCCACATAACCCCCATCATTATACTCTATTCCACCCATAGTGCTATATCCATGGCTCACGCTCATGTATTGCATGAAGGTTTATAAAGTTTGAGATTACTAAAGTATGAAACAATTGCTTGGCTTGTCATCGGGGTTGTGCATGATGACAACATTCTTGTGTGACGAAAATGGAGCATGACTAAACTATATGATTTTGTAGGGATGAACTTTCTTTGGCCATGATATTTTGAGAAGACATAATTGCTTAGTTAGTATGCTTGAAGTATTATTATTTCTATGTCAATATTAAACTTTTATCTTGAATCTTTCGGATCAGAATATTCAAGCCCAAATTAAGAAGAATTACATTGAAATTATGCCTAGTAGCATTGCACATCAAAAATTCTGTTTTTATCATTTACCTACTCGAGGACGAGCAGGAATTAAGCTTGGGGATGCTTGATACGTCTCCAACATATCTATAATTTTTGATTGCTCCATGCTATATTATCTTCTGTTTTGGACATTATTGGGCTTTATTATTCACTTTTATATTATTTTTGGGACTAACCTATTAACCGGAGGCCCAGCCCAGAATTGCTATTTTTTGCCTATTTCAGAGTTCCGCAGAAAAAGAATATCAAACGGAGTCCAAACGGAATGAAACCTTCGGGAATGTGATTTTCGGAACGAACATGATCCATGAGACTTGGACTCTACGTCAAGCAACCAACTGGGAAGCCATGATGTAGGGGGCGCGCCTACCCCCCAGGCGCGCCCTCCATCCTTGTGGGCCCCCTGTTGCTCCACCGACGTACGCCTTCCTCCTATATATACCTACGTACCCCCAAACGATCAGGGACAGAGCCAAAACCCTAATTCCATCGCCGTAACTTTCTGTATCCACGAGATCCCATCTTGGGGCCTGTTCCGGAGCTCCGCCGGAGGGGGCATCAATCACGGAGGGCTTCTACATCAACACCATAGCCTCTCCGATGATGTGTGAGTAGTTTACCTCAGACCTTCGGGTCCATAGTTATTAGCTAGATGGCTTCTTCTCTCTTTTTGGATCTCAATACAATGTTCTCCCCCTCTCTCGTGGAGATCTATTCGATGTAATTCTTTTGCGGTGTGTTTGTTGAGACCGATGAATTGTGGGTTTATGATCAAGTTTATTTATGAACAATATTTGGATCTTCTGAATTCTTTTATGTATGATTGGTTATCTTTGCAAGTCTCTTCGAATTATCAGTTTGGTTTGGCCTACTAGATTGATCTTTATTGCAATGGGAGAAGTGCTTAGCTTTGGGTTCAATCTTGCGGTGTCCTTTCCCAGTGACAATAGGGGCAGCAAGGCACGTATTGTATTGTTGCCATCGAGGATAACAAGATGGTTTTTTATCATATTGCATGAATTTATCCCTCTGCATCATGTCATCTTGCTTAAAGCATTACTCTGTTGTTATGAATTCAATACTCTAGATGCATGCTGGATAGCGGTCAATGTGTGGAGTAATTGTAGTAGATGCAGGCAGGAGTCGGTCTACTTGTCTCGGACATGATGCCTATATACATGATCATACCTAGATATTCTCATAACTATGCTCAATTCTGTCAATTGCTCAATAGTAATTTGTTCACCCACCGTAAATACTTATGCTCTTGAGAGAAGCCACTAGTGAAACCTATGGCCCCCGGGTCTATCTTCCATCATATTAATCTTTCAATACTTAGTTATTTTCGTTGCCTTTTATTTTACTTTGCATCTTTATCATAAAAATACCAAAAATATTGTCTTATCATATCTATCAGATCTCACTCTCGTAAGTGACCGTGTAGGGATTGACAACCCCTTATGACGTTGGTTACGAGGATTTATTTGTTTTGTGTAGGTGCGAGGGACTCGCGCGTAGCCTCCTACTGGATTGATACCTTGGTTCTCAAAAACTGAGGGAAATACTTACACTACTTTGCTGCATCACCCTTTCCTCTCAAGGGAAAACCAACGCAGTGCTCATGAGGTAGCAGTCCTAAAAAGGAAAAGATGATCTTGAAGATCCTTTGGACATTCTGCCGCACGTCTGCGCTGCTTTTTGCCCGTACAAACTCCTTGGTTCAACTCCACAATCTTGACGGAGGCTCCTAATTGACACCTAACCAATCTAGGAGACACCACTCTCCAAAAGGTAATAGATGGTGTGTTGATGATGAACTCCTTGCTCTTGTGCTTCAAATGATAGTCTCCCCAACACTCAGCTCTCTCTCTCATAGGATTGGATTTTGTGGAAAGAGGGTTTGAGTGGAAAGCAACTTGGGGATGGCTAGAGATCAAGATTTGTGTGGTTGGAATGGAATATCTTGACCTCAACACAAGTGTAGGTGGTTCTCTCTCAAAAAATGTATGTTGGAAGTGTAGGCATGTTCTGATGGCTCTCTCCATGAATGAAGAGTGGGTGGAGGGGTATATATAGCCTCCACACAAAATCTAACCGTTACACACCAATCACCAAACTCGGTGGGACCGAATCATGAAACTCGGTCAGACCGATTTAGTTCAAAATGTGAATGTTAGGATTTTTGGTGGGACCGACATGTCAACTCAGTGGGACCGATGTTGGAAATATGCCCTAGAGGCAATAATAAAATGGTTATTATTATATTTCTTTGTTCATGATAATTGTCTATTGTTCATGCTAGAATTGTGTTATCCAGAAATCATAATACATGTGTGAATACATACACCACAACACGTCCCTAGTGAGCCTTTAGTTGACTAGCTCATTGATCAAAAGATGGTCATGGTTTCCTGACTATGGACATTGGATGTCCTTGATAACGGGATCACATCATTAGGAAAATGATGTGATGGACAAGACCCAATCCTAAGCATAGCTCAAAGATCGTGTAGTTCGTTTGCTATAGCTTTTCTGAATGTCAAGTATCATTTCCTTAGACCATGAGATTGTGCAACTCCCGGATACCGTAGGAGTGCCTTGGGTGTGCCAAACATCACAACGTAACTGGGTGACTATAAAGGTTCATTACAGGTATCTCCAAAAGTGTCTGTTGGGTTGGCATGAATCGAGACCGGGATTTGTCACTCCGTATGATGGAGAGGTATCTCTGCGCCCACTCGGTAATGCATAATCATAATGATCTCAATGTGATCAAGTGGTTGATCACAGGATCATGCATTACGGTACAAGTAAAGTGACTTGCCGGTAACGAGACTGAACAAGGTATTGGGATACCAACGATCGAGTCTCGGGCAAGTAACGTACCGATTGACAAAGGGAATTGTATACGGATTGATTGAATCCTTGACATCGTGGTTCATCCGATGAGATCATCGTGGAGCATGTGGGAGCCAACATGGGTATCCAGATCCCGCTGTTGGTTATTGACCGGAGAGTCGTCTCGGTCATGTCTGCATGTCTCCCGAACCCGTAGGGTGTACACACTTAAGGTTCAGTGACGCTAGGGTTGTTAGGAAGACTTGTATGTGATTACCGAATGTTGTTCGGAGTCCCAGATGAGATCCCGGACGTCAAGAGGAGTTCCGGAATGGTCCGGAGGTGAAGATTTATATGTAGGAAGTTGTCATACGGTCACCGAAAAGGTTCAGGGGCATATCGGTATTGTACCGGGGCCACCGGAGGGGTTCCGGGGGTCCACCGGGAGGGGCCACCTCTCTCGGAGGGCCTAATGGGCTGTAGAGGAAAGGGAACCAACCCTACATGGGCTGGCCGCATCCCCCCTTGGGCCCATGCGCCTAGGGTTGGGGGGGGGGAACCCTAAACGGGGGCGCCCCCCTTGCTTGAGGGGCAAGCCCCCTCCCCTTGGCCGCCCCCCTCTAGATCTCATCTAGAGGGGGCCGATCCCCTTCCTCCTTCCCCTATAAATAGAGAGGCAAGGGGAGGGCTGCATACAACATCCAAGGCGCAGCCCCTCCCCTCCCCAACACCTCTCCTCCTCCATAAGAGCTTGGCGAATCCCTGCCGGAGTACTGCAGCTTCACCACCACCACGCCGTCGTGCTGCCGTTGGAGCCCTCTTCCTCAACCTCTCCCTCCTCCTTGCTGGATCAAGGCGCGGGAGACGTCCTCGCTCCGTATGTGTGTTGAACGCGGAGGTGTCGTCCATTCGGTGCTAGGATCTTCGGTGATTTGGATCACGACAAGTACGACTCCATCAACCCCGTTCTCTTGAATGCTTCCGCTCGTGATCTACAAGGATATGTAGATGCACTCCTCTCTCCCTCGTTTCTAGATGACTCCATAGATTGATCTTGGTGATGCGTAGAAAATTTTAAAATTCTACTACGTTCCCCATCAGTGGCATCATGAGCTAGGTCTATGTGTAGTTACTATGCACGAATAGAACACAAAGCAGTTGTGGGCGTCGAAATTGTCAATTTGCTTGCCGTTACTAGTCTTGTCTTGATTCGGCGGCATCGTGGGATGAAGCGGCCCGGACCGACCTTACACGTACGCTTACGTGAGACTGGTTCCACCGATTGACATGCACTAGTTGCATAAGGTGGCTGGCGGGTGTCTGTCTCTCCCACTTTAGTCGGATTAGATTCAATGAACAGGGTCCTTATGAAGGGTAAATAGAAATTGGCAATTCACGTTGTGGTTTTGGCGTAGGTAAGAAATGTTCTTGCTAGAATCCTATAGCAGCCATGTAAAAACTTGCAACAACAATTAGAGGACGTCTAACTTGTTTTTGCAGCAAGTGTTTTGTGATGTGATATGGCCAAAGGATGTGATGAATGATATATGTGATGTATGAGATGATCATGTTCTTGTAATAGGAATCACGACTTGCATGTCGATGAGTATGACAACCGGCAGGAGCCATAGGAGTTGTCTTTATTTATTTATGACCTGTGTGTCAACATAAACGTCATGTAATTACATTACCTTATTGCTAAAGCATTAGCCATAGTAGTAGAAGTAATAGATGACGAGACAACTTCAAGAAGACACGATGATGGAGATCATGATGATGGAGATCATGGTGTCATGCCGGTGACAACGATGATCATGGAGCCCCGAAGATGGAGATCAAAAGGAGCAAATGATATTGGCCATATCATGTCACTATTTGATTGCATGTGATGTTTATCATGTTTTGCATCCTATTTTCTTAGAACGACGGTAGCTTAAATAAGATGATCCCTCGAAATAATTTCAAGAAAGTGTTCCCCCTAACTGTGCACCGTTGCGAAGGTTCGTTGTTTCGAAGCACCACGTGATGATCGGGTGTGATAGATTCTAACGTTCGAATACAACGGGTGTAAGCCAGATTTACACACGCAATACACTTAGGTTGACTTGACGAGCCTAGCATGTACAGACATGGCCTCGGAACACAGAAGACCGAAAGGTCGAGCATGAGTCGTATAGAAGATACGATCAACATGAAGATGTTCACCGATGTTGACTAGTCCGTCTCACGTGATGATCGGACACGGCCTAGTTAACTCGGATCATGTTATACTTAGATGACTGGAGGGATGTCTATCTGAGTGGGAGTTCATTGAATAATTTGATTAGATGAACTTAATTATCATGAACTTAGTCTAAAATCTTTACAATATGTCTTGTAGATCAAATGGCCCACGTTGTCCTCAACTTCAACGCGTTCCTAGAGAAAACCAAGCTGAAAGATGATGGCAGCAACTATACGGACTGGGTCCGGAACCTGAGGATCATCCTCATAGCTGCCAAGAAAGATTATGTCCTAGAAGCACCGCTAGGTGACGCACCCGTCCCACAGAACCAAGACGTTATGAACGCTTGGCAGTCACGTGCTAATGATTACTCCCTCGTTTAGTGCGGCATGCTTTACAGCTTAGAACCGGGGCTCCAAAAGCGTTTTGAGAGACACGGAGCATATGAGATGTTCGAAGAGCTGAAAATGGTTTTTCAAGCTCATGCCCGGGTCGAGAGATATGAAGTCTCTGACAAGTTCTTCAGCTGTAAGATGGAGGAAAATAGTTCTGTCAGTGAGCACATACTCAAAATGTCTGGGTTGCATAACCGCTTGACTCAGCTGGGAGTTAATCTCCCGGATGACGCAGTCATTGACAGAATCCTTCAGTCGCTTCCACCGAGCTACAAGAGCTTTGTGATGAACTTCAATATGCAGGGAATGGAAAAGACCATTCCTGAGGTATATTCAATGCTGAAATCAGAGAGGTAGAAGTCAAAAAGGAACATCAAGTGTTGATGGTGAATAAAACCACTAAGTTCAAGAAAGGCAAGGGTAAGAAGAACTTCAAGAAGGACGGCAAGGGAGTTGCCACGCCCGGTAAGCAAGCTGCCGGGAAGAAGCCAAAGAATGGACCCAAGCCCGAGACTGAGTGTTTTTATTGCAAGGGAAGTGGTCACTGGAAGCGGAACTGCCCCAAATACTTAGCGGACAAGAAGGCCGGCAACACTAAAGGTATATGTGATATACATGTAATTGATGTGTACCTTACCAGTACTCGTAGTAGCTCCTGGGTATTTGATACCGGTGCGGTTGCTCACATTTGGAACTCGAAGCAGGAGCCGCGGAATAAACGGAGACTGGCGAAGGATGAGGTGACGATGCGCTTTGGGAATGGTTCCAAGGTCGATGTGATCGTTGTCGGCACGCTACCTCTACATTTACCTACGGGATTAATTTTAAACCTCAATAATTGTTATTTAGTGCCAGCTTTGAGCATGAACATTGTATCAGGATCTCGTTTAATTTGAGATGGCTACTCATTTAAATCCGAGAATAATGGTTGTTCTATTTATATGAGAGATATGTTTTATGGTCATGCTCCGATGGTGAATGGTTTATTCTTAATGAATCTCGAGCGTAATGCTACACATATTCATAGTGTGAATACCAAAAGATGTAAGGTTGATAATGATAGTCCCACATACTTGTGGCACTGCCGCCTTGGTCACATAGGTGTCAAACGCATGAAGAAGCTCCATGCAGATGGACTTTTAGAGTCTCTTGATTACGAATCATTTGACACGTGCGAACCATGCCTCATGGGTAAAATGACCAAGACTCCGTTCTCAGGAACAATGGAGCGAGCAACCAACTTATTGGAAATCATACATACTGATGTGTGCGGTCCAATGAGTGTTGAGGCTCGTGGTGGCTATCGTTATGTTCTCACCCTCACTGATGACTTGAGTAGATATGGGTATGTCTACTTAATGAAACACAAGTCTGAGACCTTTGAAAAGTTCAAGGAATTTCAGAGTGAGGTTGAGAATCAACGTGACAGGAAAATCAAGTTCTTGCGATCAGATCGTGGGGGAGAATACTTGAGTCACGAATTTGGCACACACTTAAGAAAATGTGGAATAGTTTCACAACTCACGCCGCCTGGAACACCTCAGCGTAATGGTGTGTCCGAACGTCGTAATCGCACTCTATTGGATATGGTGCGATCTATGATGTCTCTTACCGATTTACCGCTGTCATTTTGGGGCTATGCTTTAGAGACTGCCGCATTCACTTTAAATAGGGCTCCGTCGAAATCTGTTGAGACGACACCGTATGAATTATGGTTTGGGAAGAAACCTAAGCTGTCGTTTCTAAAAGTTTGGGGATGCGATGCTTATGTCAAGAAACTTCAACCTGAAAAGCTCGAACCCAAGTCGGAAAAATGCGTCTTCATAGGATACCCTAAAGAAACTGTTGGGTATACCTTCTACCTCAGATCCGAAGGCAAGATCTTTGTTGCCAAGAATGGGTCCTTTCTAGAGAAAGAGTTTCTCTCGAAAGAAATAAGTGGGAGGAAAGTAGAACTTGATGAAGTATTACCTCTTGAACCGGTAAGTGGCGCAGCTCAAGAAAATGTTCCTGAGGTGCCTGCACCGACTAGAGAGGAAGTTAATGATGATGATCATGAAACTTCAGATCAAGTTACTACTGAACTTCGTAGGTCCACGAGGACACGTTCCGCACCAGAGTGGTACGGCAACCCTGTCTTGGAAATCATGTTGTTAGACAACGGTGAACCTTCGAACTATGAAGAAGCGATGGCGGGCCCGGATTCCGACAAATGGCTGGAAGCCATGAAATCCGAGATAGGATCCATGTATGAAAACGAAGTATGGACTTTGACTGACTTGCCCGATGATCGGCGAGCCATAGAAAATAAATGGATCTTTAAGAAGAAGACAGACGCGGATGGTAATGTGACCATCTATAAAGCTCGGCTTGTCGCTAAGGGTTATCGACAAGTTCAAGGGGTTGACTACGATGAGACTTTCTCACCCGTAGCGAAGCTGAAGTCCGTCCGAATCATGTTAGCAATTGCCGCATTCTATGATTATGAGATATGGCAAATGGACGTCAAAACGGCATTCCTTAATGGTTTCCTTAAGGAAGAATTGTATATGATGCAGCCGGAAGGTTTTGTCGATCCTAAGAATGCTGACAAGGTGTGCAAGCTCCAACGCTCGATTTATGGGCTGGTGCAAGCATCTCGGAGTTGGAACATTCGTTTTGATGAGATGATCAAAGCGTTTGGGTTTATGCAGACTTATGGAGAAGCCTGCATTTACAAGAAAGTGAGTGGGAGCTCTGTAGCATTTCTCATATTGTATGTGGATGACATACTGTTGATGGGAAATGATATAGAATTCTTGGAAAGCATAAAGGCCTACTTGAACAAGTGTTTTTCAATGAAGGACCTTGGAGAAGCTGCTTATATATTAGGCATCAAGATCTATAGAGATAGACTGAGACGCCTCATTGGTCTTTCACAGAGTACGTACCTTGACAAGATATTGAAGAAGTTCAAAATGGATCAGTCAAAGAAGGGGTTCTTGCCTGTATTGCAAGGTATGAGATTGAGCATGACTCAATGCTCGACCATGACAGAAGATAGAGAAAAGATGAGTGTCGTACCCTATGCCTCGGCCATAGGGTCTACCATGTATGCTATGCTGTGTACCAGACCTGATGTAAACCTTGCCGTAAGTTTGGTAGGAAGGTACCAAAGTAATCCCGGCATGGAACACTGGACAGCGGTCAAGAATATCCTGAAGTACCTGAAAAGGACTAGGGAAATGTTTCTCGTTTATGGAGGTGACAAAGAGCTCGTTGTAAAGGGTTACGTCGACGCTAGCTTCGACACAGATCTGGATGACTCTAAGTCACAAACCAGATACATGTATATTTTGAATGGTGGGGCAGTAAGCTGGTGCAGTTGCAAGCAAAGCGTTGTGGCGGGATCTACATGTGAAGCGGAGTACATGGCAGCCTCGGAGGCAGCACAAGAAGCAGTCTGGGTGAAGGAGTTCATTACCGACCTAGGAGTCATACCCAATGCGTCAGGCCCGATGACTCTCTTCTGTGACAACACTGGAGCTATTGCCCTTGCCAAGGAGCCCAGGTTTCACAGGAAGACCAGGCATATCAAGCGTCGCTTCAACTCCATTCGTGAAAGTGTTCAAAATGGAGACATAGAGATTTGTAAAGTACATACGGACCTGAATGTAGCAGATCCGTTGACTAAACCTCTCCCTAGAGCAAAACATGATCAACACCAGAACTGCATGGGTGTTCGATTCATCACAATGTAACTAGAATATTGACTCTAGTGCAAGTGGGAGACTGTTGGAAATATGCCCTAGAGGCAATAATAAAATGGTTATTATTATATTTCTTTGTTCATGATAATTGTCTATTGTTCATGCTATAATTGTGTTATCCGGAAATCGTAATACATGTGTGAATACATAGACCACAACACATCCCTAGTGAGCCTCTAGTTGACTATCTCGTTGATCAAAAGATGGTCATGGTTTCCTGACTATGTACATTGGATGTCATTGATAACGGGATCACATCATTAGGAGAATGATGTGATGGACAAGACCCAATCCTAAGCATAGCTAAAAGATCGTGTAGTTCATTTGCTGTAGCTTTTCTGAATGTCAAGTATCATTTCCTTAGACCATGAGACTGTGCAACTCCCGGATACCGTAGGAGTGCCTTGGGTGTGCCAAACGTCACAATGTAACTGGGTGACTATAAAGGTTCATTACAGGTATCTCCGAAAGTGTCTGTTGGGTTGGCATGAATCGAGACTGGGATTTGTCACTCCGTATGACGGAGAGGTATCTCTGGGCCCAGTCGATAATGCATCATCATAATGAGCTCAATGTGATCAAGTGGTTGATCACAGGATCATGCTTTACGGCACGAGTAAAGTGACTTGCCGGTAACAAGACTGAACAAGGTATTGGGATACCGACGATCGAGTCTCGGGCAAGTAACATACCGATTGACAACGGGAATTGTATACAGATTGATTGAATCCTCGACATCGTGGTTCATCCGATGAGATCATCATGGAGCATGTGGGAGCCAACATGGGTATCCAGATCCCGCTGTTGGTTATTGACCGAAGAGTCGTCTCGGTCATGTCTGCATGTCTCCCGAACCTGTAGGGTATACACACTTAAGGTTCGGTGATGCTAGGGTTGTTAGGAAGACTTGTATGTGATTACCGAATGTTGTTCGGAGTTCCGGATGAGATCCCGGACGTCACGAGGAGTTCCGGAATGGTCCGGAGGTGAAGATTTATATGTAGGAAGTTGTCATACGGTCACCGGAAAGGTTCGGGGGCATATCGGTATTGTACCGGGGCCACCGGAGGGGTTCCGGGGGTCCACCGGGAGGGGCCACCTCTCTCGGAGGGCCTAATAGGCTGTAGAGGAAAGGGAACCAGCCCTACATGGGCTGGCCGCATCCCCCCTTGGGCCCATGCGCCTAGGGTTGGGGGGGGGGAATCCTAAAAGGGGGCGCCCCCCTTGCTTGGGGGGCAAGCCCCCTCCCCTTGGCTGCTGCCCCCCTCTAGATCTCATCTAGAGGGGGCCGGCCCCCTACCTCCTTCCCCTATAAATAGAGGGGCAAGGGGAGGGCTGCATACAACATCCAAGGAGCAACCCCTCCCCTCCCCAACACCTCTCCTCCATAAGAGCTTGGCGAAGCCCTGCCGGAGTACTGGAGCTTCACCACCACCACGCCGTCGTGCTGCCGTTGGAGCCCTCTTCCTCAACCTCTCCCTCCTCCTTGCTGGATCAAGGCGCGGGAGACGTCCTCGCTCCATACGTGTGTTGAACGCGGAGGTGCCGTCCGTTCGGCGCTAGGATCTTCGGTGATTTGGATCACGACGAGTACGACTCCACCAACCCCGTTCTCTTGAACGCTTCCGCTCGTGATCTACAAGGGTATGTAGATGCACTCCTCTCTCCCTCGTTTCTAGATGACTCCATAGATTGATCTTGGTGATGCGTAGAAAATTTTAAAATTCTGCTACGTTCCCCATCAACCGATTCCATTAGGGTTAGGGCATAACGTAATTTTGGGGAGACCGATTACACAAACTCGGTGGGACCGATTTTAGTAATAGGCAAACAGAGAGTTGGTCAGGCAAACTTCGTGGGACCGAATCGCTCATCTCGGTTAGACCGAAACGTTACGAAGGGGAAACAGAGAGTTTCCATTGCGAACTCGGTGGGACCGGTCGCTCATCTCGGTTAAACCGAAACCTTACAAAGGGAAACAGAGAGTTTGCAATCCCATCTCGGTGAGACCAAGATCCCTATCGGTGAGACCGAAACGACTAGGGTTTGTGGCAGTGGCTATGTCATGTGAACTCGGTGGCTTCGGGTAGGAAATTTTGGTGGGGCCAAGTTTGACTTTTGGTTTGGGACATATGTGGATATGAGAAAGTAGTTGAGGGTTTTGGAGCATCTCACTAAGCATTTTGAGCAGGTAACTCATTAAGCAACACCTCATCCCCTTTTAATAGTATTGGCTTTTCCTATGGACTCAATGTGATCTTGGATCACTAAAAGTAAAATGTAGAGTCTTGAGCTTGAGCAACATGTGTTCTTAGTATTTTGAGGGGTCCACTTTCTAATCCATACCATGCCAAACATTGAGCTTTTCTGAAATATTTATCTTGAAATAGCATTAGCTCAATGGGCTATATGTTGTTAGGAATTACCAAAACCACCCAGCGATAGTTGCACTTTCAATCTCCCCCTTTTTGGCAATTGATGACAACATATAGATCAAAGCTTCGACCGATGATAATATGATTGAAAAACATCGTTGCTTTGAGACGTATGTGATAAGCAAGAGCTGCCCCTAAATTTGTGCATTATTTAAAATTTGTTTTTGAATGCAAATGCACAATCGAGTAGGATCATGGGTTACTCTTCCATGTCACATACATCTTGGTGGAGCACTCAAAATGATAGAAATTAAAAGCATGCACTCATCACCAAGCAAGTGAATGATCATATATGGATATAAAAGATAGTATCATCTAAACAAGCATTAAAGTAGCAAATGATCAATCACATGATCACACAAGTATCTCATAAAGTATCTCACACAATAAAAAGTTCAACCAAAGGCAAAGACGCAAAACACCCTCTCGAAGCCTATGATCTATACATATTTCTCCCCCTTTGGCAACAAGTTACCAAAAAGTTCAAATATGCATAGTGCTATGTGTCTCTCAGGCTTGGTCTTCGGGGTGTGGTGTAGAGAGAACTCCAAGGACGAAGGCATCTGTCGATGTAGTTGGAGCTGATGGAGTGGCTACTGGAGGTGGCACTGGAGCTGTAGCTACTGGTGCTGATGCTGTAGCTCTGGAATCTGTCACTGGCACGACAGCAAACCTTTGACTCCTTGGCACTCGCTGAAATGCATATGTGGTTGCCTTGCCTCTCTTCTCATCTGCTTCCTCCTGAAGCTGCTCAACTGTTGTTTGAATCTCAGTTACCTTCAGATCAAGATCATAAAACTTAGTTTCTACGATCCTCTCCAAGCTCTCCTGGTTTTGAGTCAGGGTGGCCAGGCCCTTCTCAATCCTCAGTAGACTAGATCAGATATGCAAGTTGATCTTGCTTGCTCTTTAGAAAAACCCGAGATGCCTCTTCAACACTTGGCATTTTGGCAGCTTTCTTAGCCTTTGCTTTGGTTCTCTTCCCTGTGCTTGAACTGATGATGGTTCCTCCTCATTCATCACAACATCATTATATTCAAATCAGGATGCAGGGGTAGATGCTACTTATCCAACTGATATGTTCCTGTGTCCATCTTGGAGTTGATGAGCTCCTGAATGTGTGGAGCATACCCACAGCTTCTCTTCTGGTCAGCAGCAGTCCTCTTGATTGTCTCTATAATCAGACTCATGACCTTGAACTTTTGAGGGACATCAAAAAGATGTAGCAGGTTGATAGAGTGCCCTCTGATCATCTTGTAATCTCCTGACTTAAGATCCAGTTCATAGTAGGAAGACCAGACAACAAGAAATGTACAGATCCAAGCTTGTGAGTCTCCAAAGCTTTATCTGGGATTTCCTTGTACATGTTTTCCATGGAGTTGAGGTCTTTCTTCTTCTTGGCATACACATCCAACTCATCCACCTGTTCCTCTGTGGCATTTATCAGCTTGGCCCATTCTTCAACAGTGGACTCGTACCTAGTATGTTCTGACATCCATATGATCTTCCCATCTGGGTAAAAGTGAGCAGTGGAGTAAAACTGCATGATCAGCTCATCATTCCATTTTGTGAGCTTCTGTCCAACAAACTCATCTACTCCACATGCTTTGAAGCTGTCATAAACTCCTGGGAAGTGATCTTTATTCTCCTGGATGAATTCCCAATCAACCCATTTCATGTCACTCACAATGGGCTTCTTGTCAAGCAGGATAGTTCATAAAAGTCTTGTTGTTCTTTTGTGTGGAACTTGTAGTCAACTATAGTTCTTCTCCTTACAGCATAAGGATCAACCTTTCTCCACAATCTCAGTCCAGCATCTTTTCTGATGTGCATGTCTTCAACTACTGGATGAGTATCATTGTGGTCTGGAATCTTGGGCTTCAATTTTCTCAAAATAAGAGACTCATCATCTTCTTCTTCAGCTTCAGGCACTGGGGCCTTGTTGTTTTTTTCAGCAGGTATACTTCTGGTGTTTCTCTTGGGCTTAGGAGGCTTCTAAGCTTGAGCTTTGGGAGAAGACTTGTGCTTTGATGTTGCAGCCCCTCACTTAATTGCATCTCCCATAAGCTTCTGAGCTTTGGGTGCTGGAGCATCCTCTTCTTCTTCATCATCTTCAGAGGGATCTCTCATCATGGAGGCTTGCCAATGACTCTGGAAATGGTCTTCTTGACTCTTCCTTTCTCTTCTTTCCCTCTCTAGCTTCTTTGGGTTCAAGAGTGAACTCCATTGTTTCTTGAGTAGAGGCTCTGGCCTTAGACATAGTAATTTTTTGCTGGAGCCTTCTTATTCATTCCTGGCTTAACTATAGCAGTTGTGCCATACTCCTTTTTTAGCACCTTCTTCTTGGAGCTTACTTCCTCCTCAGTGGCAACATAATCCTCTTCCTCAGATTCTGAGGTTCTCTTCTTCTTAGATATGGTGGCTGCCTTTGGCAAGTTGCTGGGAGTGCTCCTGCTACCATCATCAGAAGTGCTCGAGGGATCTAAACCCTCACTCAGTTGCAAATGTTCCTCAGACCTGTTCTGACTGTCACTCTGATCAGACATCTCTGCAAACTCACTGACAGCAGACCCTGTGAATAGATGTAGACAACGCAGAGTGGATGAGCATCACAAAGTGCAGAGTTTTTGCAAAACATATGACTTAAAAACTTAGTTTTAGTTCTCCACAGAAGGCATTTCAGAGCTACCTATTTGTAAACTCGGTGATACCGAAGCAACTTTTGGAACCTAAACCAGTGAACTCAGTCAGACCAAGTCACAGTTCGGTGGCACCGAGACTGCTAGGGTTTCACAGAGAATTGAACTCGGTCACACCGATTTGCAGTTTTCGATCAGACCAAAAATTGCATGTGCTATGGTCTAAGCCAAATCGGTGAGACCGATTTCTACAACTCGGTCGGTCCGAGATGAGTTCGGCGGAGACCTAACCCTAAATTTTTAAATCAAACCTAACCTAGACGATGTTTTCAGTAGATAGAGTGTTTGCATACGTGGTGAGGATCATGGCTAAATAATGTGCTATAAATCAGAGGTAAAAGAATAGCACAAGGGTCGAACCCATACCCTAATTCGGCGGGAGTTCGCTACGGCAACAACGACGGAGCAGATTTCTGTTAACGGTGATGGAAACCAGTGGCGGGAGGTCGCTGGCGGCGAGGAGATGATCCGGAGACCCGAGGAGGCAGAGCGGGAGACACACGCGCGGGCTGAGGAGTTTGAAGAAATTTCCAAAATCTCACCCATGGGTATATATATCCTGACCCTGTCGGTGTGACCGAGTGGAACAACTCGGTGGCACCGAGATGCAGAATCACAAGCGGTTACTGCAACTTAGTGTGACCGAAAAATTCAAATCGGTTGCGCTGAGATTGAAAACCTAGATCAACTTAGTGATCTCGGTGTGACCGAAATGGATGACTCGGTCATCCAAAATGCACAAAGAGGTTTTGGAAGTTTAAGTCTACGATGAATCGGGGACTCCGATTGCTCCTCCCACAGAGTGGTTCGAATCTGACTTGATCAAACTTTGTGGTGTAGCATGAATAGAGTTTGAGACGAGAAAAACATAGATAGCTAGAGGAGCTTATTAGGCATTCTTGTCCATCCATTTGGCAAAAGAGAAAAAGCCAAACAATCAAGGCAACAAATAGATGTCCTCGAATGAGTAAAATATGCAACCAACATGCTCACACAATAAGATGGCAAATGAAATATGTGGCAAAGCATGCACAATCACTCTAGAATCTATCAAGCAATTTGGCGATGACTACGTCATCTATATATGAGTATATTGACTGAGGAGTCAAATGAGAACATTTGATCATAGGTCATACTCATCGTTTAAGCATGAGTGGGGTTACCACTTTTACATAATGCATTTTTGTGTTCACATCATTAGAGTTTCTTTAGCTCAATTGATTAGAGTAAAGCTCCCCCTAGATGTGATATCCCCCCTAGGAGGGATGAACTAACCTTGGGTTTTGTCGATGATGACTTCATGTAGGTGTTGAAGATGTAGGTTCTCAAAGTTGATGTAGATCATTCGAAGCAATCCTTTGGAGTGAGTTGCACTTTCAATACCTACACGGGTTAGTCCCACAAGGAACAAACAAGGATATCCCTAGACATAGAGTGATATTCACATGAGACGATGTCCATGAATGCATTAGGTTACCTTGTCCCTTGTCTTACCAACACGAGGGTTTGTGACTCCTCGAACTAGTGCAAGATATGGAAGTTGTTTGCACTTGTCATTGCCAAAATGATATGAGTGAAGTATGTTGGCGAAGTCACTCTCAAGAACTCTCTAGTTCTTCTTCTTCGGGATCCACACCATCTTGATGGGAATCCTTGGAGTTGTAGTTGTACTTGATGAAGTAGAACTTGATGTAGTCTTGGGAACCCACTTTACCAATGCCTCAGGGGCTTCTTCAAATGCATCAATATCCTCTTGAAGCTTGTCCTTGCCCTTTAGCTTGTGGTCTTGTGGTGGAAGATCATCTTGAGCTTGTGTTCCTTGGAAGGAAGTAGGATCATAATTCTCTTGTTGGGGAACAAACTCCGTCTTGGGGTATTGATCTTCTTCCCACTCAACTCCATTGGCATTGAACTTTCGTTCAAAACCAACACCTTGATTCTTCCGGTGTCTTCCTTGCTTGCGTACAATTTCCTCCAATTCCTTACTTCCGGCCAGACTCTTGTAAACACCTTTCTCTATAATTCCCTTCAATAAGCTATTTTCTTGCTCAAGTGTAACTTGGATAAGAGAATCATTAGTGGAATCAAGAGAACTACTAGAAGCAACATCATTGGATTTAGCATGATTATTCTTAGTACTAGAAGAATAATCTTTCTTGTTCTTGTTGCTAGATTTAACTTGTGGCATGTAAGTAGACAAGAGTAAACACTTGGCAATGTAAGAAGAACTTTTCTTACGAAGATCATCATTGATTGCCTTTAAGAACTCATGCTCTTGCTCAAGGTTGAGCTTTTCAAAGCGTAGCTTTTCATGAGTCTTTAAAAGTTCTCGATGATCTTCCAAAGTAGTTTCATGAGCTAACTTAAGAGTGTTTAGTTCTTTAGTTAGACGCTCAATCTCCTTCTTATCATTGTCATTCATTTTATCTTGATTAGCATGATTAATAGAAAGTTAATCATAGTTTTCATAACTAGAGTTGTCCACAAGTAAATCATCATCACCTAGCAAATCATCTTCATCACTATTGAAATCAGCATACTCGGGGTGTGATACCTTTGTGCCTTTAGCCATGAAGCATCTTCCAATTCCTTCATTTGGTGACTGAAATATGTCGTAGGAGTTGGTTGACACAAGTGCTAGACCGGCAACACCTTCATCTTGAGTATATTGAGAGTCGGAGCAATAACTTCTCTTGGAGTGATTGTCGGAGTCGGAGCCGGACACCCATTCACCAACATGAGCTTGATGTCTTCGTTTTGTGTAGCTCCTTGATGACTTTTCTCTCCTTTCTGAATCCTTGCTTCTCCGTGATGTTCTTTGTTCATAACAGTCATCTCTACTCCTTCTCTCTCTTGGTGGTGATTCTTCTCTCCTACTTCTTCTTTTGGGAGAATCTTCTCTTCTTTTGTAGGGAGTCGTACACTCACTGGAGTAGTGTTCGGGTCTTCCACAATTGTAGCAATTACATTCACGACTTGAAGATCTTTTGTCATTGTAGGACCTTGACTTGGAACTTCTTTCCTTGCTTCTACTCTTGTAGAACTTGTTGAAGTTCTTCACCATTAAGCTCAATTCTTCATTGAAGGTTTGTTTCTCACTTGATGATGTGGGAGCATCACATGAGGCTTTGTAAGCACCACTTTACTTGTTGTGGAGCTCTTCCTTATCCTTAAGTGACATCTCATGAGCAACAATTCTTCCAATGACTTCCGTTGGCTTGAGATCTTTGTAATAGGGCATCATTTGGATCAATGTGCAGACGGTATCATATTTTCCATCCAAGGTTCTTAGGATCTTCTTGATGATGAATCTTTCGGTCATCTCTTCACTTCCTAAGCTGGAAATCTCATTTGTGATGAGAGCAAGCCTAGAGTACATTTCAGCGACACCTTCACCATCCTTCATTTTGAACTTGTCAGGTTGACTTTGAAGCACATCCAATTTGGATTCCTTGACGGAGTCGTTACCTTCGTGCATCTCAATCAAAGTATCCCAAATTTCCTTTGCATTCTCAAGACGGCTGATTTTGTTGAATTCTTTGGGGCACAATCTGTTGGAGAGAATATCACAAGATTGAGCACTGTATTGCAGCATCTTCAATTCTTCCGCGGTAGCTTCACGGTTCGGTTCTCTCCCATAAAAAAATTGACCTTGCAAGCCAATACACACAATAGCCCAAATGGCGGGGTTATGTCCAAGAATATGCATTTTCATCTTATGCTTCCAACTAGCAAAATTAGTACCATCAAAGCAAGGACCTCTACGGTGGTAATTTCCCTCGCTAGACGCCATACTCTCCTAGGTTGTGAAACCAAGGCTATGATCACCAAAAGCTATGGAAATCAAGGCAAATGGAGACCAAAGCTCCGATACCACTTGTAGGATCAAAAGTATGTCTAGAGGGGGGTGATTAGACTACTTGACCAAATAAAAATCTTGCCTTTTCCCAATTTTAAGTCTTGGCAGATTTTAACAACTTAGCACAAGTCAAGTAATCAACCTACACATGCAATCCTAAGAGTATAGCAGCGGAATGTAAAACAATTGCGTATGAAGGTAAAGGGAGGAGTTTGAAGGAGCAAACACCATGTAGATACGGAGATTTTTGGTGTCGTTCTGATAGGTGGTGCTATCGTACATCCACGTTGATGGAGTCTTCAACCCACTAAGGGTAATGGTTGCGCGAGTCCATGGAGGGCTCCACCCATGAAGGGTCCACGAATAAGCAACCTTGTCTATCCCACCATGGCCATCGCCCACGAAGGACTTGCCTCACTATGGTAGATCTTCACAAAGTAGGCGATCTCCTTGCCCGTACAAACTCCTTGGTTCAACTCCACAATCTTGATGGAGGCTCCCAAGTGACACCTAACCAATCTAGGAGACACCACTCTCTAGAAGGTAATAGATGGTGTGTTGATGATGAATTACTTGCTCTTGTGCTTCAAATGATAGTCCCCCCAACACTCAGCTCTCTCTCATAGGATTGGATTTGGTGGAAAGAGGGTTTGAGTGGAAAGCAACCTGGGGAAGGCTAGAGATCAAGATTTATGTGGTTGGAATGGAATATCTTGACCTCAACACAAGTGTAGGTGGTTCTCTATCAGAAAATGTATGTTGGAAGTGTAGGCATGTTCTGTTTGGCTCTGTCCATGAATGAAGAGTGGGTGGAGGGGTATATATAGCATCAACTCAAAATCTAACCATTACACACAAATCACCAAACTCGGTGGGACCGGATCAAGAAACTCAGTCAGACCGATGTAGTTCAAAATGTGAATGTTAGGATTTTCGGTGGGACCGACATGTCAACTCGGTGGGACAGATTCCGTTAGGGTTAGGGTATAACGTAATCTCGGTGATACCGATTACACAAACTCGGTGGGACCGATTTTGGTAATAGGCAAACAGACAGTTGGTCAGGCAAACTCGCTGGGATCGATTCGCTCATCTCAGTTAGACCGAAACGTTATGAAGGGCAAACAAAGAGTTTGCATTGCAAACTCGGTGGGACCAATCGCTCATCTCGGTTAGACCGAAACGTTACGAAGGGAAACAAAGAGTTTGCAATCCCATCTCAGTGAGACCGAGATCCCTATCGGTGAGACCGAAACGACTAGGGTTTGTGGCAGTGGCTCTGTCAAGTGAACTCGGTGGCGCCGGGTAGGAAATTTCGGTGGGGCCGAGTTTGACTTTTGGTTTGGGACATATGTGGATATGATAAAGTAGTTGAGGGTTTTGGAGCATATCACTAAGCATTTTGAGCAAGTAACTCATTAAGCAACATCTCATCCCCTTTTAATAGTATTGGCTTTTCCTATGGACTCAATGTGATCTTGGATCACTAAAAGTAAAATGTAGAGTCTTGAGCTTGAGCCAAAATGTGTTCTTAGTATTTTGAGGGGTCCACTTTGTAATCCATGCCATGCGAAAAATTGAGCTTTCCTGAAATATTTATCTTGAAATAGCATTAGCTCAATGGGCTATATATTGTTAGGAATTACGAAAACTACCCAGGGATAGTTGCACTTTCAAGTGTCATGATAAAGTAGGTTAAGGCTGCTGCCACCGTCCATAAGGACTCGCGTAAGATGGAATCTGTCAATGATTGGGTCGAGGACCAATGCTGCCGAACCTCCATGACGGATACTGGTCGGATGGTCTCTGCGATCAAAAGTGATCAGACATGCTAACCATGGGATAAATTTTGGGGCGACTGGCTCTATGGCATAAACGTCCCTTAGTGCGCGCTTGCGCTCCCATTTGGGGATATGAGTGACGTAGATCATGTTCACTGTTTTTACCTCGGGGGAAAATTTCTTTTGCCCCCCACCCCCGTGTTCGTTGGGCGAGGCTCTTCATCATTGTCCTCGCTGGGCGGCCCCTTCCCTTTATGTCCAGTGTTTAGCTTACTGGCCTGTTTAAAGACCCAACAATTTTTGTTGGTATGATTGGTAGGCTTTTCAGGGGTGCCATGAATCTGGCAAGGCCGATCAAGTATTCTTTCCAAACTGGATGGGCCATCTTTGTTTCCTTTGAATGGATTCTTCCACTGACTGGGTTTAGAGCCACTAAATCTGGCGTTGACCGTCGTATCTTCAGTATCTTCATTGTTGTTTCGACGCTTGTGTTTGTTGTACCGTGGCTTGCCGTTGCCGTCTCTGGCTTCGGAGGTGCCATGGTCGCTGGTGTTGTTGCTTCTACGAGCTAGCCAGCTATCTTCTCCCGTGCAAAAGTGGGTCATAAGTGTGGTGAGAGCTGCCATAGATTTCAGCTTTTCTTGGCCGAGGTGTCGGGTGAGCCACTCGTCACGGACGTTGTGTTTAAAGGCCGCGAAGGCTCCAGTGTCCGGACAATTGACAATTTGGTTCTTTTTAATTAAGAACCCAGTCCAAAGTTTCTGGGCTGACTCTCCGGGTTGCTGGACTATGTGACTAAGGTCATCGGCTGGAGGCCGAACATAGGTGCCTTGGAAGTGGTCTCTAAAGGCATCCTCCAAATATTCCCAGCTACCAATAGAGTTTTCTGGGAGGCTGTTTAGCGAGTGCCATGCTGGTCCCTTGAGTTTAAGGGGGAGGTACTTGATGGCATGGAGATCATCACCGCGAGCCATGTGAATGTGGAGAAGAAAATCTTCGATCCATACTGCGGGATCCATCATTCCATCATATGATTCGATGTCCACGGGTTTAAACCCTTCTGTGAACTGGTGCTCCATTACCTCATCGGTGAAGCATAAGGGGTGTGCGGCGCCTCTATATTGGGCGACGTCACGCCGCAATTCAGATGAAGTATGTATGCGGTTCTTGGCCCTAGTGAGGTTATGCCTGTCGGGCCAACCCTGATAGTCGTCTTCTCGCGTTGGAGCGCGCCCCCTTGATCCATAGATTGATCTTGTTTGGCCTGCTCTATTATTCAGGTCTTGTCGTAGATCGTAGGTGTATCCTGGAGCTGCTGTCTCTCTGCCCTTACAGCGAGGTGGTGCGGGTTGGTGTTCGGCGTGGGTGGCTGCTTTGTAACGTCCATGTGGTGGTCGATCTGGTTCATTGGCGTGGTCATGTTTCGGCGGGTTTGGCTTGATGGCCTCGTCGTCGAATTGTGGCAGTAGCCGGTGCTTCAGATAAGTTTTTGTTGGGCGTTGAAGGCCATATTCTTCAGCAGCTAGGACCTGAGTCCATTTGTCATTGAGCATGTCCTGTTCGGCTTGGAGCCGTTGCTGCTGCTTTTTAAGGCTTCTCGTAGTGGCGATTAGCTGGCGCTTAAAGCGCTCCTACTCGAGTGGTTCCTCTGGCACGATGAAGTCTTCGTCACCGAGGCTCACATCGTCCTCGGAGAGCGGTAGATAATTACTGTCCTCCGAGTCCTCATTCCCGACCGGATCGTCGGTGTTGACCTGCCCCTCCGCCACATCATCCTGTTCGAATGTGGGCTTAACGGGGGCTTCAGGGTCTTCGGCATCCTCTGGAGTGTTATCGTCTTTGGTTCCGGTGTTGCTGTCTTTGCAATGACATGATTTTGAGCAGCGTCGCTGGCGTCGACGCTTTGGAGGTGCCTCAGTAGGTTTGTCCTCAACCGGATCCTTCCCGCCGTTGTTGTCATCCTATTTGGGTGTGTCCACCATATACACCTTGTATGTGGAAGTGGCCATCCAACGTCCGGTAATCGGCGGGTCTTGCCTTGTTTGTCTCCGGCATCGTCGTCCATGCTGTCGATATCTTTGGAGGCGTAGTCCAGCATGTCGGTTAAATCTTCAACAGAGGCTATGCAATGGGTGGTGGATGGGACGTAAAATTCCCTGTTCTCAGCCCCTAGTCCGGGCTGAGCGTAGTTCGTAAGTGATTCCTCTGTAATCGCGAGGGATCACATTAAATCTAGAGCCTCATTTAATAGCAAGGTTCGTACAGGGAAACGAGAGTCCATGGGGTCGGCCGGGGCGAAGGCCTCCTGGCCAAGCTTGGTTGGTGCGGACTTCGAGAGTTCAGATTCAGAATCCGGGGGCGAGTCTGGCCTTTCAATGATAGGGGGAACCCGGTCTAATCCTGAATTTCCATGGACAGAATCGCCTCTGGATCCTCAATAGTACGGTTTGGAAGAGAGAGTCCGGTGGGCTTCAAACTCCCATCTTCGGACCTGGTGGTTTGCTCCGAATCTGAGGCCAGAGCAGTGGTTAGGGCTGCGAACCCTTCGAAGATCAAGTCTCCTCGGATATCAGTGACATAATTTAGGTTCCCGAAACTGATCTCATGACCAGGGGCGTAGCTGTCGATCTGTTCGAGGTGGCCAATCGAGTTGGCACGTAGAATGAAGCCACCGAATACAAAAATCTGGCCGGGGAGAAAAGCTTCCCCGAAAACGACATAGTTGTAGATGATTGAACGAGGCATTGAGCCTTCTGTTGACGACACAGTGGACCTCTCAATTAAAGCTCCAATGTCGGTGTCAAAACCGGCAGATCTCTAGTAGGGGGGTCCCCAACTATGCATCTGAGGATCGAAGGTAATAGGAGGCAGAGGACATGATGTTTACCCAGGTTCGGTCCCTCGTAATGGAGGTAATACCCTACTTCCTGCTTGATTGACTTTGATAAGTATAGGGGTTACAAGAGGTGATCTACCTCGAGATCTTAGTGGCTAAACCCTAGATGCCTAGCCTGTATGATTTGTCTTAGCCTCCATGGACTAAACCCTCTGGTTTATATAGACACCGGAGGGGCCTAGGGTTGTACAGAGTCGGTTTACAGAGATAGGAAACTTCACATTTGGACGCCAAGCTTGCCATCCACGCAAAGGAGAGTCCCATCCGGACATGGGGGAAGACCTTCAATCTTGTATCTTCACGACCCATCAGTCCGGCCCACGTCACATAGCCCAGATGCCCGGGGACCCTCTAATCCCGGACTCCCTCACCCCCTCCACCCATTTTATCTAGCACTAGCCGCACCTCCCATTTACTTCACCCCGTTTCCCAATCGAATCAAAATCCAGAGGAGAAAAACAGCACTCTCCTGATGCCTCGTTCTCTCTCTCATCCCGCTAGGGTTACTCACACCTGGGGTTCTCCTTGCCACCGCCAATTCTCCGTGCACCCTGATACATCCATTTTGCATCATGCTTTTATATTGATATTTATTGCATTATGGGATGTTATTACACATTATGGTACAATACTTATGCCTTTTCTCTCTTATTTTACAAGGTTTACATGAAGAGGGAGAATGCTGGCATCTGGGATTCTGGATCGGAAAGGAGCAAATCTGAGAGACCTATTCTGCACAACTCCAAAAGACCTAAAAATTTACAGAGAATTATTTTGGAATATATAATAAATATTGGGTGAAGAAAATACCAGAGGGGCCCCACAAGGTGGCCACAAGCCTAGGGGATGTGCCCTACCCCTGGGCACGCCCTAGGGCTTGTGGGCTCCTTGGCAGGTCCCCGATCTCCAACTTCTGCTATATGAAGGGTTTTTACCTGGAAAAAATCATAAGGAAGCTTTCGGGATGAAGCTCCGCCGTCTCGAGGCGGAACCTAGGTAGAAGCAATCTACAGCTCGGGCGGACCTGTTCTGCCGGGGGAACTTCCCTCCGGGAGGGGGAAATCAAAGCCATTGTCATCACCAATGATCCTCTAATCGAGAGGGGGTCAATCTCCATCAACATCTTCACCAGCACCATCACCTCTCAAACCCTAGTTCATCTCTTGTATCCGATCTTTGTCTCAAAACCTCAGATTGGTACCTATGGGTTGCTAGTAGTGTTGATTACTCCTTGTAGTTGATGCTAGTTCATTTATTTGGTGGAAGATCATATGTTCAGATCCTTAATGATATTCAATACCCCTCTTATTATGAACATGAATATGCTTTGTGAGTAGTTAGTTTTTGTAGCGACCCGACCTTAGACGGTCAAGTCTCTGTGCTTAAGTGTAATCCCTAGATCGGTATGCTGACACACACAGTACTCGAGGATTTATAACACAGGTAAATCACATGTATAAAGTAACATAAATACTATTACCTCAATCCAAATAGTGGAAGTAACAACAAGGTTGTGGATTCCCATCAACACCAACGGCAAAGTTGATTGTAGAAATCGTAACCCTAACATATCACTTACTCGTCGTAAGAATCCTGCAACATGAGACGTTGCAGCCACAAAGGGCCAGTACATTGAATGTACTAGCAAAGTTCCATGGAAATAATGAGTAATAACTATCACTACATGCATATATGGCTGGTGTAAAAGCTCCATGGTTATAATGTTTTTGCGAAAAGCCAATTTTTCCCTACATCAAAGGAATATATTTTATTTAACTACAAAGTTGGTTGATAAATATTGAGAAGGTTCCTCCAACTCAATCCCAAAATAATAATCATTAACCCAATTAAATTAATTAAATAAAGTGTTGAGATCAACATGATAATCCAAGAACCAGATACTCAAGATGTCCATAACCGGGGACACGGCTAACCATGATTAGTTTGTACACTCTGCAGAGGTTTGCGCACTTTTCCCCACAAGACTCGATCTCCTCCGTTGGATTTCTCGCACAACAGGGTGTTTGAGAAACGGACGACTGAGACACAGTCTTTCAGAAGCATTAACTCTCTACTCTGGATAGACAGTACCACCTACAACCCACTACATCTGCTAGTCTACCTCTTCGAGAGCTTCACGCAACTTACTTAACTATGCTAGAGCCCATAATGGCTTGTGGCTACACACGGAAGTTTCTAGCATGAATAATCTTATGATCCCTTTGAGCCTGGGTGGCGAGCCGTAGGATGATCACACGGGTCCCCCAGGATATCCTAGGACAACACTGGATTCTCCAGGTGCCCGCAACCAATCCACCCAGATGTGTAATAAAGTAGCCACCTTAAGTTGAACCATTAAGTAGACAATCTCACAACTGTCAAGGAATACACTCAAACCCAATCCACGTCTACGAGCATAGCATGGCAACATAAGCATAACGTAATAGTAACTCCCAAGGTTTGAATGCAGGGCAGTAGGTTCCTACCTCATCAACTACTTCCCAATACCCACATGTTATCAAGTCCTAACCATGCAGTGTTTGAGGGTTGAAACTAATGCATAAAAACTGGGTATGGAAGGGATATGATCAAAATGTGAACATGCCTGTACTGTTAATGAAAATGATTCGCACTCAAAACTCTTGATAGATCTACTCGTCACACTCCAGTCAATCTAGCGTAAGCAAGCAATGGTAACCACACATAAGTAATCACTCAAAAGACCGGAAAACATCAAAGCCAAGCAAATAACTCTTGCAACATAAAACAATTTCTAATAGTACCAAAGTTATGTAAATTTGGCCTTATTAGAAAGTTTAGATCAAGAGCTCCGATTTGCAAAAATAATCAACTAACACAGAGTTATAAAACTCAAGTTACGGTCAAACGAAGTTCAAATACTAAAATGTTTGAATTCAAATTTTAAAACTTTCAAAAACATGTTTAAGTTGTTTTACTGGATAGAGGAGTTCATAACGAAGAAGTGGGAGTTGGTTTCGTCTAATTCCGACTAACGAGCAAAAAGTAGTCAGAGTTTGAAAACCAGGGGCCAATCTGTAAATAAAATATTCACGAATAGGTCCCTGACGAAATTAAAAAAAAGTCTATCAAGCGAACGCTCGCTACCGAACCGAAACCGACGAAAATCGTTCGTTATAGTGGTCAAAACGACGAGCGTTCTCTATATAACTAGACTAAAAATAAACACCGGTTTTTAAAAAGAAAAACCAGGAAACCGATCTAGGGTTTGGTTTGTACCGGTCAATGGCGGTTCCGGCGAAGAAAACCGACAACGGCGACGATGAACTCCAGCGGTGGTCAGGACGACGTATCTCCGGCGAGCGGGGTGAGGCGACACGGCGGCTCCGGCGCGATGACGGGAGGGCGGCGTGGCACGGCAGGAGGCGGCACTAGCGGGCGGTGGCGTGGCAAGGGGCGGCTGCGGCAGCGTCGGCGGCAGGTGGCAATCTGCAGCGCGGGGCGGCGGCGTGATGTGGGAGGACGGTGGCGCGAACATTGAGAAAGGCGGGGCCCGGGCCGCTTTTTAAGGAGGGGAGGAGGCGCGAGGCGTGGGCGAGGGGGCAAAGGAGGCGGCGGCGCGGCGGACTCCGGGGAGGAGTCCCGGTCGGCGAGAATGTGGAAGGCGGCGAGGAGCTGGGCCTTGGCCTGGCTTCGGCTGGGCCGGCCTAGTCGGCGGAAGAATTTTTTAAAACACAATGAGAAATAAAATAAAGCAAAATAAAATAAAATAGAACCTAGGCATATAATATACCAAAATTTTCAGAAAAATATTTTCTACAACCTGAACATTTTACTAATGTCAAATAAAATCCATAAGAATTCAAATAAAGCAAAGAGTGCTTCTGCTCTAATAAAACCCCAATAAAAATCATTTTGAAAATACCAAAATAAATTCAAATTAATTTATCTACAATTTTCAAATGTAGGTAATCATTTTACCCTATTTTCCATATATTTTATTTTTGGAGAAAAATAATTTGAACAAAACCCAAATAATTCCAAATTGAAAATAATTTCTAAAGGAGTTTAAATTTGATAGTTTGAAAACTCCCAACTCATATTTCGTATAATTTGAAGAAGTCATTTTATCTTCTCTTGTGAAAATCATTGAGTTGCGTAAAGTTTCTGAGTTGGAAAATATTTCCAAATAAATACAAATATTTTCAAAAACCCTTTGCATTTATTTTAAATGGAAGAAGTCATGTCTCTTCTCTCTAGGGTTTTGTATTTGAAAAGAATTTGAATTCACGGAGATCAGAAAGCAAAGATGAAAGTTTGGGAAGTCCTTTTATTCCCTCTCATTTAACTTTCAAAAGTTTCAAATTTCACTCAACTTCACAGAATCAATCAAACAATCAATCATAACTATCCATTAATTATAACATTCCAAAATTTAGAATTTTGGGATGTTACAAACCTACCACCCTTAAAATGAATCTCGTCCTCGAGATTCGGAGAGGCTAGAAATAAATAGGTTAGGTTTGGGGTCTTCTCAAAATCCACCGATAATCACAGGGGGTCTGGGGTGCTACCATCCTTAGAAGCATGGTTACGGTTCCATCAATACTCATATGCTCCATCCTTATTCTTGACAGTGTCGGTCTTCTCAAATTCTCGGAAAATTCCTTCTCTGGGTACCTCCGGTAGTGGTATAACCTTTTTCCTCAATTCCTGTGTCCTTGGTAAGGTTCTTCCAGGACTGGGTCTTCTTAGCTGACAGGTCTGGCGCCAATACTGAACATCTATCGATATCTCATGGTGGTCAACAATTTATGGTTTTCTCCTGCAGGAAATGGGTCTGGGATTCATTCTCACCGTATAACCTATGATTGACAACGGCTGCCGTGTACAAGGGAAAAATTCTTATACCATTCTAAGGTTTAAACAAGGTTTTTATCGTCGTCTCTCTACTATAGGCGAGTCACTCAGATTTACCATCCCACATAGCAAGGCGAATAATAAGAGTAAGTCGGTATCGTGATCAATCCACCCCGCACCCAAATCATTACCTTGTATACGGTTTAGCGAATCTCGCATTCTAACACTCGGTCATCCTCACAAGCATTGCAGAATTTCTCTTGTCGACGACCTAAGTTCGGATATATCCATTGATTCTGCAAGCCAAACAAACATCTATCGTTCCTTCACAACTCTCAGGTTTTGCGTAAACTCCTATAAAATCATCCGTTGCTAAAATCGTAACTTCTTCCAGGGTTTTTCCTTCAGCAAGAGTGTGCTTGCTTCTTGGCAGGTCCTAGGGCCTGTGGGTTATGGCCCATCTCATCACTTGTAAACCTTGAACTCATCCTCGGGGCAACTGATCTTTAATCCAACATCCAACTTCCAGCTTCCTAGCATACTTAAAATCCGTCCAATTGTATTGTCTCACTTCCTTCTATTGGCACCAAACTAAGAGGTGATTACTCAGGCTCATCATGGAGTTACAACTGCTCCTTATTACCAACATTACACCTCCTTTCTATCCCATAGTACTTCATCTCTTCATACTCCTGGGGATACCCCACATATCAAGACAAAACTCCTTATTTTGTCCGAAGTCCACTTCGTGGAATATCATCATCCCTTCCAGGAGTTTAGTGTCCTCACTAGGTACTACCACCCTTGAAATGCACACTTCTTCCATAGACCATATTTCTCATATCCTCGAAAATGGTCAAAAATCCTTCTTCATAGAGTAACACTCATAAAGATTCAGCGTATGAAATCATGACACAAGAACTCTATTGATTTCATGAATTCATTACAACATCTCAAACTTCCATTCCATAACTCACTCCATGTCCCCCTCCCCAAAAGAACGCTTCCTACTACATTTATTAGCAATGTTATGTTCTCAACTACTTTGCTCCAGCTTTCATTTTGTCGGGACATTTATTAGCATAGTGTCCTATTTCCTTGCAGCGTAAACAAATAACTTCCGGTAAGTCTTTAGGCTTCTTGGGGATGGTGTCCGCCCTATGGGCTCTTGGCTTCCTCTTTCGACATTTATCGGCGTATTTCTTCTTTCGACATTTATAGGCGTAATGACCTAAGTTCTTGCACCTGTAACAGGTGATATGACTCAGATCCTTCCCGGAATCCAATCTACTTCTCTTCCTAGACTTTTCCGTTCCAATCAGGGCTTCTATTTCATGTGGGTCATACTCTACTTCCTCTGTCGGGAATTCTACTAGATCCCCATTCAAACAATTCTGGGAGATGTGTCCTTCTTCTCCACACGAATAGCAAGACTTGGTGCAGGGTTTAACTGGGTCTTCTTCGGGTGTGTCCTCCACCTCTTCCTTCATCACCAGTTCTTCTAAAATTTCCATAAGGGCTCCTTTCATCGCTTCTTTCTTCTGCTGGATGGTTCTTTGTACCATGGGGTAAATGTGACACTGAGCAGGGTAGTGGGTAGTCCCTTCACACAAGAAACAAGTGATCTACCTAGTTGGGCATTCTTTAGTTGGGTGACTTCCTTCACAATTAGGGCATTCATCCTTGTGTTCTTTATGGGTGTGTCCCATTTCTCCACAAATCTTACAAGCACAAGGCTTCTTCTCTTTAGGTTCACCTGCTTTCGGGTAAGACGGGACCTCAGTAGAATCGTCTTGAATTCATCCCAAGCATTGGTTCCATTCCATCCTTGTATGGCTTGATGTATCTCTCGCCATTTTGCAGCACCTTGTGTGATCTTTCGTAGAGTGTATGGAACCATATACTCTCCTTCAATACCGTTCTCCTTCATGCGATCTTCCATGTTCCGTATCTAGTGTGCTACCTCCAGTTGTGTCATGAATCTCGGAAATACTCGTCCATATCCATTCGTCATCTTTTGGGATCCAAGGGTTTTGGGGTGAGATAAGATAGATCGAGAGGGATGAATAGAATACATACAATAGTTTTGAAAAGACAGATTTTTATTGTGGCTGTCAGAAAACCATCAAACAAATGATAGCTCACAATCATCGCATCTAACGTAGGTATATAATATGGGTTTGTTCTTCTAAAGGTCAATAAATCTTCATCAAACTCTTCAAGTCTTGTTCATGTCTCTGATGGCTTCTTCCGATCGTGCATGTCCTTCTCAAGTTCTTTTGCCAGATCATCTTTGTTGAAGCACAATCTCTCGTGACGTCCTTTAATATTCTGGAGTTGCGTTCTGAACTTCTGGGTTTCAACATCCTTGGCATGAACAATGTCCTACTGTCCTTCAGTTCCTGACAAATCTCTGGTATCTCGAGGTTTTGCTCCTCCCACTTGGCTACTCTCAGCTTTTGGGTCCCGAGTTCTTCACAAAATGCTTCCTTATCAAATACAACTTCCTGAAGGTCCATCTTAAACTTCCTGATGTAATACTCTAGATCCTGGCGATACACCAGCTATGATTAAAACTGCATCCTTTGCTAATAGGTGCTCCATCAGCCTTCTACCATCCAATCCTTCCGAAGAAATGCATGCTTAACTCAGCATGGTGACAATAGCATAAATAGGCAATAACACCATGGTTAGCCGTGTCTATGCCCATGTTACTGCCATGAGCTTTCATTCCATAATTGATATCTCCCGTCTTAGGGTTTTCTTGACAAAAACATTGAGTTCTAATGCTCCATGTTCCGGTCTTCCTCCGATACACCTTCATCTCGGGTATTGATAGCTTCCTTAGTCTGCCAAGTTCCATAAGGGGTGCCTTCCTAGGTCATACAAATCTGGAAATTCTTTAGAGCCTTCAAATTCTCCTAGTCTTCGGAGTCTTCAACCGTCATAGTTTCCATTATTATAATGCATGGTAAAAATCATCTTTATTCTGAAGTGGACTTAGTTGGCCGATATCTTGTACTTCTTGGAGTGGTCTCATCAGTCGAATCTTCGAGTGGTCAAAAGGGAAAAAGGGTATGGTCTAACTAAAAGGGAAATTGAATAAGCTCAGAAGAGAATAGAAGTAAAGGATCTTTTTGAAAATGAAGTTGTAGAGAAAAATCTTTCCTATGGGCTTGCTAGTTTCTAGGGTTCACGCCCTACAGTCAACATGTGCTCTGATACCATCTTGTAGCGACCCGACCTCAGACGGTCAAGTCTCTATGCTTAAGTGTCATCCCTGGATCGGTATGCTGACACACAGTACTCGAGGATTTATAACAGGGGTAAATCACATGTATAAAGTAATGTAAATACTATTACCTCAATACAAATAGCAGAAGTAACAACAAGGTTGTGGATTCCCATCAACACCAATGGCAAAGTTGAGTGTAGAAATCGTAACCCTAACGTATCACTTACTCATCATAAGAATCCTGCAACATGAGATGTTGCAGCCACAAAGGGTCAGTACATTGAATGTACTGGCAAATTCACACCATAGGAGAAATAATGAGTAATAACTATCACTACATGCATATATGGCTGGTGGAAAAGCTCCATGGTTATAATGTTTTTGTGAAAAGCCAACTTTTCCCTACATCAAAGGAATATATTTTATTTAACTACAAAGTTGGTTGATAAATATTGAGAAGGTTCCTCCAACTCAATCCCAAAATAATAATCATTAACCCAATCAAATTAATTAAATAAAGTGTTGAGATCAACATGATAATCCAAGAACCAGATACTCAAGATGTCCATAACCGGGGACACGGCTAACCATGATTAGTTTGTACACTCTGCAGAGGTTTGCGCACTTTTCCCCACAAGACTCGATCTCGTCCGTTGGATTTCTCGCACAACAGGGTGTTTGAGAAACGGATGACCGAGACACGGTCTTTCAGAAGCATTAACTCTCTACTCTGGATAGACAGTACCACCTACAACCCACTACATCTGCTAGTCTACCTCTTCAAGAGCTTCACGCAACTTACTCAGCTATGCCAGAGCCCATAATGGCTTGTGGCTGCACACAGAAGTTTCTAGCATGAATAATCTTATGATCCCTTTGAGCCTGGGTGGCGAGCCGTAGGATGATCACACGGGTCCCCCGGGATATCCTAGGATAACACTGGATTCTCCAGGTGCCCGCAACCAATCCACCCAGATGTGTATTAAAGTAGCCACCTTAAGTTGAACCATTAAGTAAACAATCTCACAACTGTCATGGAATACACTCAAACCCAATCCACGTCTACGAGCATAGCATGGCAACATAAGCATAACGTAATAGTAACTCCCAAGGTTTGAATGCAGGGCAATAGGTTCCTACCTCATCAACTACTTCCCAATACCCACATGTTATCAAGTCCTAACCATGCAGTGTTTGAGGGTTGAAACTAATGCATAAAAACTAGGTATGAAAGGGATATGATCAAAATGTGAACTTGCCTGTACTGTTGATGAAGATGATTCACACTCAAAACTCTTGATAGATCTACTCCTCACACTCCGGTCAATCTAGCATAAGTAAGCAATGGTAACCACACATAAGCAATCACTCAAAAGATCGGAAAGAACGAAGAAGATAATTCAGAAAACATCAAAACCAAGCAAATAACTCTTGCAACATAAAAAAATTTCTAACAGTACCTAAATTATGTAAATTTGGCCTTATTAGAAAGTTTAGGTTAAGAGCTTCGATTTGCAAAAAGAATCAACTAAAACGGAGTTATAAAACTCAAGTTACGGTTAAACAAAGTTCAAATACTAAATTGTTTGAATCAAATTTTAAAACTTTCAGAAAACGTGTTTAAGTTGTTTTAATAGATAGAGGAGTTCATAACGAAGAAGTGGGCATTGGTTTCGTCTAATTCCAACTAACGAGCAAAAAGTAGTGAGAGTTTGAAAACCAGGGGCCAATCTATAAATAAAATATTCACGGATAGGTCCCTGATGAAATTAAAAAGAAAAAGAAAAAAATCTATCGAGCAAACGCTCGCTACAGAACCTGAACCGACGAAAACCGTTCGTAACAAAGGCCTAAACGATGAACGTTCTCTATATAACTAGACTAAAAATAAAAACCAGTTTTTTAAAGAAAAACCAAGAAACCGATCTATGGTTTGGTTTATACCAGTCCACGACGGTTCTGGTGAAGAAAATCGATGATGGCGGTGATGAACTCCGGCGACGGTCGGGGCGACGTTTCTCCGGCGAGAGGGTGAGGCGAGACAGTGGCTCAGGTGCGGCAGCAGGCGACAACAGGCGGTGGGGTGCAGCGCAGTGACGAGAGGGTGGCGTGGCGCGGCAGGCGGCGGCACTAGCGGGCGGTGGCGCGGCAACGGGCGGCTGTGGCGGCGGCGCAGCGGATCTCGCCAGCGGCAGGTGGCGATCTGCAACGCGGGGTGACGGCGTGATGCGGGAGGTCGGCGGCACGAACAGAGAGAGAGGTGGGGCCCGGGGCCGCTTTTTAAGGAGGGTAGGAGGCGCGAGGTGTGGGCGAGGGGGTAGAGGAGGCGGTGGCGCGGCGGACTCTGGGGAGGAGTCCCGGTCGGCGACGGAGGTGGAAGGCAGCGAGGAGCTGGGCCTTGGCCTGGCTTCGGCTGGGCAAGCCTAGTCGGCGGAAGAATTTTTTTAAACACAACGAGAAATAAAATAAAGAAAAATAAAATAAAATAGAACCTAGGCATATAATATATCAAAATTTTCAAAAAAATATTTTCTACAACCTGAACATTTTAGTAACGTCAAATAAAATCCACAAGAATTCAAATAAAGCAAAGAGTACTTCTACTCTAATAAAACACCAATAAAAATCATTTTGAAAATACCAAGATAAATTCAAATTAATTTCTCTCCAATTTTCTAATGTAGGGAATCATTTTACCCTATTTTCCATATATTTTATTTTTGGAGAAAAATAATTTGAATAAAACCCAAATAACTCCAAATTGAAAATAATTTCTAAAGAAGTTTAAATTTGATACTTTGAAAACTCCCAACTCATATTTCGTATAATTTGAAGAAGTCATTTTATCTTCTATCACAAAAATCATTGAGTTGCATAAAGTTTCTGAGTTGGAAAATATTTCCAAATGAATTCAAATATTTTCAAAAACCCTTTGCATTTATTTTAAATGGAAGAAGTCATGTCATCTTCTCTCTAGGGTTTTGTATTTGAAAAGAATTTGAATTCACGGAGATCAGAAAGCAAAGATGAAAGTTTGGGAAAGTCCTTTTATTCCCTCTCATTTAACTTTCAAAAGTTTCAAATTTCACTCAACTTCACACAATCAATCAAACAATCAATAATAACTATCTATTAATTATAACATGTCAAAATTTAGAATTTTGGGATGTTACAGTTTTTTCGTCAGGATATGGGATAAGTCTTGTTATAAGTAATCATGTGAATTTGGTATTCGTTCGATATTCGGATGAGATGTATGTTGTCTTTCCTCTAGTGGTGTTATGTGAATGTCAACTACATGACACTTCACCATGATTTGGGCCTAGGGGAAGGCATTGGGAAGTAATAAGTAGATGATGGGTTGCTAGAGTGACAGAAGCTTAAACCCTAGTTTATGCGTTGCTTCGTAAGGGGATGATTTGGTCCAACATGTTTCATGCTATGGTTAGATTTATCTTAATTGTTTTTTCATAGTTGCAGATGATTGCGAGAGGTGTTAATCATAAGTGGGAGGCTTTTCCAAGTAAGGGCAGCACCCAACACTACAAAACAATACACTTCCGTGATGATACGTGTTTGTCACAGTAGGTCGCTTTTTTTGTCAAGCATGTACATCCATGAAAAATTTATGACAGAATCAAGATAGTCATACCTGTGCTATCGTAGAAGTGTTCCATGACATTACCAAAATTATCATCACGGAAGTGTCCACTTCCATGACGATAAATCGCATGTCACAGAAGTGCTTCCGTCAAGGGTGACCGACACGTGGCATCCACCGTAACGGAAGGCCGTTAAGCTATCGGGTCGGGTTTTGGATCCGATAACCCATTAACAACCCCGACCAATGGGGATTTTCCACGTGTAAAATCATCATTGGCTAGAGGAAACACGTGTCAGCTCATTGTTGGGGCAGATGTCAACCACTCATTGGACGGAAGGTGCCTATGATACATCGACACGTGGCACGGCCCAACAGTGGCCCATTCCTGTGAAAAGGCCGGCCCGTTTGACTTGGTCAAAAGCTGGCGGGCCGGCCCATGGAAAGCTTGTTAACGGCCTGTTCGAATATAGCCCATTTATAGCCCGCTGACCCAAGGCCCGTTACACCCTATCCGAATTAGGCCCAGTAGCGTCATCTGGGCCATCCAATATGATTCCAGCCCGTTTTCACTTCTCGCCCATGTATGGCCCATGACGTCGTTCGGCCCATATGAGGCCCTATGTAACTCTTGGCCTACTAACGGCCCGTGGTGAAACTGGGCCGTAATGAACAGTGTATCACTTTACACCCATTAACGGCCCGTGGTGAAACTGGCCCGTAATGAACAGTGTATCACTTTATACCCGTTAACGGCCCGTTATTCCGTTGGGCCGTTTCCAGCCCATGTTATCTTTCGGCCTTCTCAAAGCCCATTTATTCTTGGGCTCATTTCCAGCATTCATTTACTTACGTCCCGTTACTGTCTTTTTCTGCTTGTGGGCCAAATTCAGCCCATGGTTATAGTCGGCTCGTTTGTGGTCCATTAATACGTTGGGCCGATTTCATAGCGTCATCAAATATGGCCTATTAACGATGGCCCGTTATGGTTGGCCCATGAACGGACGATTCCAACTCTAGCCCGTTTACGGCCATAATGCGGTCTGTTTGGCCCATGTTTGGCCAATCGATTATACGACCCGTATATGGCCCATTGATAATACGGCCCACAGAAGGCCCATTGTTTCTACAGCCCATAGAAGGCCCATTATTTTTACAGCCCATAGAAGGCCCACTATTTCTACGACCAGTAGGAGGCCCAGTGTCATTACAATAAATATTAGCCCATGGTTATTGTGGCCTAGTTTTAAAAAATAGGTTATCGCAGCCACTAGCTAACTGCGGAAAAAGAACTGCAATGACTACAAGCAAACAAATAAACAAGAGAACAAGGAAATAAATAAACAAGCAACTAACGCTAGGCTATCACAGCTATTACACATATTACATCCACTGGGCATCAAAGTTCGCCACCAGTGCAAATATAGGGAACAAAGCAGCATATCATATACACTGGTTGTCAAAGTTGGCGACCAGCACAAATAAACGCCGCAGCAAAACAAATCCACAACTGAAACCACTTCAGAAGATCTCAAGAAACAATATCCTGGGTACCCATAATGCTGGCAAGATGCTTAGCAAGCTTATTAACTTTCTCTTGTTTGGTGCTTAAATCCTCCAGCGCTTGCTGTTGCACCAGAAAATATGCATCTGAATTCTGCAGGGACTTCCTCAGTCCTTCAGCTTCCTGTCGCAGCACATCTGACCGATGTCTTTCAACTTGAAGTTGAGACTCAAGAAGACGAACTGATTCAGGCAGCGAGTTCGAAGAGCTTGTGCCAGCAGTAGTGGCTAGTAACTCGAACACTACATCAAGACAGGACTTTTGGGTTCCCTCACTGTCGTCAAGATAGTTTTTATCAGCTTTCTTGGAGACCAATAGGTATGTCTCACTATCTTGAACCTTATCTGCATTACTTCCTTTACCATTGGATAATACGGTACTCTTCTCCAATATTTTGTCCGCATTCTAAAAGAGAAACAAGCAGACACATCACATGTTTACCATGTTGTATATGAAACTCATTTTGGTAAATGAGTTCGGTAGTAAAGTGGACAGGATAATAGCATGAAACAAACATATATCTATGTACCATGGTCACTTTATGGTCTATACCATTCTAGTTTTTGTTGCCAAATCAAGATAGAGACACAGTTCAAATAATATTTGTTCAAGACAAAGCAGAATAGACAGAATATAAGTGTGGGTAACTATAGAACAATAACAACACTTGTAATGTGCATGACATGAGAACATAACTATTTATTCAATTGAAACTGAAATCAACATAGAGCAGGTTACAACAGCAAACCAGTTAAAGAAATAGGTTTAAAACATACCTGTTGTGCCATTGGAGATTCAATTCCATCCTTCAAATTTGAAAATAGTTGGTATGAGTAAATACAGTCATGCAAGAGCAAAGGAGTATGAACCATAGCTACAGAACCTGACCTGAGAACAAATCTTCTTCTCCTTTAAGCGTTGAGTTGGGATTCGGAGTGGTGGTCCTCGTGCTTTGGGCACTGCAGTTCCCTTACTAACTGCTCGTGTTTGGGTGCTCTATGGTGGAGACGGTGTTGTGTCAACTGGAACTGGGTTACTATCTGCCGGGGTTGGGGTTAGAAGGGGTGTAGCTGGTTCTCTGTCCAAATGGGTAGGGGTACAATCTGCGAGAGTCTGGGTTATGTGTGGTGGATCTGGTCCTTGGGAAAGTACAACCGTGGTTCTATCTGCATCAACTGGTAGCACTATCTTTTCTAAAGACCGTGTTGTTACTCCCTTAGATACTGACATCACACTCTCCAATTCAAATGGCTGATAAACAAGAAAAGTAATTGAAAGTATGGACATTGTATGATAGATAGGTGCAATGGATAGTGGGGAATAAAAGAGGGCATGAAATAATTCATATTTATGTTGTCTAACAAAACAGGATAGCATGACACAATTTCACATATATGATGGCTAACTAAACAGGATAGCATGACACAATTTCACATTATGATGGCTAACTAAAAAATATGGAAAGACATAGTTCAAAATATGAGACTATGTAAACAGGATGACATGACATAACTATATAATGTGTTTATTAAATAGGTTGGCATGCCATAATTCACATACATTCACGGATAGAATGCCATAATTCAAAATATGATGACTATAAACACTAAACAGGATGAGATGATATAACTATATGATGTCTTTATTAAATGGGTTGCCATGCCATAATTCAGATAGATGATGTGTATGTACTATCTAAACATGATGGCATGATATAATTCAAATATATGATTTATATAGTAAGCAGATGGCAATCCATATATGATGTAAAAACTAAGCAATGCAAGACAACATGCATGACATGGGTAATATAACCCTGCCAAGTTTGAGCATAGACCTCAGGGGGAAAATAGGACTGGTCATCAGTCTCTGAATCCTCCTCTGAGGAGCTATCTGTAACCAGCAAGATGTCTGCTTCAGCAGGTAGCATTGTTTGCTCTGAATACCTTGTTTTCATTCCAGATACTTCCATCACCGCTTCAAATGGCCGATGCACAGGAAGAGTAGTTGAATATACAAACGTTGTCGCCAAATGGAACACGTAATACAAAAAAATGATAGCATGATATAATTCACATACATGATGATTGGCTAAACAACATGTCATTGCATAATTCACATATATAATGTCTTGCAACAAGATGGCAATGTATAATTCACATATATAATGTCTTGCAACAAGATGGCAATGCATAATTCACATATATGGTAATTAGACATTGAACAGGTGGCATTCACACAAAGCATGTCTAAACTAATCAAATGACATAGCAATGCGAGACACCATACGCACGATATGAGCAACATAACCCTGCCAAGTTAGAGCATACATCTTGGGGGGGGAATAGGACTGGTCATCTGTCTCTGAATCCTCCTCTGAGGAGCTATCCATAACCAGCGAGATATGCGCTTTGTCAGATAGCATAGTCTGCTCTGAAGACCTTGTTTTCACTCCAGAATTTGCCATCACCGTGTCAAATGGTTGATGCACCCGAAGAGCAGTTGAATGTAATAACATTGTTGACAAATGTAATATGTAAAGAAAAAAAAGGATGGCCTGATATAATTTACATATAAGATGACTGGCTAAGCAGGATGGCATTGCAAAATTCACATATATGATGCCTGGCTAAACAAGATGGCGTTGCATAATTCACATAAACGATGAATAAACTAAACAGATGGCATTCACACAAAGGATGTGTAAACTAAGCAGATGACATATTTGATGTATAAAGTAAGCAATGCAAGACACCATATGCATGATATAGACAACATCAGCATGCCAAGTTAGAGCGAAGACCTCAGGGGGTAAATACAAGTTGTCTTATCCTTCTGAATCCCCCTCAGAATAGATATCTTCCTCTCGATTACAATCCGAAATGCGTGGAGGGGGGCTGCCTTTGCGCCTACCATGGAGCGACGTCTGCATGAAATTTTATTGCCACACAAGGCTCGTCTCTTTTGCTCTACATGTTCAGTTCCATTGTTTACAATAACTGTCATGCATAGGAATAAAACATAGTGAGATTATGTAAGGAGTGCATGCAGAAATCCAGAGTGATGGTAGCAACCTATGGATAGACCCAAATCCAATAATAGCAGGCAGATAATGGCTTCAGTTAAAAAATACAGATAATGTTTTCTTTACTGTTTGTTTCCCACCCAACATGAAACTCATAGTAGACACCGGAGATTAACCAGATAGTAGATAGATACTATTGATAGCGGCCCCGATATGTACCCCACAACCATTTAAAAACTCAAGTTTGAGCATTAGTTTGGAGCTGACTCAGAGTCTAATCGGTGAACAGGACGATAAAGTAGCATGTAATATTAAGCGATGCATAACATAAGCAGACACGAAAGAGTGCGACCTCTCTTGCGGACCAGTGTAGTCCTCGAGGTCATCTGCTCGGTTGATGATGATAGTGCAGTTTTCATGGCTGCCAGCGGCGGGGAAGAAGATCTGAGGCGGCGAAAGACAGTCTGGAGGCCAGATCCCTGTTGTGCTGGACCCTTCTGTCGTTAGAGCAGCTGAGCTGGGGTGGACGACGGCGCAGCAGGAGCGGGACAAACCACGCAAGGTTTTCTTTGACAACTATCTGTAAGAGAAGTAATTCTGTAAGGGCTCGTTTGAATTGGAGGATTACAACAATGCAGGGATAGGAAATAGACAGGAATAGGATAGGAATGCACGTGCAAAACAGAGAATTTAAAAACACAGGATTTCTACTAATCTGGGTGTTTGATTCACAACAATTGGAAGATCACAGGATGCAAAGAAGCATGGTGAGATTAAGTCAAACCACAAGAAAATGTACGATTATAATGCTATTATGCTACTATCTCTTAGTCTTGTGCTTCATGAACAGGAATTTGAAAAGGAGGACAAGTGAAAATTAAAATTCCTATGTTTTTTTCTTTCAAGGAGACACTAAACGAACAAATCCCTGTGCTCAGTGGACAATATATATAACATGTAGATTAAAAAAGAGATGGAACAAGTGTACAACCTCTTTGGCGAAGCCATGTCGATCTCAGCATGATTGGGTTGGCCGGTGAGGATGCTCCGGCTGACTTGGCTGTCGGACGAGGGGAAGAAGATCTTAGGCGTCTGGAGATGGAGCCCGAGGTACTGCTCCGCTGTGATGGAGGGTTTCGTCGTTGGAGCAGCTCCGGTGAGTTGTACGACGCCGAGGCTGAAGCAGGACAAGAGAGACAACGAACAACGTTATCCTGAGTGGAATTCTAATAGCATCTCCAATACATGACGTAAAATACATAACCACAAAGTGCTAGATGTAAAATACATCAGCCGCTCATCTCTGAACTTAACTGTCAAAACTGAATTTAACTGTCGAAACTGAACTTAACTGTCGAAACTGAACTTAACTGTCGAAACTGAATTTTGTTGTCGAAACTGAATTTTTTTGTCGAAACTGGACGCACTAGCAAGGTGAGGCTACACGTCGGTCGACTGACTTTTTCATCTCTGGTCAGTCGATTTTGCAGCCGTTGGATACGAAATCAAGGGCCTACGGTTCATCTTCAACCTCCACCCCCCTGAGCCGGCCAAATAGCAGCCCCCCGTGGCCGACGGTGCGCCGCCCCGCCCGCCCCGAAAACACTCCCCACCGTCGGTCCGCCGCCGCCCCGGCCATCCCTCTAGGCCCCCCCGTGCCGAGCTTTT